>NC_041387.1:451170682-451194225 GCF_002162155.2 Triticum dicoccoides | reverse complement strand
CCCAAGTTAAAACGGTGAACATGATATACGCCACCCACATCCCCAAGAGGGAGCGCAAGCGTGCACTCAGGGACGTCTCCGTGATGGAGCCAGTCACCCAAAAGTTCAACCCATGGTCCTCCTGTCCGATCACCTTCGATCGCAGGGACCATCCGACTAGTATTCGTCATGGCGGTTCAGCCGCACTGGTCCTTGACCCAATTATTGATGGATTCCACCTTACGCGAGTCCTCATGGATGGTGGCAGCAGCTTGAACCTGCTCTATCAGGATACAGTGAGCAAAATGGGTATCGATCCCTCAAGGATCAAGCCCACAAAAACCACCTTCAAAGGTGTCATACCAGGTGTAGAGGCCTGCTGTACGGGCTCAATCACACTGGAAGTGGTCTTCGGATCCTCGGATAATTTCCGAAGCGAAGAGTTAATCTTTGATGTCGTCCCCTTCTGCAGTGGCTATCATGCATTGCTCGGACGAACCACATTCGCTCGATTCAATGCGGTGCCACACTATGCCTACCTCAAGCTCAAGATGCCCAGACCATGCGGTGTCATAATGGTCAATGGAAATACTGAACACTCCCTCCGTACTGAGGAGCACACTGCGGCCCTTGCAGCAGAAGTACAGAGTAGCCTTTTTAGGCAGAACCTCAATTCAGCAGTAAAGCTCCCGGACACCGTCAAGCGTGTCCGAACTACTCTGCAGCAGGACTGTCCAGCTCGTCCAGAGCTTGACTAGCAATTCGGCCTCCGTCCCATTCCCAATCAAGCGATGACATTTGTGCCGCGCGTACATAACTATGCACTCAAAATACCATGGGCATGGACGGAGGCACAGCTAGACCGTGGCCCATAATGCGGCTCAACCGCTCCCGGACCCGCATACCTTCACCTTTTTCTTCTTCTTTTAGGTTTCTCTCTTCGCGAGGCTTTTCTGATAACCTATCATTGGATATCACGGGACGGATACACCAAGAAGGCAAGGAGCATTGACGTACAAGGGAATCCCCAGGTGGTCTCTACTAATGATCGTTATACCTATTTTAAATACCCGCACGCATCCCGCCCTTGGTCATGGCATGTCAAATAGCCTTATTTCCTTATCGCATTACTTGTACAAATACGCCTTGACGTATTAATCAAATTACAATGGAAAATAATGTGCGGCTCAATATTTGCGGCGTCAACTTATTACTTGACTTATTCCTTGTCTTTGCATTTTTATCAATTGCTCCCGTACACTCTGGTATGCCTTAGTTTGCCATGCAATAAAGTCCGAACACTTATATAGTACAGTTCGGCACCCCAAACTTATAGCATTATATGCATCGGCTCCAAATCATGTCTTTGGTCAATAGTTCGGTTGCCCGGCTCCTGTGCTTACTACCTTATGTTCCGCTATATCGGCTAGGGTAGTAAAGGGAGAACTACTGTGATTGTGTCCCGGTTCTTCTGGACGAGCACCTTAGTAGAGAAAGCCGAAAACTGACTGTCATGATGCGGTGAGAGCTGGTCAGCTGTTCGAGAGGTTTCAAATCCTTAGAGATTTTTTGTGCATTATGCGAGGAAACGGTTTTTATCCGGTTATGCATGTCTAGCGCCCCAATTTCAGACTTCTAAACACCAGGGGCTGCGCCAAAATTTTCATTGTCAGACTCCTATGGCTAAGTGAGGGAGATAAAGCCGTATAGTCTGATTGCCTTGTTCATTGCGCTAAACACCTCCTTTAAGGAACAAAATTTGGAGTAAAGAGTGTTTAGATTTATCCCGGACATCCCCATACTATCTACGTGGGGGCAGAAGCCGAGGACTGGCCAACTCTCAGATTCCATAAAACGGTCGCACATGAGGTAAAATTTTAAATAAACAAGCATTATATTACATAAAGATCTTGTTTCATATTACAGGACAGGATGACATGAATGTTCTCATGGGAATATGATATCCTTGGCACATTGCTCCGCCACAAGGCGGGATCCCTCCAGGACACTGTCAAAATATAGTTCGAGTCGGCGGTGCTCCTTGCCCTCAGGCGGCCCCTCGGTCATCAGCTTCATGGCGTCCATCTTCGCCCAATGCATCTTAGCACATGCAAAGGCCATCTGCGCTCCTGGGCAGGCACTGACAAGCCGCTTCACGAGTCCGAAGTAGCTACTGGGCATGGGCTCGGCAGGCCATAGCCGGATTATTAAGTCCTTCACGGCTAGTTCGGCCGCCTTATGCAGCTCGACCAGCTGTTTCAGCTGATCGCTAAAGGGCACCAGATGTTCTGGTCCAAGGTATTGAGACCAGAACAGCTTCTCCGTAGAGCTCCCCTCTTTGGCTTGATAGAATTCTGCAGCGTCTGATACGCTGCGTGGAAGATCCACAAACGCCCCTGGAGAACTCCAAATCCGGGTCAGTAAGAGGAACCTTTCCTTCACATATTTGCTCTACATTATAAAAGCCTTACCCGCCGTGATTTTCTTGGCTGCCTGGATCTCCTGGAGGGCGCTCTGGGCTTCGGCTTGGGCATCTTGTGCGCTCTGGCGAGCCTTAGCAAGTTCAGACTCTCGATCCTTAAAATCACGCTCCAACGACTCGTACTTCTTGACGGCGTCCTGGAGCTCTTGCTGGACCTCACTGACCCGAGCATCATGCTTTTCACGTGCGGCCTTTTCCTTAGCCGCCCTATCCTCGGCCTCGGACAGCGACCTCTTGAGAGCCTTTGCCTCGGTCGTTGCCCCTAACAAATATTATGACACTTCAGTCAGAACAATTCGTTCATTACACCTGAATTTAGACAAGGTTAAAAACATACCTTTGCTTTCCTCCAGCTGCTTCGTCATGTGGCCGAGCTCCTCCTCGGCCCGCTCCAGATTCTGCTTCATTCCGGAGACTTGCGCAGTGTGAGCGGTCGCAGCCAGCAGCGATGCCTGCTTATTCACATAGACATATCAGATTAGACTCCTGCGAAAAATTATTTGATCCTCTGTTCGGCTTTTCTTTCCGAACACCGGACAGAGTATCAGGGGCTACTGTCTATACTGTGACATTCTATTTACAACTATATTACTTACCTCAAAGCCTGTTACAAGGCTTGTGCAGGCTTCGGTCAGTCCACTTTTGGCTGACTGGATCTTCTCAATCACCGTACTCATAATAGTATGGTGTTCTTCAACAATGGAAGCACCTCGCAGTGCTTCCAGCAATCTATCCGATGCCTCTGGATGGACAGAGGTCACTGGTGGAGTTGGCTCGCCCCCCTCTTTTGAAAGAGGTGGCCTGCCTGAGTCCGGAGCCACATGGACCTCCGAAGCTGTATTCGGCTAGGGGCCAAATTGGATACGGCCCCCATCGTCGGTGTCCATGGGGGTTTGCTCCCCCATGTGTTCGGCAGCCGTGGTCTTACCCTCCGGCACCACCGGGACAGCCTCTTGAGCCTCTCCCTGGCCTGGGATCCTTCAAGACAACACCTCGGTGTTGACCACGGCCTTGGGTGAGGAGGCCGTCGGAAGGGACCCGTTGTCCATTGCCGAAGGATCCAGCGACCCCTCTGAAGAGGAGGATAGCTCGATGTTGGACTGGGCCGGACTGCAGGTGCATGATCCAGCACGTTAAAAACAATAAAGTAAAAAGGCCAGATATATTAACGTGTCCGGACACTTACGATTTGGCCAGGGGCTTGTCCCTAGGCTCCCACTCCGAGCTGCTGTTGGTGGCCGCTGCGGAGTTGTCCGGAAGGGAATTTTTCCCTTCTTGGACGCCTTGGTCTCTAGGTGCGTGGAGGCTGTCCTATTATTTCTCCCCCCTACAGAGGGGAATGGATTTCTTCTTCCTCCTCCTCCTCCTCCTCGTCATCTTCGGTGACAGACCTGGACGTCTTCGGACATTGTGTCTAAAGCGCCCTTGCGATGGAGACCATCTCTGGTCCCCGTGGCCTTATTTTTGGCCTTCTTCTCCGGCACCTCATAAGGCACCGGAAACAGCATCTTCGTCAGAAGTGGGGTTTCTGGGCCTTCAGGCAGCAGAGCCGGACAGTTAATCGGCTTCGCTATCTCTATCCAGGCCTGAAAAAATTGATAGGGAGGCTTAGATTCCTTCCTCAAATTTGCCAGTAAAGGGTACACCTTGAAAACATGAAAGAACTTACCAGATTAGCCTGGCGAGTTAAGCTAAGCCCACAATCCTCGGTCGTGGGCGGTGGTGTTTCACCGGCCTTGAAGAGCACCTTCCAGATGTCTTCGTGCATCATGCCGAAGAGCTCTAGTAGCGTCTGGTGCTTGGCCAGGTCGAACTCTCACAAATTGCAAGTCCGGCATTAGCACGGAAGGATCCGGCGAACGAGCATAACCTGGATCACGTTGACGAGCTTGATTCTCTTGTTTATCATGTCCTAGACGCATGTCTGGAGCCCTGTCAGCTCGTCCGAAGAGCCCCAGGCCAGGCCCTTCTCTTGCCAAGAGGTGAGCCACATGAGGACTCCGGATCAGAATGAAGGGGCCACTGCCCAGTTGGTTCCGCGCGGCTCGGTGATGTAGAACCACCCTAACTGCCACCCTTTTACAGTCTCCACAAAGGAACCTTCGGGCCAGGTAACGTTGGGCATCTTGCCCACCATGGCGCCTCCGCACTCTGCTTGTTAGCCGCTCACCACCTTCGGCTTCACATTGAAGGTCTTCAGCCATAGGCCGAAGTGAGGTGGGATGTGGAGGAAGGCCTCGCACATGACAATAAATGCCTAGATGTTGAGGATAGAGTTGGGGGCCAAAATCATGGAAGTCTGGCCCGTAGTAAAACATTAGTCCACAGACGAATGTGTGGTGGGGGAATCCCAGCCCGCGGACGAAGTGCGTGAGGAACACCACCCTTTCCTGGGGCTCCGGGGTAGGGACGATCTGTCCCTTGGCCGGAAGTCGATGAGCGATGTCCTTGGCCAGGTACCCGGCTCCCCGGAGCTCCTTGATGTCCTTCTTCTTGACGGAGGAGGCCATCCACTTGCCTCCTACTCCAAATTCGGACATGATTGGAGTGCTTTTTTGGGCGGAGAAGGCGTGAGCTTGGGTGCTGGAGCTCAAGAATGGATGGGCAGAGGAAGGAGAAGGCGTGGGTGTGAAAAGGTGAATCCTTATCCCCTTATAAAGGCAGTAAAAGTTATGTGCCTCCCTGCTCGCCTTAAAATTTTCCTATTTCCCAAGCGTCATGCAGATGATACGGTTGGATTACCCATGCCCGTATTGATGAGAATCCCGTGATAAGGGGACACGATCTCTGCTTCGACAAGACGTGCCAATGAAACCGCACCTCAAAATATGGAGCGGCAGGCTGAAAAACGGTTCAAATAATGACTGGGCAGTGGCATGATGTCACGCTATAAAAAGTTGTCAGCGGATTGGACTCGTGAAATATTATACTCTCTACAGTTGTGTGTGGTACTTATTTTGCAGAGCCGGACACATTTTCTATGTTCGGAAGGCTATGTTGGAATATTCCGAGGAGGAATCTGCCTTGCAATGCCGAAGACAATCTGCGCGCCGGACTCATCGTCATTGAAGCCTGGTTCAGGGGCTACTGAGGGAGTCCCGGATTAAGGGGTCCTCGGATAGCCGGACTGTATACTTGATCCGGACTATTGGACTATGAAGATACAAGATAGAAGACTTCGTCCCGTGTCCGGATGGGACACTCCTTTGCGTGGAAGGCAAGCTTGGTGATTCGGATATGTAGATTCCTTTCTCTGTAACCGACTTTGTACAACCCTAGTCCCCCCGATGTCTATATAAACCGGAGGGTTTAGACTTCTAGGGTTTAGCCACAACCATCATAATCTCATAGGCTAGACTTCTAGGGTTTAGCCATTACGATCTCGTGGTAGATCAACTCTTGTAATACTCATATTCATCAAGATCAATCAAGCAGGAAGTGGGGTATTACCTCCATAGAGAAGGCCCGAACCTGGGTAAACATTGTGTCCTCCGCCTCCTGTTACCATTAGCCTTAGACGCATAGTTCAGGACCCCCTACCCGAGATCCGCCGGTTTTGACACCGACACATCCCTTAGGGGCCCGCTTGCTTCTTGTGCTCGAGCCTCGGGAGGGGTGCTGGACTGAGGAGTTCAAGGCGTACCTGCTTCAGGGGATCCTGCCAGAGAAGGAGGAGGATGCCGAGCGCGTGGCTCGTCAGGCCACCGCGTACTACATCCGTGATGGTGAGTTATACCGCAAAAGGCCCAATGACATTTCATTGTGATGCGTCTCCAGGGATCAGGGACTTGAGCTGCTAGTGGACATACATGGTGGAGACTGCGGGCATCATTCCTCATCACGCACTCTAGTGGGCACGGCGTTCCGCAGCGGCTTCTACTGGCCCACTGCGCTCAATGACGCCACAGAGCTGGTGCGTTCCTGCAAGGCATGCCAGTTCCACGCCAAGCAAATTCACCAGCCTGCACAGGGCCTCTAAATGATCCCTCTCACATGGCCGTTCGTGGTCTGGAGGCTGGATATCTTGGGGTCATTCCCTCGAGCGCCAGGGGGCTACCGCTACCTCTACGTCACCATCGACAAATTCACCAAATGGGCAGAGGTAGAAGTTGTTTGTGCCATCCCAGTTGGATCCGCTGTCAAGTTCATCAAGGGAAACATGATCCGGTTCAGGGTTCCTAACTGCATCATCACCAACAACGGCTCACAATTCACTAGCAACCTTTTCAAAACATACTGTGCTAACCTTGGAACGCAGATATGCTACACCTCAGTGGCACACACAAGAGCAACGGTCAATGCCAAGGTCCTGAGGGGCCTCAAGACAAGAACCTTCAAGAAGAAGCTCGAGGCCTACGGCAGGGGCTGGCTCGACGAGCTCCAGTCCGTGTTATGGTCCATCCACACCACCGCATCCAAGCCAACGGGAGAGACGCCGTTCTTCCTCATCTACGGAGCAGAAGCGGTTCTCCCACAAGGTCAAGCGTCGCTCCACGCGGGTCCTGGCATTCGATGAGGCACGTCAGGACACCACGCGGGGGATGGATCTCGTGCTGGGGGAGGAATGTCGTTGTCAAGCCTCACTTCGGGCAGCAAGGTACTAGCAGGCGCGATGGCGGTATCACTGTCACAGCATCCGCTCCAGGACGTTAGAGGTAGGCGACCTCGTCCTGAGGCGGGTGCTCTCCAGGGAAGGGTTGCACAAGCTCTCTCCCATGTGGGAGGGCCCATTTCGGATTGCCCGTGTCTCCAGGCCTGGCGCCGCGCGCTTGGAGATGCAGTACGGGGTCCCCATCCATAACACCTGGAACATCCAGCACCTCCGGAAGTTCTACCCCTGAAGAAAGGCTCCGGCCTGTGAAGCAAGGCTCCGGCATGTGAAGGTCTCCACTCGTGACACTCTCACGTAATAATGAGTGGGGTTGTACACGCCCCGGAGTCTCCTGAGAGCCGCCCTGGGGCCTCACAGGGGCTCCCTCCCACGTCTTAGTGGCAGCACTTAACTCCACGCTGGTGAGAAGACTAGATTAGGTGCCGGACGCGGATATTCATTTGCTTTCCGAAGTTGCCTGCAGTTTTTTAGTAATCTTTCAATGGATTTGGTGCTTTCGTGTTTCGGTTCACCGAGTTGATTTCTTATCCTCCTACTCATTTGCTTTTAGCCTAGGGGCGGAGAAGAGGTGGCAGTTGCCCATCACTCTCCCTCGCGCGCCTCGCTCGTGGGGGCTAGGCAGGTGTGTGTGCCTTGGGCCTGCCCTCGTGCGTGCACACCGCGCCCTACGCCGCTGCCCTGGTGCTTCGGCCTTATCCTCGCGAGGAGCCCTCGATCAAGCTCACAGGCACCAGCACCCATCATATCTGTGCCCCCCCGGGCAGCACGACGCGGTGCATTAAGTCAGAGCTAATCCATGACAGGGGGCTCGCATAAGGAGGAATGAGGTGCTCGTCAGGTTTCCTTTTCCTTTAAAAACAGCCCTGTAGCGGTTCCGTGGCGGCTCCTGAGACCCCAAGGCACCTCCTGAGGTCTGTGTCCTCCAGGTCCTTAGAAAGGGGGCCTCGTCGGGCTCCAGAAGCCAAGTCCTCACAAGGCGGAAAGCTATTGCACGCATATCAAGCTAAGTTTTCCTACCCTTGTCTACTCAGAGCGCAAACATTACGGCACAGCATTACGACATCAAGCATAACATAAAGGGCATAACTGCCATAGTTCATTACACGCCCCATTGGGGTACACTATCCTTTTTCGAATTACAGGAGAAAGGAAAGGCTAAACAAAGAGGACCCGAGGGTGTACGAACCCGGTGCTAGCGTCGCGCCCTCAAGGAGCACCTCAAGGTGGCCCCAGCGCTCCACCAGTTCCCCCATAGGCGACCTGGGGCCATGGCTAGTCTTGAGTCGAAGTTCGGCAGCCCCGGGCTCACATCGGGCTCCTCTCAAGCTTCACCGGAGTGCTGCGGCGGGATGACCCACCGCCGTCCTCGACCCGAGCGTGACGGCGTGGAGGTCGGTCATAGCCACCATTGCTCGAGCTCTCATCCGGGGAAGAGTTGTCGTCGTGAGAAGAGGAGCGCACGCCACCAAGGACAGGATCACCCTTGTCACCCTCGTCATCGCTGCCGTCTTCCGAGCAGCACCCCACGCGGTGACCGTCCTCCCTGAACACCCTCATGTAGAGGGTCACCAGGTCGTCGTACTTGAAGTGGAGGGTGCACCTTCCACCCAGGCTTCGCGCGCGGGCGAACGTCTGCCAGCCGCGGGTCAGGACCATGCCTCCTGAGGCGGCGACCTCAGTCCCGACCCACGAGGCCCTACTACAGTAGCCGTTAGCCTGCAGCCAGAGACCATGAGGCCCTGAGGATGGAAGCTCGCCGGAGGAGAAGGGCGGAAGCCAGAGCGAGGTGACGGCTAGGCTCTCTGACTACACCATGAACTCGGGGAGCATGTCTAGTGAGGAGAAGCGCGGTCAAGGAGGCCGCACGATCACGGCGTGCCTTCCTTCGTCATGGAGGCTGCTCCGAAGCCGGTGGCCCCTGCCGTGAGAAGAGGTACCATCATGGGCACCAAGAGAAACTCCGTCCCTGGGGGATGCATGCCCGCGCCCCCTGGGGGCCACTATGGGGGTCGCGGGGTGCTTACAGGGACGGCCGCGGCTTCTCTTGGGAGGCAGAGAGGCTAGTCCCTTCTTGGAAGCCTTCCCCTTCTCGGCCGCAGAACACCTCCTCGGCGGCACCATGGGAGCAAGGTGGGCAAGGAGCATAAACGGGTGACAAGAAGATGAAGGAGATATGAGCGAGGGAGCTCTGCCCCTCCCCCTCATTGATAGCTGAGGAAGACCAACCGCCGGCCTCCACGACCTCGCGCCATGATGATCTTCTGCATGCCGCATCGTCCCGTCAAGTCGAACAGTTGCCGAGGCAGCATGGGGAAGTGGAGATTCCCATGTTCCATCAATCGCCACATGTCATCAAGATCACAGGCGGTTAGGGCCCGCGGCGCTCCGCACTTGCCCTTTGGCTTCGCCTGGATGCCAAGTTCGAGCGCATCTTGGGCCTGGGGGCTACTGTCGGCATTCTGGATATAGGGGTATCCAGACTTGCCTGCCTACTGCGTGGCTCCATCAACGGCCTGGTACGGCCCAGCTTCAGCATCAATGACTCAAGACCCTCGCGAGGGGCCAAGCCTCGTGAGGCGGATGACACCAAGACCCCCAAGGGAATCGACCTCCTCGGGCTAGCTCCCGAGGGGCGGAGAGTTCTATGCAAGGTGCACCTCATGAGGCTCAGCTGACGTGAGCCATGACGACCAAGGCCAGGCGAGCGCCAGCGGGCACAGAGCACCAATTTCCTCTTTGGTTCAAGGGAGGCAAGCCGCAGGCGCAAAGTCCCAAGGAATCAGCCAAAGGTTTCCATTCTGGTGCAACAAGACTAAGACCACCAGGACGGCAGGACAGAGGTCATCACCGAGCCCACTGCAGCATCACGACCAGAGGCTTTTCGCAGGCGGACACCACTTTAGTCAAGATAGGATGTACTACTTGTCCCCTTTCGAATCTGGCCATTGTGGGATCCCTTCCCGCCAACATTTGGGAAGAGGATCAAGGCCACTATAAATAGGAGTTTGCCACCACCATAGAGAGGCATCTAGTTCAGATCAGGGGGGTCGGATCCATTCTCACCCGACACCTCACCAGCTCTCTTGAGCTCAAGAACACCTCACCTCCTGAGGCCAGTTCATCCACTGTACTAGTTCATCCTCAGCCATTCGAGGCAATCCACCAAAACGTTGGAGTAGGGTATTACACCACAAGGTGGCTCGAACCAGTATAAACTACCGTGTCTCTTTGTCTCTTTGAGCCCGACGCGCTAGGCTTAGGAGGATTGCAAGTAGGCAGGCTGGGTAGGTTGAGATCTTCGCACGCACCCCAGAGTTTGAACCTTTCAAGGGTTTGCGGAACCCGTAATCTGACATCGCTGGTGTTTCGAGGAAGATCGTTAACACTGACTGGCTGGAGGTAGATGAAGGAAATCTGCACGTTCTTTTTACATCGGACAGCGCAGAAAAAATGGGCTGACCTATTTGTTTTCAGTCGATTGTTATTTTCATAGGATCACAGCTTGTGGTCTGCTGGAGGAGCATCTGCATTTCCCATCCATCCCTATGCTCGTATTTCAAAATCCTAGAATCTAGTAATTTCGTGTGCCATGCATGTTGTAGAGCTATCATATGTCTCCCGTCATTTATTTCTCACTGACCTACTATCTGCTACTTTTACACTGTACTACTTGTGCACACACTTCACCCATACTCACACTATTGTTTTTTTATGCATGGGTATTTCAGACTCTGGCGCAGTGTTGATGAATACACAAAAGAAAAGACAGAAGTCGCTCAAGTGTAATTCGAAGATAAGCACTAAGCGTTTCAGCACTCTAAAGGTTGTAGTGTTAGTAGATGGAGAGAGTAAACGTAGCTCTGCAGTTGATGACCTCAATTGCCACACACAACCATCCCAGGTGCTTGCTTTAACTTTGCTCTGTCAAATGTGGTTGCATGTTGCATATGTTGTCAAGCTTGTATTGCTTCCAATTTGGTTAAATTGCATCTACTTACTTTACACATTATACCTTTGATAATGACATGCCTTCCTGTTTTTGATACATACTACATATGCCTATTAACCATGTTCGTACATCAAACTAATGCTCTTTTGTATACCTCATCAATCACATATGATGAGACAGTCACCCAAGCGGGTTACTATGAGACGCGCTACTCATTTGGAGAGTGCAGTGTCATCCTCCCCACATGATTCTCAAGAAACAGTAAGGCTAAATGAAGATAGTCAACGTAGCTCTCTAGTTGATGACCACAATTCCCCTACACCGCCATCATAGGTGCTTGCTCTTACTTGGCAGTGTGATATGTGGTTGCATGTTGCATATGGTGTCTACCTTGTAATGCTTCTAATTAGGGTAAATTGCATCTGCTTAGTTAACACATTATACCTGTGAATATGAAATGCCTTCCTGTTTTTGGTACATACTACGTATTTCTATTAACCATGTTCTTACATCAAACTACTTTTCTTGTGTATCCCTCATCAATCACTTCTGACGAGACACCTTCAAGTTGGCAGTGTAATATTGGTTGCATCTTGCATATCATTTCAAACTTGTATTGCCTCTAATTTGTTGAAGTGCCACTTATAATGAGACGCATCTAACTTGGTAGATTGATTTTGGTTGGATCTTCCATGTGGTGTCTAGATTGCATTGCTTCCAATTTGTTGAAATGCCTTCTGCTTAGCGTTTTTCATACATATTCCATTCTCCTACAATGTGGTTGCCATACATAAAAGTTGTGTTCGTCAGTATCATGCATCAACAAATTTGGAAGTGCGGATTTCATTCCTTTTTCTTGTGTGTTTACTTGACAAGGAAAAATCTAAAAGGACGAAGGCACGGAATGATTGTGGTCCTCTGGAGCAACCGAAACAGATGATCTCTGCAGATTCTCCTGCTACTCCTACTGCAGTGCAAGTTCCAAATCTCATCTCCCCTACTCCACAACCCCAGGTGCTTGCTCTAACATGGCAGTGTGATATCTAGTTGCATGTTGCATATGGTGCCTAGCTTGTATTGCTCCTAATTTGTTAAATTGCATCTCCTTAGCTTACACATTATACATGTGAATATGACACGCCTTCCTGTTTTTGGTACATACTACATCTGCCTATCACACCATGTTCTTACATCAAACTACTGTTCTTGTGTATCCTGCATCTATCGCCTATGATGAGATAGTCACGCCCGTGGGTTAGTATGAGACGCGCTACTCTTATAAAGAGTGCAGTTTCATCCTCTCCACATGGTTCTCAAGAAACAGCAAACCTAAATGAAGATATTGAATGTAGCACTGTACTTGAAGACCGCACTTCCCCTATACCACCATCGCAGGTGCTTGCTCTAACTTCGCAGTGTGATATGTGGTTGCATGTTGCATACAGTGTCTAGCTTGTAATGCTTCTAACTAGGGTAAATTGCATCTACTTAGTTTACACATTATACCTGTGAATATAACATGCCTTCCTATTTTTGGTACACACTACATCTATCTGTTAACCATGTTCTTACATGAAACTACCTCTCTTCTGTATCCTGCATTAATCACTTACGATGAGACACCTTTATTCGTTGCATATTGCATATTATTTCTAGCATGTCGCCATGTATTGCTTCTAATTTGGTCAAATACATTTGTTAGGCCACCCTTTTAATTTGGCAGAGTGGTATTGGTTTCATCTTTCATATGGTTTCTAGCTTGCATTGCTTCTAACTAGTTCAAACACCTTGTGCTTAGTTTACACTTTATACATCATACATGTCAATATGTCATGTCATCCTATTTTTCATACATATTCCATCCTCCTATCATGCGGCTGCCTTACATGAAAGTAGTGTTCATCAGTATCATGCATCAATGAGTTCTAAAGAGCAAATTTATTCCTTTTTCTTGTGGGTTTGACTTTACAAGGAAAAATCAAAAAAGAGGAAGGAAAAGAGTAAGGAAGGCGATGATGGTGGTCCTCTGCAGCAACATAAATGGATCTATAAGGATTCTCCTTGTACTGCTAGTGCATTACAAGTTCCAAGTCTCCGCTCCCCTACTCCACCATCCAAGGTGCTTGCTCTAACTTGGCAGTGTGATATCTGGTTGCATGTTGCATATGGTGTCTAGCTTATATTGCTCCTAATTAGTGTAAACTGCATCTGCTTAGCTTGCACATGATATGTGTGAATATGACACACTTTCCTGTTTTTGGTACATACTATATATGTCTATCACACCATGTTCTTACATGAAACTACTCGTGTATCCTACATATGTCACTTATGATGGGACACCTTTAAGTTGGCAGTGTGATATTAGTTTGCGTCTTGAATATGATTTCTAGCATGTAGTGCTTCTAGTTTGATGAATGCCACCTATGACAAGACAGTTTTAACTTGGCAGAGTGATATTGATTGCACCTTCCATATGGTGTTTAGCTTGTAGTGCTTCTAATTTGTTGAAGTACCTTCTTCTTAGTTACCACATCATAGGTGTGAATATGTCAAGCCGTCCAGTTTTTCATACATATTCCATCCTCGTATCATGACTTTGCCTTTCATCAGAGTAGTGTTCGTCAGTATCATGCATGAATGAGTTCTGAAGAGCGATTTTATTCCTTTTTCTTGTCGGTTTGACCTCACAATGCAAAATCAATAAAGCGGAAGGAAATTGGTAAGGCATTGGATGATGGTGGTTGTTCCGAGCAAATAAAACGGAGGGTCTCTACAGATTTTACTCCGCCATCCTCCAACAAGATTCGCAAGACAACGCAAGGCTAGATAGTCAACATAGCTGTGTAGATGATGAGCACATCTCCCCTACTCCACCATCACAGGTGTTTGCTCTAACTTGGCACTATTATATGTGGTTGCATGTTGCGAATGATGTCTAGCTTGTATTGCTTCTAACTTTGTTGAATTGCATCTGCTTACTTTACACATAATGCCTGTGAATATGACACGTGTTCCTGTTTCTAGAACATACTATATCTGATCACACCATGTTCTTACATCAAACTACTGTTCTTGCATATCCCGCATCGGTCACTTATGATAAGGCACCTTTAAGTCGCCACTGTTATATTGGTTGTGTCTTGCATATGATTTCTAGCATGTACTGCTTCTAATTTGTTGAAACGCCACACAGTTTGAACTTGGCAGAGTGATATTGGTTGCATCTTTCATATGGTGTCCAGCTTGCAGTGCTTCTAATTTGTTGAAATGCCTTCTACTTAGTTACCACATCTTAGGTGTGAATATGTCATGTCGTCCTGTTTTTCGTACATATTCCATCCTCGTATCATGTGTTTGCCTTTCATCCAAGTAGTATTCGTCAGTATCATGCATGAATGAGTTCTGAAGAGCGAGTTTTATTCATTTTTCTTAGCGGTATGACTTCACAATGCAAAATCAATACAGCTGAAGGAAATTAGTCCGACAGTGGATGATGGTGGTCCTTTGGAGCAACTCAAATAGAGGGTCTCTACAGATTCTACTCCGCCATCCTCCAACAAGATTCGCAAGACAACGCAAGGCTAGATAGTCAACATAGCTGTGTAGATGATGAGCACATCTCCCCTACTCCACCATCACAGGTGTTTGCTCTAACTTGGCACTATTATATGTGGTTGCATGTTGCGAATGATGTCTAGCTTGTATTGCTTCTAACTTTGTTGAATTGCATCTGCTTACTTTACACATAATGCCTGTGAATATGACACGTGTTCCTGTTTCTAGAACATACTATATCTGATCACACCATGTTCTTACATCAAACTACTGTTCTTGCATATCCCGCATCGGTCACTTATGATAAGGCACCTTTAAGTCGCCACTGTTATATTGGTTGTGTCTTGCATATGATTTCTAGCATGTACTGCTTCTAATTTGTTGAAACGCCACACAGTTTGAACTTGGCAGAGTGATATTGGTTGCATCTTTCATATGGTGTCCAGCTTGCAGTGCTTCTAATTTGTTGAAATGCCTTCTACTTAGTTACCACATCTTAGGTGTGAATATGTCATGTCGTCCTGTTTTTCGTACATATTCCATCCTCGTATCATGTGTTTGCCTTTCATCCAAGTAGTATTCGTCAGTATCATGCATGAATGAGTTCTGAAGAGCGAGTTTTATTCATTTTTCTTAGCGGTATGACTTCACAATGCAAAATCAATACAGCTGAAGGAAATTAGTCCGACAGTGGATGATGGTGGTCCTTTGGAGCAACTCAAATAGAGGGTCTCTACAGATTCTACTCCGCCATCCTCCCAACAAGATTCGCAATACGACACAAGGCTGGACGGTTAACATAGTTGTGTATATGATGAGCACATCTCCCCTACTCCACCATCACAGGTGCTTACTCTAACTTGGCACTATTATATGTGGTTGCATGTTGCGTATGATGTCTAGCTTGTATTGCTTCTAACTTTGTTGAATTGCATCTGCTTACTTTACACATAATGCATGTGAATATGACATGTGTTCCTATTTCTAGAACATACGTGTAGATGATGAGCACATCTCCCCTACTCCACCATCACAGGTGCTTGCTCTAACTTGGAACTGTTATATGTGGTTGCGTGTTCCGTATGATGTCTAGTTTGTATTGCTTCTGATTGTGTTGAATTGCATCGGTGTAGCTTACAACTTATACCTGCAACGATCACTTACCCATAAGACACATTTAACTTGGGAGTGTGATGTAGGTTGCATCTTGCATTGTCTTCTACCTTGTACTGCTTCTAATTTCTTGAAATGGCACTTACGACGAGACACTTTTTACCTGATAGAGTGATATTGGTTGCATGTTCATATGGTGCCTAGCTTTGATTTCTTCTAATTTTGTTGAACTGCCTTCTGCTTACTATTTTTCATACATATTCCATCCCCCTATCATACGTGTGAATACGCAATGTTGTCTTTTTTTTATATATTCCATCCTCCTATCCTGCGCTTGCCTTACATCAAAATAGTGTTTGTTTGTATCATGCATCAACCAGTTACGCAGAGCTAATTTTATTCATCTTCTTGTGGTTTTGACTTCATAACGCAATATCAGAAAATAGGAAGGAAAAGAGTAAGTTAGGGGATGTTGGTGGTCCTCCAGACCAACGCAAACAGAGACTCTCTAGATTTGCCACTGCTACTGCTAATGAAGTTGAAGTCTCAAGTCTACATGATAAGTTCATCTCCCATACTCCACCATCGCAGGTGCTTGCTCTAAGTTGATAGTGTGATAATTGGTTTCATGTTGCATATGTTGGCTAGCTTGTATTTCTTCTATTTCGATTAAATTGAACCTGCTGAGTCTATACGTTATACATGTGCATATGACATGCCTTTCTGTGTCTAGAATACACTGCATCTATCTATCATACCATGTTCTTACATCAAAGTACTGTTGTTGTGTATCCCGCATGAGTCACTCATGATTGGACGCTTTTGACATGGCAGTTTGATAGTGGTTTCTTGCATTGATTTATACGTTTTACTGCTTCTAATTTTTCAAAATGCCACTTATGACAAGACACTTTTAACTTGGCAGAGTGATATTGGTTGCATCTTTCATATGGTGTCTAGCTTGCATTACTTCTATTTTCTTGAAAATCCTTCTGCTTAGTTTACACATCGTAGTTGTGAATATGTCACACCGTCCTGTTTTTCTTACATATTACATCCTCATGTGGTTGTCTTACACCAAAGTACTGCTTGTCTGTATCATGCATCAATGTGTTCTGAAGAGTGATTTTATTCTTTTCTGTTGTGGGTACAGCTTGACATGGCAAAGTCAAAAAAGAGCAAGGAAAAGAATATAGTAGGGAATGGTGTTACTCGTCGGGTGAAATGGAAAAGGATCTGCCCTCGAGATTCTGCTGGTACTTATAGTGAAGTAGAAGGTCCAAGTCCACTGGCTAAATCTACAAACACAGTATCACCTGCTCCACTAGCTGCAGCATCCGCTTCAGCTGTACCAGCATATGAATGAGTTACTCATTCGTTTGCTCTGGAACTGGCCAGTTCCCAAGCTGCCTTCACACCTAACACTACTTCCAAAGCACTGCTGACACAATAGGACTTGGCAGGATCAGATGAACCTCATGGGAATCAACACCAAGACGGCACCTGACCGAGTCAAGTTACAGTTGCATCCTCCTTTATATGTACTCTCACCGTTTGATGTGCACTAACACTTTCCATATTCGTTGTTGAACTAGCACCACGACGCAAGCGGAAACAGACATCAGGGATAATGCTTGATAGATTAACAAAATATAAAGTAGGAAGAATGGAGATCCATTTTGAAGCAGGTTTAAAAAGTCTACATGATGCTATAGAGTCAGCCAAGTTAGTATCAGAGGCAGCCGTTGCCGTTAGGTGTCATGCACATATCCTCCCAACATGGATCCAGTACAGGAATGTGAAAGGCAATACCCAGTTTAACACCTTCCTTGACCATTTATCCGTAAGTAATGTTATTCATCGCAATTTTTAATACTGTCTTGCACTATCCCATACTTCCTAGCTTCCTCCTAATAAGACTCGCATTCTTTTTTCAACAAATGAGGTTCAAGTTGGATCTGAAATATGATGCAACTAAACAAGCATGCACTCATGTTTTACAGTCTGCTCTGCAACAGTATCGGTACCACCTTAGAAAATCTCACTTTGAAGGCAAGGCTAACAATGAAATCGCCCAAACATCTCTAGTGGAATATATTACAGATGAAGACTGGACATCCCTTGTTAAACACTGGTCTGATCCAAAGTATCAGGCGGGGTATATGTATTTGATCAGACCACATATTGAACTTGTATTTATGTATGTGCCTTACAAGTGTATCTTCTTCTAGGCTAACTGTTTGAAGAACAAGACCAACCGTTCAAAAGTGAAATTCCAACAGACAACGGGATCTCATAGCTATATTGCACACTGAAAGGCTCTTGTAAATAGCTGCTACTTACTTCTTTTTTTCTGTGCCATATTATTGTATCTATATTGACATGTTCCAAATATAGAGGAAAGCCCGTGCGGACCAAAAAGAACCTGAACCGAATGCAGTGCAAATCTTCAAGGATTGCCACACCAGTTTAAGCCACTATTATAAGTCCTTACTCCTCCTATATTTGAACTGATTGGCACTATGATGTGTTCATTTAATTGCTTGGTTTGCTGCCAATGTCAGTTACTCTGTTCACTTTTATACACAGTTGTCTTAACGTATCATTTCACCTTTCATGGTTTAAAAGAGATGAAGGATATTCTTTTGGTCTTGATCTGTAATCTAGTTGTGATGTTCATGTGCGCACACAGTGATACAATAGTCTGTTTGTTTTATATCTGTTTACCCATGGTATGAATGATGTCATACTATGTTCATCCTACTTTAAACCATGTCTCTTTATCCTTAGATGTCAATGAGTGTGAGGAAATAGACAATACAGTAGGCATGCTACATGGACATATTTTCCGAAAGTGATTTTATTATGTAGTTGGCACTACAATACATGCTAATGTATTACAGTAGTTCACCAAAATAAGTTATGTATAAATGTGAAACCTACTTTGTTTGTTTTTATCTCATTAGTAACTTATCTGGTACACTAATCTACAAGTTCAAACTTTTGGCAAGCTATGGAACAAATGATTCAACAGCCACAACCACCTCAAGGTGACGAGGCTACCACAGGCATAATGTTACCTCTTGCTGCAGTGCGTCAGTATCTCTCCACTAACCGTGCAAGAAGCACCTTCCTGCGTAATTCTGGGTTGGTTGTCAAGGTAACCTCATCCAAATCGCCTACTGAACAAAATCTTTTGGCTAGACAGAGTGATATATCTGTGCTCCAGACACAAGTCCAATCCATAATGGACATTGTTTCAGAAACAAGAATAGTGGTTGACAAATGTCATCAAGATATGAATGGTTTTGAAACCAGACTATCAAACATTTGCTTCGTTGTTCAAGAGAAATAGCGGAAAAAAGGGGAAGATCATGCTGCTCCATCAGATTCTACAGCCTGAAACACTAGCACTCAGGTCAAATGATTTGTGCTTCTATACATCCGATGGTGCTTTTATCTGCTAGGACTATAAACTTTATGCCAACAGGCCTTTTGTTATATGGTTGGAATTTATTTTTTTGTGATATAGCATTTATGATGCTGCCAAAGGCTACAGTAATTATGACGCTATTTTTGTATAGTGTAAGTTTATCTTAGTAATGTATTCGGCCGAAAGCTTCGTAGGATCCCAACGTGCCAACATTCGTCGAGCCCATTCCAATTGGGCTCAAAATGACTATGGGTCATAATTTACATGTAGCCCACTAAAAATATCTGGGCCTAAATCAGCATAAGCTTTCATATTTTTTTTGGTAGGCATGTGCCCACAGTGGGCCTTTAACATGCATAAACATAATTTGGGCCCTTAGTAACAATAGTCCATTTACAGGTGTAAATATCTCAAGCCCATAAAAACATGGGCCTTTAATAGGCCGAAAGTGAGACTGGGCCCTGATTGTGCCAAATAACCCATTGGTCATTAGCAGGCCGAAATGGTGGCCCATTTACAATGCGGATCATTCTCAGGCCGAAATTCAAATGGGTCATAAATGCGCCGACCTACTACACGGGCCTTTAACAGGACGGAAGTTCGGTCAGGCTTGATTAGTGTCAGTTTTATATGGGCTGTTAATAGGCCTGATGTGACGTTGGGCCACATATGCCCATGGATTCCGTCCGACGTTAACAGGAAGAAAATCACAACAGGCTGAAAGTGGCCCAAATCTATAGTGGGCCTCTAACAGGCCGAATGTCAAACATGGCCGAATATGACCGAAATCCTTCACGGTTGTTTATGGGCTGAAAGTTTCAATGGCCTATAAATGGGCCCAAATGAAGTAGGACCTTTAATAGGCCGGAAACACACCAGGACGTAATTTGGCCCAAATACTTAGCGGACTGTTAACGGGCCAGAAGTGACCATGGGCCGCGATGATGATAAGTTTAGGACGGGCTTTTGACGGGACGATTTGACACTAGCCGTACGGGCCTTAACTGTGAATGGGCCGTCTACAAGCATGTCGTTAATGGGTCGGCCCACTAATTTTGACTGGGCCACCCTTTTTAACCTAAATGGGCTGTTGTTGGGCCTTGCCATGTGTCGACGTATCATAGGCGCCTCCTATCCATTGGGCAGTTGACATCTGTCCTTTCGTAGTGCTGACACGTGGTTCCGTCGGCCAATGAGAATTTTACACGTGGAAAATCGTCATTGGTCATGGCTGTTAGCGGGATATCGGATCCAAAACCGGACCCAATAGCTTAATGGCGACCCGTTACGATGGATGCCACGTGTCGGTCACCCTTGACGAAAGCACTTCCATGAAGCGGCATTTATCGTCATGGAAGTGGACACTTCCGTGATGATAATTTTGGTAATGTCATGGAACACTTCTACGACAGCACAGGTATGACTATCTTGATTCTGTCATAAAATCGTCATGGATGTACATGCATGACAGAAAATGTGACCTACTGTGACAAACACGTATCATCATGGAAGTGAACTTTTTTTGTAGTGTGAGTTGCTGGAACTTGGCTATTGCAATTATGCTGAGTGGGACACTCGATAAAGACCTGATGGAACCAGCGGACGTGTTTTACCGAGAGGCACTATTTGGCTCTCGGCAAACTGTTTGTTAGTGTTCGACGATTGGCTCTCAGCAAATTTCTGTTAGCCTGAGAGGTGTACGCCGGGTGGCCTTTGTTGAGAACAACTCTCGGGAAAGGCTTTTCGAGGGTTTTAGTCCCTTTGCCAAGTGTTTCTGGCACTTCGCGTAGGGTGCGATTCCAATAGTGTCTGTTCTTGAAAGTTTATCTGGCCCCTTCTCAATGAATAGATATTTGTTACATGTATGGATCCACTCACTAGTGAAATATTATGTTGACATTCAAGAATAAACTTTAGAAAGGGGGTACCCATAGCAACATGATTAGCGATGAGTAGGGGAGGGCGTGTACGACGGTCTTATAAGGAAGTTGACATACATTTGACAAAGTGACACAGTGATATTTATTAAATAGGTTCAGTCACCTCGTGGGAGCACAACCTATGTTCTACGGAAGGGTCATTGAGAGTGGTGCCCAACGCAAAAAAAACACTTAGTGTCACCACTTTTGGAGTCCCATGACTCTCGACTAGTCTGGGTCTTATAGATCCCATGGACTAAAAATCTCAGAAGGAGCTCGGAAAGGGGAGAGTGAGCCTCCTCTTGAGTCTATTCAACTAAGAGTGAGTGATCTTACATGCCCATGGGAGGCCTTATATAGCCTAGCAATCCATAAAAAATGAAGTCTACCGCTGAAGTAAAGAGGTCGGAAGGTAGAACTAGATGTTTTTTTCTCTAATTTTTTTCTTTTTTTCTCTAAAAGAACTAGATAATTTTCCATCCTTTGGCCCATGTGTCTCTAGTTGGTCTAGGATGTGGGTTCTAACCCATTAAGGGGAGAATACCTACACCATGGGTAGGTTTCCTTGCTTGGGCCAATTTGTTCCTTTGTCCCCATCTTTGACTTATTCATTTATGTGGTCTTCTTCCTTTGAATTGTTGACCATGAAGGCTTGCTTGGACTTTCATTGATTGGTGTGACTTGCTTGGACCCACAAGAGCTTCCTTGGACTATTATTGACCTTCTTGACTTTTTTAATGTCCTTGACTTTTGCTGACTGTTGATGTGGCGTGTCATGTAGGATAGTGGGTGTGACCTCGAGTAGGACCGAAGTCATTACTACATCAGGAGTCCCTTTGAGCCAGAGTCATCAAAGTCTTCTTTGTGGCTTAGGTCAATAAACTTGGCCTTGGAGTATTATTCTCGATGTCTTGATTTTGTTGACGTTTTATAAGGCTTGATGGGTCATATCTCCTTTTTGTTGACCCGGTATTGGAACTCAAAAGAGTATCCCACACCTATTTCCCCAGATGTGACCCTGGGTTATTGAATCCACGAGAGGAAGATTCCCTTGAAGCGATGGTCTCTAGCAAACTTTTGCTGAAGTGTTAAATCTAGCTTTTGACTAGATCAGCAAGCTGATAGTGATTCAAACACTTATAATAAAAAGAAGTGATACGTCTCCAACGTATCTATAATTTTTGATTGTTCCATGCTATTATATTATCTATTTTGGATGTTTTAGATGCATTAATATGCTATTTTATATTATTTTTGGGACTAACTTATTAACCAAGTGCCCAATGCTAGTTTCTATTTTTCCTTGTTTTTGAGCTTCACAGAAAAGGAATACCAAATGGAGTCCAAACGGAATAAACCTTCACGATGATTTTTCTTGGACCAGAAGACACCCAGGAGACTTGGAGTTCAAGTCGGAAGAGCCACGAGGCGGTGACAAGGGTGGAGGGCGCGTCCAGGGGGTAGGGCGTGCCCCCCTACCTTGTGGGCCCCTCATGACACCCCTGACCTAGTTTTTGCTCCTATATATTCACATATATTCCCAAACCACCAGATGCATCCATGAAAACACTTTTCCACTGCCACAACCTTCTGTTCCCGTGAGATCCCATCTTGGGGCTTTTCCAGCATCCTGCCGGAGGGGGATTCGATCACGAAGGGCATCTACATCAACTCTATTATCCTTCCGATGAAGTGTGAGTAGTTTACCTCAGACCTACGGGTTCATAGCTAGTAGCTAGATGGCTTCTTCTCCCTCTTTGATTCTCAATACCATGTTCTCCTCGATGTTCTTGGAGATCTATCCGATGTAATATTCTTTTGTGGTATGTTTGTCGAGATCCAATGAATTGTGGATTTATAATCAGCTTATCTATGAATATTTTTTTAATCTTCTGTGAATTCTTTATGCATGATTTGATATCTTTGTATTTCTCTTTGAATTATTGGTTTGGTTTGGCAAACTAGATTGTTTTTTCTTGCACTGAGAGAGGTGCTTAGCTTTGGGTTCAATCTTGCTTGATTTCACCCAGTGACAAAGTAGGTGTAGAGAGACATGTATTGCATTGTTGCCATCGAGGATAAAAAGATGGGGTTTTCATCATATTGCTTGAGTTAATTCCTCTACATCATGTCATCTTACTTAAGGCGTTACTCCATTCTTTATGAACTTAATAATCTACATGCATGCTGGATAGCGGTCGATGTGTGGAGTAATAGTAGTAGATGTAGAATCGTTTCATTCTACTTGACACGGACGTGGTGCCTATATTGCATAATCATTGCCTTGGATATCGTCATAACTTTGCGCTTTTGTATCAATTGCTCGAAGGTAATTTGTTCACCCACCATATTATTTGCCTTCAAGAGAGAAGCCTCTAGTGAAACCTATGGCCCCCGGGTCTATGTTCCATCATATTAGTTTCCGATCTTCTATTTTCCATCATATTAGTTTCTGGTCTACTATTTTGCAATCTTTTACTTTCAGATCTATACACCAA
>NC_041387.1:451148185-451170347 GCF_002162155.2 Triticum dicoccoides | reverse complement strand
ATATTTTATCTTTTGTTTAGTTTTATTTATCTATCTCATCAGATCTCACCTTTGCAAGCGGCCGTGAAGGGATTGACAACCCCTTTATCACGTTGGGTGCAAGTGTTTGATTGCTTGTGCATGTATTGGTGATTTGCGTGTTCTTCTCCTACTGGATTGATACCTTGGTTCTCAAACTGAGGGAAATACTTATCTCTACTTTGCTGCATCACCCTTTCCTCTTCAAGGGAAAAACCAACGCAAGCTCAAGAAGTAGCAGGAAGAATTTCTGGTGTCATTGCCGGGGAGATCTACGCCAAGTCAAGACATACCAAGTACCCATCATAAAACTCTCATCTCTTGCATTACATTATTCGATATTTGCCTCTCTTTTCCTCTCCCCCACTTCTAAAATGATTTTCGAAAGATTTGCCTTTTTATTTTTCCCTTCTTCCGTTCGTCTCCCCGTTTGCTTTTTGTTTGCTCGTGTGTTAGATTGCTTGCTTTGTCACAATGACTAAAGGTAATACCAAATTGTGTGACTTTCCAATACTAATAATAATGATTTTATTACTACTCCAATTGCTCCCGCCACTAGTGCGGAATCTTATGAAATTAATGCCGCTTTGCTAAATCTTGTTATGAAAGATCAATTTTCCGGCCTTCCTAGTGAAGATGCCGCACCCCATCTGAATAATTTTGTTGAATTGTGTGATATGCAAAAGAAGAAAGATATGGATAATGATATTGTTAAATTGAAGCTATTTCCGTTCTCACTACGAGATCGTGCTAAAACTTGGTTTTCATCTTTGCCTAAAAACAGTATTGATTCATGGAATAAGTGTAAAGATGATTTTATTTCCAAGTACTTTCCTCCCGCTAAGATCATCTCCCTTAGGAATGATATTATGAATTTTAAGCAACTTCATCATGAACATGTTGTACAATCTTGGGAGAGGATGAAATTTATGATACAAAATTGCCCTACTCATGGTTTAAATTTATGGATGATCATACAAAAACTTTATGCCGGCTTGAATTTTGCTTCTAGAAATCTTTTAGATTCGGATGCGGGAGGTACTTTTATGGAAATTACTTTAGAAGAAGCTAATAAACTCCTAGACAATATTATGGTTCATTATTCTCAATGGCATACCGAAAGATCTTCTTCTAGTAAAAAACTACAAGCGATTGAAGAGATTAATTTTGAGTGGAAAGATGGATGAACTTATGAAATTATTTGCTAACAAGAGTGCTCCTATTGATCCTAATGATATCCTTTGTCTACTTTGATTGAAAATAATAATGAATCTATGGATGTGAATTTTGTTGGAAGGAACAATTTTGGTAATAACGCGTATAGAGGCAATTTTAATCCTAGGCTGTTTCCTAGTAATTCCTCTAATAATTATGGTAATTCCTACAACAATTCTTATGCAAAATATAATAGGATACCCTCTGATTTTGAGAATATTGTTAAAGAATTTATGATTTCGCAAAAGAGTTTCAATGCTTTGGTTGAAGAAGAATTGCTTAATATTGATGATTTGGCTAGGAACATGGATAGTATTTCTCTTGAGGTTGATTCTTTGAAAATTCGATCTATTCCACCCAAGCATGATATTAATAAGTATCAAAGCTATGAGAATTTCCATTGATGAGTGTAAAGAAAGAACCGCTAAGATGCGTGCTAAGCGAGATTGGTTTGTAAAAACATGTTCTTCTAGTTTTCGTGAAAATAATGATGAAGATCTTAAAGTGATTGATGTGACTCCTGTTGAATCTTTGTTTTCCAATGTAAATATTGACAAAGATGGGACTGGAGATGAGTCAAATTTACTTAGAAGGCGTCCTAATGATTTGGAGTTTATAGATCTTGATGCAAAAATTGATTAAAAGTGGGATTAGAGAGGTCAAAACTTTAAGTAGAAATGAACCCACTCTTTTGGATTTCAAGGATTTTAATTATGATAATTGTTCTTTGATAGATTGTATTTCGTTGTTGCAATCCATGTTGAATTCTCCTCATGCTTATAATCAAAATAAAGCTTTTACTAAACATATCATTGACGCTATGATGAAATCTTTTGAAGAAAAAGCTTGAATTGGAAGTTTCTATCCCTAGAAAACTTTATGATGAGTGGGAACCTACTATTAAGATTAATATTAGAGATTATGACAAACATGCTTTGTGTGATTTGGGTGCTAGCGTTTCCACGATTCCAAAAACTTTATGTGATGTGCTAGGTTTCCGTGAATCTGATGATTGTTCTTTAAATTTGCATCTTGCGGATTCCACTATTAAAAACCTATGGGAAGGATTAACGATGCTCTTATTGTTGACAATAGTAATTATGTTCCCGTAGATTTCATTATTCTTCATATATATTGCAATCCTACATGTCCTATTATTCTTGGTAGACCTTTCCTTAGAACGATTGGTGCAATTATTGATATGAAAGAAGGAAACATTAGATTTAAATTTCCATTAAGGAAGGGAATGGAACACTTTCCTAGAAAGAAAATAACATTGCCATATGAATCTATTATGAGATATACTTATGGATTGCATACCAAAGATGACAATACCTATATCTATGTTTTTATGCCTAGCTAGGGGCGTTAAACAATAGCGCTTGTTGGGAGGCAACCCAATTTTATTTGTTCTTTCTTTTTTTTTGTCCTATTTTTCAATAAATAATTCATCTAGCCTCTGGTTAGATGTGTTTTGTGTTTTAATTAGTGTTTGTGCCAAGTAATACCTTTGGGATTGCTTACGGTGATAGTTGATTTGATCTTGCTGAAAAACAAAAACTTTTGCACCCAGAAAAATAATTTTCATAATTCACAGGAGCCTGATTTTGATATGATGTTTTTACAAAAGATTGATATACAAATTTCCCAGGTTGTCCTAATTTTTCATAATTTTTGGAGTTACAGAAGTATTCTAAGTTCTTTGATTACTACAGACTATTCAGTTTTTGATAGATTCTGTTTTCTTTGTGTTGTTTGCTTATTTTGATGAATCTATGGGTAGTATCAGGGGGTATGAACCATGGAGAAGTTGTAATAGAGTAGATATTACACCAATATAAATAAAGAATGAGTTCACAACAGTGCCATAAAGTGGTGATTTACTTTCTTATACTAACGGATCTCATAAGATTTTCTGTTGAGTTTTGTGTTGTGAAGTTTTCAAGTTTTGGGTAAAGATTTGATGGACTATGGAATAAGGAGTGGAAAGAGCCTAAGCTTGGGGATGCCCAAGACACCATAAGGTAATATTAAAGGACATTCAAGAGCCTAAGATTGGGGATGCCCCGGAAGGCACCCCCTCTTTCATCTTCGTCTATCGGTAACTTTACTTGAGGCTATATTTTTATTCACCATATGGTATGTGTTTTTCTTGGAGCGTCTTGTATGATATGAGTCTTTACTTTTTAGTTTGCCACAATCATCCTTGATGTACACACCTTTTGATAGGGACACACATGAATCGTGATTTATTAGAATACTCTATGTGCTTCACTTATATATTTTGAGCTAGGCAATTTTGCTCTAGTGCTTCACTTATATCTTTTTAGAGCATGGTGGTGGTTTTATTTTATAGAAATTGTTGAACTCTCATGCTTCACTTATATTATTTTGAGAGTCTCTCTAAACAGCATGATAATTTGCTTTGGTTATGAATTTAGTCCTAATATGATGGGCATCCAAGAGGGATATATTAAAAATTTCATATAAAGTGCATTGAATGCTATAAGAAGTTTGATTCCTTATGACTGTTTTGAGATATGAGGATGGTAATATTAGAGTCATGATAGTGAGTAATTGTGGATTGTAGAAATACTTGTGTTAAAGTTTGTGATTCCCGTAGCATGCACATATGGTGAACCGTTATGTGATGAAGTTGGAGCATGATTTATTTATTGATTGTCTTCCTTATGAGTGGCGGTCGGGGACGAGCGATGGTCTTTTCCTACCAATCTATCCCCCTAGGAGCATGCACATAGTACTTCGTTTTGATGACTAATAGATTTTTACAATAAGTATGTGAGTTCTTTATGACTAATGTTGAGTCCATGGATTATACGCACTCTCACCCTTCCACCATTGCTAGCATATCTAGTACCGCACAACTTTCGCCGGTACCATATACCCACCATATACCTTTCTCACAACAGCCACCATACCTACCTATTATGGTGTTTCCATAGCCATTCTGAGATATATTGCCATGCAACTTTCTACCGTTCCGTTTATTATGACATGCTCTATCATTGTCATATTGCTTTGCATGATCATGTAGTTGACATAGTATTTGTGGCAAAGCCACTGTTCATAATTTTTTATACATGTCACTCTTGAGTCATTGCACATCCCGGTACACCACCGGAGGCATTCACATAGAGTCATATTTTGTTGTAAGTATCGAGTTGTAATTATTGAGTTGTAAATAAATAAAAGTGTGAGGATCATCATTATTAGAGCATTGTCCCATGTGAGGAAAGGATGATGGAGACTATGATTCCCTCACAAGTTGGGATGAGACTCCAGACGAAAAAAAGAGAGGCCAAAGAAACCCACAAAAAATGAAAGAAAAGGGAGAAGGGGCAATGTTACTATCCTTTTTCCACACTTGTGCTTCAAAGTAGCACCATGATCTTCATGATAGAGAGTCTCCTATGCTGTCAATTTCATATGTTAGTGGGAATTTTTCATTATAGAACTTGTCTTATATATTCCAATGATGGGCTTCCTCAAGTTGCCATGGGTCTTCGTGAGCAAGCGAGTTGGATGCACACCCACTTAGTTTTTTTTTAGCTTTCATAAACTTATAGCTCTAGTGCATTCGTTGCATGGCAATCCCTACTCACTCACATTGATATCTATTGATGGGCATCTTCATAGCCCATTGACACCTAGTTGATGTGAGACTATCTCCTTAGTTTTGTCTTCTCCACAACCACTATATTCTATTCCACCTATAGTGCTATGTCCATGGCTCACGCTCATGTATTGCGTGAAAGTTGAAAAAGTTTGAGAACACCAAAAGTATAAAACAATTGTTTGGCCTGTCATCGGGGTTGTGCCTGATAACATCCATACACATTGCACATTTCTGTATACACTAGGAACATTTTTTATATACAGGTTTAACATTTTGTAAATACTTGATTAACATTTTTAAACATACATTTTTTATGTCTACTTTTTTCATAAACATTAAATATTTTTGTATACATCAGAAATATTTTCTTTATACATGTACAATATTTTTTAAATGCATAATTAATATTTATTAAAATTATACTTTTTTCATAAACATTATACATTTTTTGTATACATCGAAAACACTTTTTCTATACATATTTGACACTTCTTCAATCCTTGATTAACATTTTTTTAATATTTCTATACAAAGTGTTTTTTTACAATGGATATATTCAGAATATTTCAAAATACAAGTGAAACTAAGAAAATGCAATAACAAAAGCGAAATTGTGAAGGAAACGGAAGAAAAAATAAGCATTGAAACCCTGTATCCGCACTTGGCCGGCCCAATCGGGCGGCTGCCTGAAGCGAGATGTCGTACTATATTGCTTCAAGCGAGACATAGGCACACCCTTATCTGTGGCATTATGAGACAGAATACCGACGATTGGCATAGCTTCGCTCGAGTGGGCCGGCCTATTAGCATCGTTCTTTTTGCACTGTAGTGTGGTGTTGTGTGCTGTTCTCTGAGTTTTTCCGGGTTCTTTTATTAGTTTTATAAAAAAATAACACTGTAACAACGGTTTATCGTGGCAGCGATGTTTGAAGAAAGTCATACTGGTCCGGTTCATTAGCAGCGTTCTTTCTACACTGTAGTGTGGTGTTGCGTGCTGTTATCTGATTTTTCCCGGGTTCTTTTTATTAGTTTGTTTTATTGGTGTTATGAAAAAAAGAACATTGTAACAACGGTTTATTGTGGCGGAGATGTTTGAAGAAAGTCATACCGGTCGAACCAGAGACATCCCAGGAGAGAACGCTCCCAGCTAGCCACTACACTACATAAGCTTCAGTGTCGAAATAAGAAGCGCGGAGTATAAGAACAAGCCAAACTAGATTTAAACTTTTTTTTTCAAAATTTGAATGCGATACGTTTTGAACTTAGTGAATATGCTTTTGAAATATGAGCACTTTCAAATTTGTGAACAAAATTATTGAAACTCAAAAATTGTGTTGAAACGCAATTACATTTTGGGAATCTCCAACATTCTTCGAGACCGAGAACATTTTTAGATCTGTGAACATTTATTTAAAGGGAAATATTTACAAAATGTGAACAAGATTTGAAAACACGGCCATTTTTTAATCTATTTATGAAGAAGGGAACCTTTTCTGAAATTTTGAATAAACTTTTAAACCCAAACATATTTTGAAAGTTCAAAAAAAAATTCAGCTCTTAATAAAATTAGAAAAAGCATACATTTTTTGATGTGAATTTGTTTTTTGAAAAATGGACCATCTTTTCGAAATCCAAACAAAATTTGGCAAATGAATATTCCTAAGAAATACGAACATTTTTTTAAATAATTTTTTAAGAACATGAACAATTGGAACATGAACTTTTTTTTGAAAATGCAAGCAAATTTTTAAAGGTGAAGAGAATTTTAAGTTCTGACCATTTTTTCAATTTTTGAACGTTTATGAAAAGATGTGAACACAATCCGAAAATTCCGAACATTATTCAGAAAATGTGATCAATTTTAGAATAAGTGATTTTTTTTAAAAAAAACTGAACAGAATTTGAAGCTCTGATTTTTTTTAAAAAAATCACAAATTTAAATTTATAAAAAACATAAAAATGAACCGAAAAAGGGGTAGAAAGAATAAACAAGGACCGGAAAACAAAAAAAGAAAAAACGAAAGAAGAAAAAAATAGAAAATCGAAAACCAGTAATGTAGGGGAAAAGGAGTATATGTTCTTTCAAAGTGGGCATTTTCGTCCCTTTCGCTCGGGTCGTCACCTGTGCTTATCAGCAGCTGTTTGCCGCTTAAAGCGGCAAATAGGAAATTCGGCTGGCTACTCCCGCTGGTCTAAAAAACCAAGTTGAGGGGTGGGTCTGCCAGCTGGTGCATAGAAGGAATTGTTTGGAGCATCGATATTTTTTTTTTGGCACATTTTACATGAATGTCATCTGGCGATGAAATTATGCAAGCTATGAAATTACGCGAATAGAAATTCCAATTTTTTTAATTGTTCTGAATTTTTTTTACCATTCGCCCGAGCTCATGTGAGCTCGCGATTCGAACATCACTTTCATGGTTTGTCGTATTTTATTTCATTTTTCAGTTTTACTTTTGTTTTTTAATGTCTATCCTTTTTATATGCATTCCAAAAAATCTCACAAAAATACATTAATTATACTAGTTTGAATAAAATGTAAGTGGGTCTATAAATTGTTTTCATTAAAAGTATTCAATGCATTTTTAGAAAAGGTTCATCATGCATGTTAAAAATGTCAAGCACGTGTTTAAAACATGTTTATAGTGTATTTTAGATTTTTTTATCACGCTCAAAAAAATCAAATCATTAAAAAGTGATCGCCTTCTATTTTACAAAAACTTGTCTAGTACTTAAAAAAGTTTAATGTATATTTCATAAATGTTCATCATATATTTAAGAATATTTAGCATATTTAAACAATCATCATGTACTATTTCAGAGTCACCCATCTTGTGTAAATAAATATACACTGCGTTAGGAAAAGTCCGTCATTATTTTAGAAACAATTGTTCAGGTATTCAAAAAAGGTTCAACGTGTATACAAAAATATATGATGTACTTTACCACAGTAATGAAGAACATTACATGTTTTAATACTTGATGAACAGTTTGTAGATTTATGCCAAACATTTTTTTCTACAAAAATAATATGTTTTAATAAAGCATTGAGACAAATACTACATGATGAGGAAATTGTAGATACACGGTAAACATTTCATAATACACGCTGAAAAAGTTATAATATGCGCTGAATATATTTTTGAAATATGCAATCTAGCTTTTTAAAGTACAAAGCGTAAAATATGCCTTGAAAGCTGTTTTTCCGAAAATTGTTATGAACCTATTCAAATATACGACAAAGTCATTTTAACGAAAACTATGAATTTTTTGTTGTTTATGATGAATAGAAAAATGAAATAGAGGAAAAGAAAAAACAACCAAAAAAGGAAAAAAGTGGAAAATACACGCTCATAATCCAAAAAAGAAAGAAAAAATCATTGCCGAAAAGAAACCTAAATGGAAAAAAAGGGCTAGAAATAAAAAAATTGCGGGTAGGCTACAAATTAAAATTAAAAAACATAACAAGAATGAAAACAAAAATGGCTGAGAACCACTTAAAAACACTGAGAACCCCCTCACTCGCAACTAGGGTGGTCCATCTTGAGTCGCTTGGAACAGACACAAAGCTCTTCGTCCCTCTCGGTGTAGTTGTTGTGCCTCAAAACTCCCAGAAAAGTAGGATTACGAAAAACTGCAAAAAAATAAATTATAGCTTGAGAAAATGTTCATCGAATTTTTTAGAAAGTACACACATAAATGTAACCCTAGCCCTCACCCATCTATATAAGGGGAGGGAGGGGCCTCCCAAGACGGCGACCAGCAGAGATCCAATCTCTCCCACCTCTTTATTAGACCTCAAACAAACCCAACTCATGTATACATCATACGATGCCATACCAATACAATCAGACAAACAGGATGTAGGGTATTACTCCAGCATGGAGGCCTGAACCTAGGTAAATCTGTGTCCTGGTTGTACCCCAATATGATCCTCTATGTGCTCCTCCCCATGAGGAACCCTATGCAGGGATATGACGGATTTCCACTCCATCACCGTTTATGGTGCCACTGTTGGGTAACGTAGTAGAAAACAAAATTACTCACCCTACGATCAACCAGGAACACTTTGAAGATGCAATAACGGTTTAGATCGGATCGTTACCCAATCGGATTTGCAGTGGAAGAAGGCGAGTCGATGTAGATCGTACTTGAAGTCCCTCGAACCATTCATGAATGATCCCTGGAACGAAAGACCGAAAGCACGGCCTCTCCACAGTTTGCAACCGAACGGTCTTCACGAAATGACAGCGCATCGTCGACCAGAGCTAATCATCACCACAAAATTAGAGGGAGAAGATTAGAACCACACTAGACTTCTAATTACGAGGATTCAGAGGATCTAGATTTATCCCTAATTAGATCAAGTAGAACTAGAGAACTAGATGAGGCTCCAAAACTTGTGTATCTAAAAGTGCCCAAAACCTCTAATATATATAGGTTGGAGGATAGGGGAGGGGTGACACAATGGTGGGAAGCCCCCCTCCTTTGCCCTCCAAGAGGAGTGTTCTCTCGAATAAATCCACTCGCGGCTATATGAATAAGCCGCCTGCTGAGCTACCGCCATCTGAAGAAGCTCTACAGCCTTCTGGGCTTCGACCGCCGAGGGAGACTCGCCTTGTACTGGAAGAGCCGCTAGCCGCGGCGCCGCAGCAATCATGTTATCCAAAGGGTTAGAATAATGACCCGGTGGTGTTGGCACCTGCTGAGGCGGGGTTAAGTTCAAACGAGGCAGGTCTGCGACACACGATTGAGCCGTCGCCCCAGCCATAGGCGCCTCGACAGCCTGGGTCACCTCGGGCGGGTTACTTGGTCCTGCCCCAGGTGTATTAAAAAGATTCCTTGCATCAAACTCCAAAGGCAGACGAATCTGGTGCCTCCTGCGAAGAACAACATTTGATGCATTCTGATCCAAGCTTAACCGAAAGTTTCTGCTTGCATCCGTTGTGATTCGACGTCCAAGGCAGCTCGCTCTGTTGCCATCCTAGCATTCTCAGCATTAAGCTTCTCCTTGGCCTGAGCTATCTCATCTCACAGTTTTGCAACATCCACCTTATGCTGCGCTTGAGTCGCCGGAGTTACCTCTGCAGCTAATAGAGTTGCCAAAGCATCCAAGAGCTCGGATAAGACCTGAGACGACGGGCGCACAGGGCCGCTTGCCCCGGCTATCACAGAAGCCGTTGAACTGGAAGTCATAGCCGCTGCAGTTGATGAATTCTGCACCAGTTGCGTGCCGGTCATGAAGATCGCGACTATGTTTGGCAGCTCATAGGGGTTTGGAATACTATCGCCATCCGAATAGCCCCCAAGCCCGCCGTCTTGCAATCGATAGATTGACCCGGTCTCGCCGGTTGAGGACTCATCTTCAGAGTAGATGGCTGTCTCTCCACCGGACACAGATCCTTCCTCAAGATCCACCCCATGAATAAAACCAATAAAAGTATGCTTCACGGCGGTCTGAACCTTGGCGGGTCGTGCGTGCTAAGTCGTCTCGATGATATCGGTGCAGATGTCCGGCTCAGGCTCCGACTCGCCGATCTTGCCGATGAAGACATGGATTCCGCCGAAGGGTAGCCAGTACCCATACTCGATTGAATCGGCCTCGGGACCCCGGCTTGAGTCGTCGATGTAGATCTTGCCGCGGCCGCTCTTGGTCATCTGGCCTACGGCATATCCCTTGATCCCTGAGAAGCTGCCCTTCAAGAACTCGAAACCATCGTGCTCTGGCCCCACGGTGGGTGCCAACTGTCGTGGATTTGTCACGGAAGATGCCCTAGTGAAAGGACTTGGGTGTGGAGCCATCACAACTAGGTTAGCTTGAATGGGTTGAACGGGACAAGGGACAAAAGGTGTTTACCCAGGTCCGGCCCCTCTTCATCGAGGTAAAAGCCTACTCCAGCTTCTAGTTGTATTGCTTGAGTTTTGAGTTCAAGGGAGCGAATATGCTTGACCTAGTTCTCGATCGATTGTTTCTTGAGTTAACCCGCGGCCTGGTCTCATCTTTATATACAGGTTGATGCCCGGTGACTTACAATGCCCCGGCCGGCTCACACGACGTGGCCGACTTGGTCTCTAAACAAACTTGCCTTACAGAGTAAGTTAAACTCGAACGGCTCACACCTTCAGGTCTTGAACTACCTCCAGGTCTTGGGCCTCCAATAAGCTTTGATTTACGAATTGCCATCTTCAGGTCTTGGACCTCTTCGGCCTTCTTCATAATAAGCCGCCGATGGTATAACCCATCCCCTCCTGGGCGGGTCATACCTCAGGGTCATATCCCCAACAGTCACCCTCCAATTCGCCCCCCCTTCCTTCTCCAAGAAGAAAGGGGGCGCCACCTCTTATTGGTCCCAACTAGCCCAATATCCTTTCCACCACTTGCTCTTTTAAGGCCCGTTGACATTTAATTAAACATAAAATCCAAGCCTTTATTATTAAGTTGACATCTTCGGAAACATTTTCCACCTATATATTATTTATCTATATTACCCGATAAACCCCGAAACCCTTCCCGTGACCCCGAAACGCTTCCGAATCCTCTCAAAACTATTTCGATTATTAATGAAACTATTTAATAAATATTTCCTCATTACTCCTGTCCTACTAACACTCAACAGATCATGACAAACATAAGCTTGTGACCCTGTAGGTTTGGTAAAACATAGACATGAACTAAAACCCCTTTCGTTCAATGATCGATAGCGAAACCATTGACATCCATATCGATCGCTATGAGTACACGAATGACATTCGCGTGAACCTTTGGTTATCATGTTCTATTCTCTTTGCTTCATGATACTTTACAAAACCTGAGGTGAGATATTTCGGTATCCATTTGAGTCATATACATGCTCACTATATTGGTCTACTTGTTACCGGTTTTGTTCTTCTTTCTCGTTGACATGTTTCGGCATCCCCATGACCTAGTCACCTATGTTTGGCCAGACGATGATGGATTTCATCACACCGAGGGGGCCCTAAGAATATCTCTCCATCGTCGGAGGAGCAAATCCCACTCTTGAGCTATCTAGTCCCTTGTCAAACTTTCTGATGAATCTGTAAGTTGTTATTATGATCACCGTATTACAGATGTCATTTGAGCAACCCCAAAGTTCATTATATGGTAAGAAGTGACTAGGATACTCTCATGGTCTAAGGAACTCAGTCACATGTTAACTCTCTGTGTTATAACAATTGACTTCTGATGATTGTATCTCAAATTATGACAAAAAAGTTTGGGTCGTTTCAATATGATCGTTCTTCTAACGTCATATTCTCCAAGTTGTTTTAGGACTATTGTTACACTTAATGACATCCTATGATCCGGAAAACAATATCACCAACAACACTTCATCTAGTCTTAGACGCGAGACTAGGAATCATATTTTTTACCGTTTATCATTCCACACGTGCATATGAGTTTCCAGTGAATCGCACATTCCAGGATCATAGCAGTTATAACATATAATGTAAACTCTTAATTATATACATGGAAATATATTAATATAATACTATTGCCTCTAGGGCATATTCCCAAAAGACTCCCAGTTGCACTAGAGTCAATAATCTAGTTACATAGTTTCTTTAATACCTATGGCTATCCAGAGTTGCTCATGCTTTGCTCGTGGTAGAGGCGTCATCGTTGGGTGTGACACATTCAAATCCATGTGAATCTTGAGTACTTTCGCAAACTCCTTACCGACATATTGTCGAATAATGTGATACTTGCGCTTGACATGTCTAGTCTTTATGTGGGATTTTGGTTCCTTTGCTTGAGTAGCGGCACCACCATTATCACAATATAGTGCCCTTGAGTTTATCACTTGGGACCACACCAACTTCTTCAAGAAACTTCTTGGACCAGACTGCCTCCTTTGAAACTTATGAAGATGCAATTTATTTTGCTTCCAGTGTAGAATCGGCAACAGTGTTCTGCTTGAAACTCTTCCAAACTACTACCCCTCCATTGAGGGTGAAAACATAGCCCGGTTGAGATTTATGGTCATCTATATCAGTCATGAAGCTAGCGTCCATATAATCATTTACAATGAGCTCTTCATCTCCTCCATGGGCGAGGAGCATGTCCTTTGTCCTTTTGAGGTACTTAAGAATCATTTTAACAGCTGCCTAGTGAGCCACTCTTGTATCACTTTGGTACCTGCTACTAACACTTAGCGCATAAGAAATATCTGGTCTTTTACATATCATAACATACATGATGGATCCAATTGTCGAGGAATATGGAACTCCACTCGTCTGCACACACTCATCAACTGTCTTAGGACATGGATTCTTGCTAAATGTTGTGCCATGTGACATTGGGAGAAAACCTTTATTTGCATTCTCCATTTTAAACCTCTTTAAAACCTTTTCTATATATATGCTCTGACTTAGCGCAATTAGACATCTTAATCTATCTCTATAAATCGTTATGCCCAATATATAAGCTGCTTCGCCTAAGTCTTTCATTCAAAACACACTCTTTAATGAATTTTTTATTGTGCTAAGAAACTTTACATCATTTCCAATCAACAATATGTCATCTACATATAAGATTAAAAATGCTATAGAGCTCCCACTAAACTTCTTGTATACACAAGCTTCTTCATCATTTTTAATGAAGCCAAACTCTTTAACCGCTTCATCAAAATGTTGACTCCAGTTCCTTGATGCTTGCTTCAAACCATAGATAGACCTATGAAGATTGCACACCTTTCAGGCATCCATAGGATCAACAAACCTTCTGGTTGTATCATATATACATCCTCTTTGAGATTTCCATTTAGGAAAGAAGTTTTGACATCCATATGCCATATCTCATAGTCGAAATATGCAGCAATTGCCATCGTAATCCGCACAAACTTTAGCATTTCTACTAGTGAGAAAGTTTCCCCATAATCGAGCTCCCTCAACCCACGAAAATCCTTTCGTAACTAGCCTTGCTTTATAGATAGTAGGATTACCATCCGCGTTCCTTTTTCTCTTGAAGATCCATTTACATAGTATGGGTTTCATACCCTCTGGAGGATCAACCAAGTTCCAAACTTGATTATCCATTTCGGATTACATGGCCATAAGCAATTCTTTTGAGCTGGGTGTCGCCATTGCTTCTCTGTATTGCTCAGGTACATCTTCCTCTAAGATGAATATTTCATTATGAAACCATTTAGGAGGTTCGATAACTCTTCCTGACCTACGCGGTTCAGTTACATGCTTAACTGGAGTTTCTGCAACTGGTGTAGTAACTTTTGTTTCAGTTGTGCGGACAACTTCTGGAACAAATTCTGGTTCGTTAGTCCAGCTTACTGTCGCCGGAGATTCAGTAATCTCGTCAAGATACACTATCCTTCCACTTACTTCTTTAGCGAGAAACTCCTTCTCGAGAAAGTGTCCATTCTTTGTGACAAACACTTTGTCCTAGGACTTTTGATAGAAGGAATAATCAATTGTTTCTTTTGGATAACCTACAAAGTAGCATATGTCTAGTTTGGGGTCGAGCATTCCATAACTCATATGGTGTCATATCGACAGACTTTTTAGATGGTAATCTATTTAGTGTATATGTTGTTGTTTCAAGTGCATATGCCCAAAAACAATAAAATTAGATCGTTAAGTTGTGAAATAATTCCATAATTATTCAGATGTATGCTAAACTCATGACTCAGATATTCTTCTTCATGGTCGAAGAACCTTTTATATTTTTTTCATGATGATTCCTAACTTCATTCTGAAATTCTTTCAACCTTTTCAAACGTTTTAGACTTATGCTTCATCAAATAAATCATATCTACTCAAATCATACGTGAAGTTTACGAAGTATAAGTATTCATGACGCCCTAGTATGCTTATCGAACCACATACATCACTATGTATTTGTCAATTGATTCAAAATCAAAAGTGTGAATACTCCATCTTTATGAAGCTCTTGCATACGTTGCTTTCCGATATGACCAAGAAAGCAGTGCGACATTTAAGTGGTATTGCCAGTCTTCTTAAGATGTTTAGCATTAATGATATAAACATCTTTTACATTCAAGATCCATAATGAATATTCCACTAAATATAGGGGCAAATTCATCAAAACATATTCTTATAATAAATTGAATAACCATTGTTTCAGACTTACACAGCTTGAAAATGAAATAACAATTACTAAGTTCTTAGATAAATCCTGAAGGTAAACTTAAAGACAAGATTCAGACGGCTTGATCACTGATCCCATCACCATTCTTGACTCACATCACGACTTCATTTCTTTTCAGCTTGCAAACTTTCTGCAATGCCTTGCATCGCATTACAAATGTAAGCAATCGATCGGTATCAAATACCCATGACTTACATGAATTTAACTAGTAGAATAACACTGATTTTTATATCTTTTATACCTTACCGGAAGAACCATTCTTCTTCTTATTCGCCAAGTATTTTTTGCAGTTGCGCTTCCAGTGTCCCTTCTATTTGAAGTGGAAACATTCATCTCCTTAGTAGCTCCGCCCTTGTTCCTCTTTTGAGACACGGTCACTCTAGCGCTAGGAGATTTCTTCTTGTACTTGCCCTGCTTCTTCTTGAAACTGGCGATCTTATTGACCATCAACACTTGTTTCTCCTTCTGCATTTTAGCTTCCACAATTTTGAGCATAGTGAACAACTCGTTTGCACTTTTATCCATCCCATTCATGTTGTAATTCATGATAAAACAATTGTAAGATGGTGGGAGTAAAGCAAGTACAATATATTTGTGGAGTGTTGGAGGAATTCCAAATTCCAGTGAAGCCAGTCTATCAACATAGCCAACAAGTTTTACTATATGCTCACTTATTGAGGAACCTTCTGCCATCTTGCATTCAATCAAGGCCTTGGTTATCTCAAAACGTTCGGTCCTTGCCTGCTTCTTGTATAGAGCATCTAGTGACCCAATTATAAATTGATTACTGGATCGTTCAAAATGTTAATGTAGTTAAGGATTCATGCAAGTCAACATGAGGCACTTGACTGACTCATAGTCATCACTCTGAATAGTGAAAGCAACTACAAGTTCCTGTGACACACCTGGCGCAGGAGGATCACCTAGGGGCTGATCCAGCACATACTCTTTCTTAGCATTCCTGAGAACACAGGTTCTGAATCCAATCCTCATAGTTTCCACCATTTGCAGCCAACTTTTCTTTCTCGAACATAGAGGCTAAGTTGCACAAATTGCGAGCCATTGATCTATAATGATAAACACAAGATTCACTTAGGCATTGTTCATAATTAATTTGCACTATTGTTTAAACAAACTTTAATATAAAGTGCAATACCACTCAAATCAATATCTCTTATAATTGAAAATGAGTGATTCAAGACCCTGATGTTATTCACAACCATTGATGTGGACATCACTGATGATGTGAACTTCAATCGGTAGGCAAAATTGTTGACCATATCTCCATATGACTCTTGTTCATCTTTCGATGCTTCATGCTCTGAGCTCAAAACGATTTTGCTAGAACTTCAAGATAATCGAGTGTTTCTGTTGTGAGGTCTAACCTTCACCCGCCTTACTCCTCACAATCTGTTTGTACTCACGTGGACATGACATACTTTGAACAGCTACATTTTGTAGATGGTTGCTACACTGGGAAGAGCACTTATAACTTGATATTTTCTGTGAGAGATCACCCTAATAAAAATGACTATAGCGTAATCAAAAGGGTGCAATCAAAAAGGGATAAACATCTCGGGAAATTCATAATAGCTTGACATGGTATGGCCCTGGGCAATGGAGATGTCTTCACGATCCTGCAGTGTCTTCACGAAAATTTTCGAAACATGATGTCGTGGTGCCAATTTAAAAACTGCTGCCGTGCCAACACTTTTGGTCTCCACCACCTAGTGAAGTCACCTAGCCCTGGGGTTCTCAATAGCACGTGTGTCACATCCATCGGTAAAAATAACGACGTTGACCCACAGGTCATTAAAGTGACAATCCCTTGGCTCCAGCTATCATGTCGTACTGTGACACGCATGTCCCTTAACATTACATCATATAACCATCTCATACATAAACTTATTATCATGACGAAGGATATACCACATCGAATGTATCCTGCAAAACCAAGTTAGATGTCCTCTAATTGGTCTGGAAAATTTTAGTTAAGTGGTTTCTAGGGTTTCTGGATAACTCTAGCTACCTAAGTTCACCATAGAAGGCGATAATTCTTGTTGCTAGATTAACTTTTCGGGTGTGTGAGGAAAGAGACTTAATTAAAAATCTCTAGACACGCACTAAACTTCAACAATGCACGTGACCTACTAGAAGATTGAACATCTTCATCACCCTCTCGTGTTTGCAATAGTTCACTATTCTTCACTGTGATGACGCCCAAAGAACTATTAGCAAATCATCGACAGCCAGAGCCGATGGATTATCAGAACTTTGTGCAAAGCTACATCATGTCATCAATGAGGTGAATCGAAGAAACACTCGAGGGAATCATAACAAGAACATCAAACCCTCACATCCACATGTGATCTAGATCAAAACCTGCATCTACTCATAGAACCGCTCATGATGCCACCGTTTGGTAACGTAGTAGAAAACAGAAAAAAAAATCACCCTATGATCAACCAGGAACACTATGAAGATGCAATAACGCTTTAAATCCGATCTTTACCAACTCTAATTTGCAGCAAAAGAAGATGGGTCAATGTAGATTGTACTTGCAGTCCCTTGAACCATTCACAAACGATCCCACGAATGGAAGACCCAAAGCACGACCTCTCCATAGTTCGCAACCATACGGTCTTCACGGTATGGTAGCGCTTCGCCGTCTAGAGCTAATCATCATCGGATAATTATAGGGGAAGATTAGAACCACACTGGGCTTCTAATTATGAGTATTGGAGAGGATCTAGATCAAGCTCTAATTGGATCAGCTAGAACTAGAGAACTAGAGGAGGCTCCAAAACTTGTGTATCTAAAAGTGTCCAAAACCTATAGTATACATAGGTTGGAGGAGAGGAAGGGGAGCCACAAAGGGGGAAAGGTTTCCCCTCTTGCACCGTCCAAGAGAAGAGGCAGTCCCCCTCCAATTCGGCCTCCCCTTCCTTCTACAAGAAGAAAGAGGGGCGCCACCTCCTATTCGGCCCAAATGGCCCAATATCCTTTCCATCACTTGGGCTTTTAAGACCAGTTGATATCTAATTAAATATAAAATCCTCCAAACTATTATTAGAGCCTTTTATTATTAATTTAACATCTCCAGAAACATTTTCCACATATATATTATTTATCAGTATTACCCAGTATACCCCGAAACCATTTCAGTGACCCCAAAACCCTTTCGGTTCCTCTCACTATTTAGAATATTAATAAAACTATTTCATAAATGTTTCCTCATTACTCCTATTATCCTAAAACTCATTAGATCGTGATTACCTTGAGCTTGTGACCCTATAGGTTCAGTAAAACATAGACATGAACAAAAACCGCTTTCGATCAATGACCAATAGGGGAACCATGGACATCCATATCGATCCCTATGAGTACACGAATGACATTCGAGTGAACCTTTGGTTATCATGTTCTATTCCCGTTATGTCGCGATACTTTACAAAACCCGAGGTAAGGTATATCGGTATCCTCTTGAGTCATACACATACTCACTATGCCGGTCTCCTCGTTACTCGTTTTGTTCTTATTTCTTGTTGACATGTTCCGGCATCCTCGTGACCAGTCATGTATGTCTGGCGAACAATGATGAATCTCGTCACACTGAGAGGGCCCTAAGAATATCTCTCCATCGTAGGAGGAGCAAATTCCACTCTTGAGCTATCTGGTCCCTTGTCAAACTTTTCGATGAGCCTGCAAGTTGTTGTTATGATAACTGTGTTACAAATGACGTTTGAGAAACCCCAAAGTTCATCGTACAATAAGAAGTGACTACGATACTCTCATTGTCTATGGAACTAAATCACATGTTAACTATCCGTGTTATAACAATAGAATTCTGATGATTGTATCTCAAAGTATAACAAACAAGTTTGGATCGGTTCAATATGATCATTCTTCTAACGTCATTTTCTCAAATTTGTTTTAGGATTATCGTTACACTTAACAATATCCTAAGATCCAGAAACCATGATCACCAACAACGCTTGAGCTAGTGTTAGAGGCGAGACTAGGAATCAATTTTTACCATTTATCATTCCACACGTGCATATGAGTTTTCCACTGAATCACACATTCCAGGATCGTAGCAGTTATAGCATAGAATATAAACTCTTAATTATAAACATAGAAATATATTAATACAATATTATTGCCTCTAGGGCATATTTCCAATAATTGCAATGATGAACAATAGCTATGTGTGCCGAATAACATGAAGCTAGTTATATGATCAAGCACTGGTACGCGTCGGTGCTATACAACCGGTTTTTAACCCCTTTCTGCGACAGCATTTGGAACAGTCGCCAAGTGAGTGTGGGCGATAGGGGGTTCCTTCCCACACGACCCTGAAACCGCCAGGGATAGGCCCTCCTGGCACACAAGCTGGCTCGTGTGCGATCGGGCGAGGCATCAAAACCCAATTGTTTCCGTTCATATGTACATCCCACACGGCGAATCCCAAAAAAACATTTTCCTTCGTATGTATATCACGCACATTCAATCCAAAGAGTACGTTTTCGTTCTTATATAAATGTAAAATGTGTGTGGTGCCTGTACTAACACCAACGTGTACATTTTCATAACTGTGTGCGATTGGTATTCCTATCACACACCCACACTGGTTTGAAATGTTTGCCGTATTACCATGAATCACATACGCATATGAGACGAAACCGTGTGTGCGTCCGAAGGGCATCGCAAAAGTTTCATGTGAAAGAACCGTCTGTTTTCTTTTCTCATCGCACACGTTGTTTTCTTTCTAACCGTGTGCATATTATTTTATTCGCTCTTGTACAATTTTTTTGGCTTTAATTTATTATAAGAATTGGAAACTTTTAAATATGAAACATGCAATTCAAATTCTCAACACAATGGTTCAACAACGAATCCATAAATAAAATTGTCAGTACAATATGTTCAGTAATTACAGGATTATACAACAATTAACTATGATGAACCACAATATTTGGAGGCGGTAAAGGTGAAGAGACAAGTGTAAATCATTTTGACTGCCGATGTTGTTGAAGAAGCGGAATGCCCAAAATGTGTCTTCCTGCATGCCATAGGCACGAACAACTTTTGTCCAACCCCTTGTGACGATCGCCCGCTCATCCTTCACCGCCTTCAAGAAGACTTCTAGAGCATTATTATGGTGGCATGAATTATATACTTTAACCTTAGTTGCCTCCACTCTGGTCATGTAGTTTGCAAGGTAATCATCAGTAAATAGCTTCGGAAACCACTGAAAAGAGAAAACTATCAGATCATGAGGTCTAATATAGTAACTTGTTGTGGGCAGGGGGAAAAGGCAACAGATTACTTACCATCCTATAGTTCACTGATGTCTTGGACAAAGTGTAAATAAAGAGCTTAATTCCGATCACCTGTTTATTTTGCCTAACAATCTTTCTTAGTTTCCTCACTTGATGCTTGTTCATGAATATCTCATTTCCCCATAGGCAAAATGATCGAAGCATGGATCAGTACCGCTCATATATGTACCTACAAGTAACCAATAAATGTTAGAAGCTAAATGAGATTGCACAAATTTATGTAAAATACAACTACCTCTATATTCCTAAGTTGAAGTATTTTTAGAGATTTCAATATGAACTACATATGGATGTATATAGAATTATAGATATAGTTTAGATTCGAATCTAGATTCACTCATTTTGCTCCTTATGTAGTCTATATTGGAATCTCTAAAAATACTTAAATTTAGGAATAGTTGGTGTATAAGACATGGGTGCAGCTAACCTCGACGGCAGACAACAACATCCCCCATTGTAGCCCTGTGTAAGTACATGGAAAGCCAGTGTTAACTACAACAGGGTTAACATCCACCAAAAATAGCAAATGGTAATAAAACGGCAGCATCTGTAGTGATATCTTCATTGCGAAAGAGCAGCACGATAGCAAAGGGGCGGATTAAAAAATGGATACAATTGTTAATTGCAACAGGCTTAACAGCATCCTAATTCATGTTTTGTAAGTTTGTAGCCATTTAAATACAACTGTTTAAAAATGGATACAACTATTAATTGCAACAGGCTTAATGGCCATTGAAATCGGTACTGATAAAAATCCAATTGGCAGAGTTAAATATCACAAGGCAGGTGCTACCAGAGTAGATAATGGCCTACTTGTCTATAAAAAGGTAGGGAAAATAGCTAAAACATGTTAGGCATGTTTACTACAAGATGCTTAAGACATCGACTGTACAAAAGATAGCCATTAATTGCAACTGGTATTGGTAAGATTGAACTGGTGAGTTCATACTTTGTAAGTCCTGAGAGGTAGTTGCTGGGGCACTTCATCTTGGCCAGAGCCCGCCCAAAGTCAGCGGCAGCGGAGGCGAGCTCTTCCTCCGGGTCGAAGCGTGGACCAGTGCCCCCGACATGTGTACCTACAAGAAGCAAGTAAATGTTAGAAGCCAAACTGCAATTGCACAAATGATGTAGAATACTGTAAGACATGGGATGCAGCTAACCTCGACGGCAAACAACAAGATCACCCGTTATGGCCCTACGTAAGTACATGGATAGGCATGGTAAGTACAACAGGGTTAGCATCCACCAAAAATAGCAAATGGGCAGCATCTCTAGTATATCTTCATTGCGGAGAGTAGCATGGTAGCACAGGTTGTTGCTGGTATTGAACTGAACAATTAATACTTGAACATCACACAGTGTGCAGTACTGAAATAAACAAGGCACGGACATGCTTAATACATCAACCGTACAAAACATAGTCATTGCAAGTGGTATTGGTAAGATTTAGCTGGTCAGATCATACCTGTTAAGTCCTGGGGGGTAGTCCTCGGGGCACTTCTTCTGGGCCAGAGCCTGCACCATGTCAGCAGCGGCGGAGGCGAGGTGTTCCTCCGGGTCAACACGCACAGCGGCCATCGCGCCATGGACCGCCATCAGCTCCTTGACCTCCATGTGATATGTGGTTGGGCATGCATGGCAATGCTTTGGAGGTACAGACGGTGGGGATTTTGAGGCATGAGGATGTTTTGCAGGCGCCATTTAAGCAATCAGGCCGGGGCCATGATAGAGATCGGTGGGTTACCTGACTGGATCCGAGCAGAACGTAGATGTGGTTGAAGCTGTGGTTGCGGCGGCGGCGGTTTG
>NC_041387.1:451088101-451147550 GCF_002162155.2 Triticum dicoccoides | reverse complement strand
GTACGGGGGGGGGGAGGGGAAAGTGGGAGTGGGGGGGAGATACTGAGGAAATTTGATGGGTGGGGATGTGGTTGGAGGAATAAATTCCGAAATCGCATGCCTAACGAAAATTTCGCTGTGAAACTTGAAACTTGGGTGGGGGAAACACACAACAGAGACGAAGCACGTAAAATACTCGTGTGCGAGAAAACAGAAAATTGGCAGTCATCGTCTCCAAAAAAATGCGCCTAATGAAAATTTCGCTGCGAAACTTGAAACTTGGGCGGGGGAAACACACAACAGAGACGAAACGTGTAAAATACTCGTGTGCAAGAAAACAGAAAATTGGCAGTTCTTGTCTCAAAAAAAATGTACATGTGTAGTCTATTTTTTCGGTCAATGGCGTGCCTGGTTTATTAGGAACCATCGCACAGGTAACAGACTTATGGACCATTAACGCAAAAAACACACACGGGTACGGCATAGAAACCGTGTGTTTTGTGATCTTCTAATGATTAACGCAAAAAAGCACACACGGTCACACATGCTAATCAACGCTCAAAGCCCTCAAATGATGCTCTTACCGATATTGTACGTTAATACTACAAACTTAAAGTACTACTGGTAATTTGCTCTAATACTAAAAACTTAAACTACTTCTCACATGCTACCCTCGGGGCATGTTGGCCAGATGTCGGCATTCTCCTTCCCGGCCTTGTAGGCGGCAGCCAACCATGCTTCAATATCCGCCAAGCTCTCCTCATCACGGCATGCGTCCTCTTCTTTCCTGCGGCGGTGAGACTCTCTTTTCTTTACTGCTTTCTGCCTTTTTCGATCCTCATGTGCGGCTTTGGCTGCCTCTAGATCCACCACCCATTCAGCCATGGCAGCCTCAAAGTCCGCCCATGTAACTATGTGGCCACCGACGGTGATGAACTCGGCATGGCAAGATGCCATTGCTTCCTTACCATGTGTGTAGTTGCAAGCGGCGAGGAATGCGGCGCCGTGGGATTCCATCGCTTCCTTACCAGTTACTGTGCGCCGCAGTACCATGAACGACGCTTGGAGAGAGCTCTGGGACGGAGGGGTCGGGAAGCCATACAGTGCGGTGGTTTTTAAGATCTCAATGACAAACGACAAAGGAAATTTGTCTTCCCTTACAATTTTGCTCGTTCATTATCGCACACGGTTCATCTCGGTCGCTTCCGGAAATAGTGTGCACTGAGGATATTGTGTGTTGTGTTATGATTGTCCGGAACCCCATCCATGCAGATCGCACGTGTGCACCGTAGGATGCGCCGTGATCGAACGACAATCCACGTCCCTCACATCACATCTGTGCTACTGTAGCTGGATTGGATTCATATGCGCCAAATGCCTAGAAAATGCACATAATCCCTTAAATATGGTAAATGAGCCCGAAAAAATGCCAAATTTGAACACAGTTATTTGCAGGGTGTATTTTCTTCATAGAAAAAAATTCCAGGGCAAAGAACAAAGAAAATTTGGATCCCCCTTCAATTTTGGAGATTTCCCTCTAGAAAGCATGGAACTTCTCCAGCGATGGTTCGATTTATGAAGGGCGTGCATGACAACATAAGCCAAACCTTCTCAAATTTTCACCAGGGCATAGTGAGGCCATACCATGGCACCATGCCAGGCTTCATGTTTTTCAATCATTTATTTCATTTTTCCTATAGTTAAAAACCCAATAAACAAACTTTTGTGGTTTACTATTGCCACACATTTCATTGAAATATTTGTCCATTCCTTGTAAAAGGCATGAGAATTTACTAAATGGCACAAGCATCGTTTTCCAGACAGTTCTTGTGCACCCTTTCATGCACCGATTGTTTGAACTTGAATTATGTGCATTAATGCCTAGAGAATGCACATAATCCCCTAAATATGGTAAATGAACCCGGAAAAGTGTCAAATTTGAACATGGTGATTTGCAAGGTGTATGTTCATCTTAGAAAAAAACACATGGACAAAGGACAAAGGAAATTTGGATCCCCCTTCAATATTGGTGTTTTCCCTCTCGAAACCATGAAACTTCCTCGGTGATGGTTTGATTTATGAAAGGCGTGCACGACAACAAAAGGATAACATTCTCAAATTTTTACCAGGGCATGGTGAGGCCATACCATGGCACCATTGTAGCGACCCGACCTCAGACGGTCAAGTCTCTGTGCTTAAGTGTCATCCCTGGATTGGTATGCTGACACATACAGTACTTGAGGATTTATAACACAGGTAAATCACATGTATAAAGTAACGTAAAAACTATTACCTCAATCCATAAAGCGGAAGAAACAACAAGGTTGTGGATTCCCATCAAAACCAACGGCAAAGTTGAGTGTAGAAATCGTAACCCTAACGTATCACTTACTCGTCGTAAGATTCCTGCAACATGAGAAATTGCAGACATGTAGGTCAGTACATTGAATGTACTGGCAAATTCACACCATAGGATAATGATGAATAATAGCTATCACTACATGCATATTTGGCTGGTGGAAGCTCAAAGTTTAATTTTTGCATAAAGCTAATTTTTCCCTACAACAAAGAAATATATTTTATTTAACTACCAAGTTTGTTGAAAATATTGAGAAGGTTCCTCCAACTCAATCCCAAAGTAATAATTATAACCCAACAATTTAATTAAATAGAGTGATGAGATCAAATCAATAATTCAAGTACCAGATACTCAAGATGTCCATAACCGGGGACTCAGCTAATCATGATTAGTTTGTACACTCTGTAGAGGTTTGCGCACTTTTTCCCACAAGACTCGATCTCTTCCGTTAGATTTCTCACACTACATGGTGTTTGAGAAACGGATGACCGAGACACAGTCTTTCAGAAACATTAACTCTTTACTCTGGATGGACAGTTACACCTACTTTCCCCTACATCTGCTCGCCCACCACTGAAAGAGGTCATGTAACCTACTCAACTATGCTAGAGCCCATAATAGCTTGTGGCTGCACATGAAAGTTTCTAGCATGAATAATCTTATGATCCCTTTGAGCCTGGGTGGCATTCCATAGGGTGATCACACGGGTACTCCGGGATCCCCTTGGGCAAGCACTGGGTTCTCCAGGTGCCCGGGCAAACCACTGGGTGCTCCAGGGTGCCCCAACCAATCCACCCAGATGTGTAAAGTAGCCACCTTAAGTTCCCCTTAGTTAACAATATCACTCTCATCTTTCATGAATTCTCTCAACCCAAACCACGTCTATGAGCATAGCATAGCAGTATAAGCATAACGTAGGAGTAACTCCCAAAGGTTTGATAATAAAAGGGCAATAGGTTCTACCTCATCATCTACTTCCCAAATACCCACATGTTATCAAGTCCTACTCATGCAATGTTTGAGGGTTGAAACTAAGGCATAAAAACTAGGTATGAAAAATATGATCAAAGTGTGAACTTGCCTGTACTATTGATGAAGATGATTCGCACTCATAACTCCTTATATTTCTACTCGTCACACTTCGTTCAATCTATCGTAAGCAATCAATAGTAACCACGCATAAGCAAACATGCAAAAGAATCAAAGAAAAGATCTTGGAAGCTTCGATAACAAGAATTTAACTCTTGCAACAGAAAACATTTTCTAACAGTACCAAAATTAATTGAATTTTTTCTTATCAGAAAGTTTAGGTCAAGAGCTTCGATTTGCAAAAAGAATCAACTCAAACGGAGTTATAAAACTCAAGTTATGATCAAACGAACTTCAAATACAACTCTGTTTGAATTCAAAATTTAAAACTTTCGAAAATATATTTAAGTTGTTTTACTGGATAGAGGGGATCATAATGAAGAAGTGGGCATTGGTTTCATTGGATTTGGATAAACGGTGTAAAAGTTGTGACCGTTTGCAGAACAAGGACTAAACTATAAAAACAAACTACAACTAAGTCCCTGGACACGTGGCAGAAAACTATAGCTGGGAACCGTTCGTTGCGGAAACTAAAACAGCGATCGTCCGCTAACTAAAGGATACCGGTTCGAATCTAAAAAAACAACTAACCTAATCTAGGCCGTAGATTCTAAATCGGACGAACGGGGTAGCTCCGGGGCGTACCGCGACGGTGGAGGTCGACGTCGCCAGAGAAGACGGCGGCGGCAGCAACGACTTTGAGTGGGCGGCGACTCCGGTGGTCCTCCGGCTTGGCCGTGGGGTTAGGAAGAAGCGACGCTTGGTGCCGAAGTAGATGGCGGGGTCGGAGCGGGACAGCGGCGTCAGAACGGCGCGGCGCTTGGCGACGGAGCTCGGCGGGTCTCGCGAATCCGACGAGTTCGCGTGGAGCGTGGGGAGGGTCTCGGGCTTGTCGACTTGAGGCAAAACAAGGTTGGGGCCTCAGCTATATATAGGAGGGGCGAGGGCGGCGCGTGGGTGAGGGGGCAAGGCAAAATAGAGGCGTCCAGGTCGGGCATGGCGGCGGCGGCGTCTCGTGCGAGCGGAGGACTCCGGCGCGAGGTCGGTGACAAACCTGACAGGTGGGACCCACCTGTCGGCGGCAAAGAGAGGAGGCTGCCGATCGGGGTTGCGAGCGGGCGAGCGAAGCGAAGCCGGTTCAGGCGCCGGGAGCTGCTGGGCTGCGGCTGGCCTGGCCCGGTTGGCTGAGCCAGCCGAGTCGGCAGAAGAGAAATGTTTTTTAAACATTTTGCACAAAGCAAAAATAAATAAATGCAAATAAAATAATAAAAATAACATAGGCATATTATATATCAAAAATTTCAGAAAAAGATTTTCTACCACATGAACATTTTTCTAACATCAAATAAAATCGCCAGAAATTTAAATAAAGCAAAGAGTGCTACTGTTGCAATAAAATCCAATAAAAACATTTTAGAAATACCAAAATGATATCAAATTTATTTCTCTCCAATTCTCTATTGTAGGGAATTATTTTACCCTATTTTTTCCATATATTTTATTTTTGGAGAAAAATAATTTGAATAAAACCCAAATAAATCCAAATTGAAAATATTTTCAAAGGGACTTTAAATAGGATTATTTTAAACTTCCAACTCATATTTCATATGATTTGAAGAAGTCATTTTATCTTCTCTCATGAAAATTATTGAGTTGCATAAAGTTTCTGAATTGGAAATATTTCCAAATGAAATTCAAATCTTTTCAAAACCCTTTTCATTTATTTAAATGGAAGAAGTGATGTCATCTTCTCTCTAGGGTTTTGTATTTGAAAAGAATTTGAATTCATGGAGACCGTAAAAGCAAGATGAAAGTTTGGGAAAGTCCTTTTATTCCCTCTCATTTAACTTTCAAAAGTTTCAAATTTCACTCAATTTCACACATCACATGACACAAGCAATCAAAACTATTTATTTAGTATAACATTCCAAAATTTAGAATTTTGGGATGTTACAAACCTACCACCATTAAAATGAATCTTGTCCTCAAGATTCGGAGAGGCTAGAAAAAATAGTTTAGGGTCGGGGTCTTCTCAAAATCCATCGATCATCATAGGGGGTCTGGGGTGCTACCACCCTTAGAAGCATTGTTACGGTTCCATCAAAATCATGTACTCCATCCTTATTGTTGACAGGGTCAGTCTTCTCAGATTCTCTGGAAAATTCCTACTCTGGTTCTTCCGATAGTGGCATAACATTTTTCCTCAATTCTTCTGTCCTTTTATCTTGGTCAGGTTTTTCCGAGGCTGGATCTTTTTAGCTCACGGGTCTGGCGCCAATACTAAACAACTATCAATATCTCATGGTGGTCAACAATTTATGGTTTCTCTTGCAGGAAATGGGTCTGGGCTTCATTCTCACTGTATGACCTACGTTTGGCAACAACTGCCTTGTACAAGGGAAAATCGGCATACCATTCTAAGGTTTAAACAAGGTTTTGATTATCGTTGCTCTACTATGGGTAAGTCACTCAGATTTACCATCCCATATAACAGAGGCGAATAATAAGAGTAAGTCGGCATGGTGATCAATCCATTCCGCACCCAAATCATTACCTTGTATATGGTATAGTGAATCTTGCATTCTAACACCCAGTCATCCTCACAAACATTGCAGAATTTCTCTTGTCAACAAACCAAGTTCGGATAATCCATTGATTCTGTAAGCCAGACAAACAACTACCGTTCCTTCACCACTCTTAGGTTTTCTTAAACTCCTATAAGATCGTCTGTTGATAAAGGCATATCCTCTTCCAGGGTTTTTCCTGTAGCAAGAGTGTGCTTGCTTCTTGGCAGGTCCTGGGGCCTGTGGGTTATGGCCCATCTCTTCACTTGTAAACCTTGAACTCATCACCGGGACAACTGATCACTATTCCAGCATCCAACTTCGTAGCATTCTTAAATCCATCCGACTGTACGGTCTCCCTTCCTTCTATTTGTACCAAACTAAGACGTGATTACCCAGACTCATCATGGAGTTACAGTTGCTCCATATTACCAACATTATACCTCCTTTATATCAAATAGTACTTCATCCCTTCATACTTTTGGGGTATTCCCACTTATTGAGATAAAACTCATACTTATTTTGTCCATAGTCCACTTCGTGGAATATCATTATCTTATCTAGGGGTCAAGGGTCCTCACAGGGTACTACCACCCTTGGAATTACACAAATTCATCCATAGACCATATTTCTCATATCCTCAAAAATGGTCAAAATCATTCTTCATAGAGTAACAACTCATAAAATCCAAATCACTCCTAACTTCACTGATTCCCAAATTGTTACAATCTCCTACATTTCCATTACATGACTCAACTCAACATCTCAATATAGAAGAGATGCTCTCACTACTACTACTACATTTCTTTTGTCGCAAACTCAACTATTTCGCACAAGCCTCCTTCTCTTTGAGACAATCCCTGGCAAAGCGCCTTGCTTCATTACAGCAGAAACACATTACTTCTGATAAGTCTCGAGGTTTCCTTGTGACTACAAAGCCTCCTTGGGTCATCGGCTTCCTTTTTGGACAACCATTGAAATAGTGCCCTGACTCCTATCACCTGAAACAGGTGATATGACTTAGGTCCTTCTTGGTATCCACTCTACTTCTCTTCCTAGAATTTTCTGTTCCAATCAGGGCTTCTATTTCCTGTGGGTCATACTCTACTTCCTCTGTCGGGAATTCTACTAGATTCCTATTTAGACAATTCTAGGAGATGTGTCCTCCTTCTCCACATGAATAGCAAGACTTGGTGCAGGGTTTAATTGGGTTTTCTTCGGGTGTGTCCTCCACCTCTTCCTTCATCACAGGTTCTTCTAAAATTTCCATGAGGGCTCTTTTCATTGCTTCTTTCTTCTACTGGATGGTTCTTTGTACCATGGAGTAAATGTGACACTGAGCAGGGTAGTGGGTAGTTCCTTCACACAAGAAACAAGTAATCTGCCTAGTTGGGCATTCTACAGCTGGGTGACTTCCTTCACAATTAGGGCATTCATCTTTGTGTTCTTTATGGTTGTGTCCTATTTCTCCACAAAGCTTGCATGCACAAGGTTTCTTCATATTATTTCCATAAGGCTTCAAATTCGGGGACAGAAGACGAGATTTTAGCAAATTCAACTTAAATTCCTTCCAAGTGGTTACTCCTTGCCATCCATTGATGGTTTGGTACATCCTCCACCAAGTAGCAGCACCTCTTTCAAAGCACTGAAGAGCATGCTGGGCCATATCCTTTCTGGCTATAGGATTATTCTTCATGTCATCCTCCATGTTCTGAATCCATCGGTCCGTCTCCAACTGACTCACCGGTCCAGAAAATGTGAGTTCATCTCCATTCATCCTCTAGTGGTTCCACAGGTTTTGGGGGGTGAGATAAGAGAGATAGATAGGGATACACACAATACAAACAATAGTTTTTGAAAAGATAGATTTTATTTTGTGGCTGTCGGAAAAACATCAAACAAATGACAGCTCACAATCGTCGCATCTAACGTAAGTATATAACAACGGTTTGGTCTTCTAAAGGTCAATAAATCTTCAAAGTCACCAAACTCTTCTTGTTCATGTCTCCGATGGCTTCTTCCGATCGTTCTTGTCCTTCTCAAGTTCTATTGCCAGATCATCTCTGTTGGCGCGAAGTCTCTCATGATGTCCTTTAATATTCTGGAGTTGCGTTCCAAACTTCTGGGTTTCAACATCCTTGGCAGGAACCATGGTCCTACTGTCCTTCAGTTCCTCACGAATCTCTGGTATCTCGAGGTTTTGCTCCTCCAGCTTGGCTACTTTCAGATTCTGGGTCCTGAGTTCTTCACGAAATGCTCCCTTGTCAAATACGGCTTCCTAAAGTTCCACCCTAAACTTCTTGATGTAATACCCCAGATCCCAGTGATACACCAGCTAAGGTTAAAACTTCATCTTTTGTTGACAGGTGCTCCATCAGGCTTCTACCATCCAATACTTCCGAAGAAATGCATGCTTAACTCAGCACGGTGACAATAGCATAAGCGGGCGATATCATCTTGGATATCCATGTTTCTGCCCTGGTCATTGACATGAACTATCATTCCATAGTGGATATCTCCTGCCTTAGGGTTTCTTGACAAAACTTTGAGTTTGACGCTCCATGTTCCGGTCTTTCTCCGACACACCTTGATCTCGGGTATTGACAGCTTCCATAGTCTGCCAACTTCCATAAGGGTAGCCTTCCTAGGTCATACTAATCTGGAAATTCTTTAGAACCTTCAAATTCTCCTAGTTTTCGGAGTCTTCAACCATTGTAGTTTCCATCATTGTAATGCACGGTAAAAATCCTCTTTATTCCAAAGTGGTATTAGTTGTCCGATATCTTGTACTTATTAGAGTGGTCTCATCAGTCTTATCTTCGTATGTTCAAAAAAAGGGATAAGGGGTATGGTCTAACTAAAAGGAAATATTTTAATAAGCTCAGAAAAGAAGAGAGATAAAGGATCTTTTTGAAAAAACAGTTTTTAGAGAAAATCTTTCCTATGGGCTTGCCAGTTTCTAGGGGTCATGTCCTACAGTCAACATGTGCTCTGATACCATCTTGTAGCGACCCAACCTCAGACGGTCAAGTCTCTATGCTTAAGTGTCATCCCTGGATCGGTATGCTGACACACACAGTACTCAAGGATTTATAACAGAGGTAAATCACATGTATAAAGTAACATAAAAACTATTACCTCAATCCATAAAGCGGAAGAAACAACAAGGTTGTGGATTCCCATCAACATCAATGGCAAAGTTGAGTGTAGAAATCATAACCCTAATGTATCACTTACTCATCGTAAGATTCATGCAACATGAGACGTTGCAGCCATGTAGGTCAGTACATTGAATGTACTGGCAAATTCACACCATAGGATAATGATGAATAATAACTATCACTACGTGCATATTTGGCTGGTGGAAGCTCTAAGTTTAGTTTTTGCAGAAAGCTAATTTTTTCGTACAACAAAGAAATATATTTTATTTAACTACCAAGTTTGTTGAAAATATTGAGAAGGTTCCTCCAAATCAATCCCAAAGTAATAATTATAACCCAACAATTCCATTAAATAGAGTGATGAGATCAAATCAATAATTCAAGTAACAAATACTCAAGATGTCCATAACCAGGGACACGACTAATCATGATTAGTTTGTACACTCTGCAGAGGTTTGCGCACTTTTCCCCACAAGACTCGATCTCCTCCATTAGATTTCTCGCACTACATGGTGTTTGAGAAACGGATGACCGAGACACAGTCTTTCAGAAACATTAACTCTTTACTCTGGATGGACAGTTACACCTACTTTCCCCTACATCTGCTAGCCCACCACTCAAAGAGGTCATGTAACCTACTCAACTATGCTAGAGCCCATTAGCTTGTGGTTGCACATGGAAGTTTCTAGCATGAATAATCTTATGATCCCTTTGAGCCTAGGTGGCATTCCATAGGGTGATCACACGGGTACTCCGGGATCCCTTTGGGCAAGCACTCGGTTCTCCAGGTGCCCGGGCAAACCACTGGGTGCTCCATGGTGACCCAACCAATCCACCCAGATGTGTATTAAAGTAGCCACCTTAAGTTTCCCTTAGTTAACAATGTCACTCTCATCTTTCATGAATTCTCTCAAACCCAAACCACGTCTATGAGCATTGCATAGCAGTATAAGCATAACGTAGAAGTAACTCCCAAAGGTTTGATAATAAAAGGGCAATAGGTTCTACCTCATCATCTACTTCCCAATTACCCACATGTTATAAAGTCCTACTCGTGGAATGTTTGAGGGTTGAAACTAATGCATAAAAAGTGGGTATGAAAAATATGATCAAAGTGTGAACTTGCCTGTACTGTTGATGAAGATGGTTCACACTCATAACTGCTGATAGTTCTACTCGTCACACTCCGTTCAATCTATCGTAAGAAATCAATAGTAACCACACATAAGAAAACATGCAAAAGAATCAAAGAAAAGATCTTGGAAGCTTCGAAAACAAGCAATTAACTCTTGCAATAGAAAACAGTTTCTAATAGTACCGAAATTAATTGAATTTGGCCTTATCAGGAAGTTTAGGTCAAGAGCTTTGATTTGCAAAAAGAATCAACTCAAACGGATTTATAAAACTCGAGTTACGAGCAAATGAAGTTCAAATACAAATATGTTTGAATTCAAATTTTAAAACTTTCAAAAAAACGTTTAAGTTGTTTTACTGGATAGAGGGGATCATATAGAAGAAGTGGGTGTTGGTTTCGTTGGATTTTGCGAACTCCGGCGAGTTAACGTGGAGCGTGGGGAGGGTCTCAGGCATGTCAGCTTGAGGCAAAACGAGGTTGGGGCCTCAACTATATATAGGAGGGGCGAGGGCGACGCGTGGGTGAGGGGGCAAGGCGAAATGGAGGCGTCGCGGCGGGCAAGGCGGCGGCAGCGTCTCGTGCGAGTGGAAGACTCCGGCGTGAGGTCGGTGATGAACCCGACAGGTGGGACCCACCTGTCGGCGGCACAGAAAGGAGGCTGCTGATCAAGGTTGCGAGCGGGCGAGCAAAGTGAAGCCGGTTCGGGCGCAGGGAACTGCTGGGCTGTGCTGGCCTTGCCCGGTTGGCTGAGCCGGCCCAGTCGGCGGAAGAGAATTTTTTTAAAACATTTGGCAGACAACAAAAATAAATAAATGCAAATAAAATAAAAAATAACATAGGAATATTATATATCAAAAATTTTAGAAAAATATTTTCTACCACATGAACATTTTTGTAACATCAAATAAAATCCTCAGAAATTTAAATAAACCAAAGAGTGCTACTGTTGCAATAAAATCCAATAAAAACATTTTAGAAATACCAAAATGATTTCAAATTTATTTCTCTCCAATTTTCTATTGTAGTGAATCATTTTACCCTATTTTCCATATATTTTATTTTTGGAGAAAAATAATTTGAATAAAACCCAAATAACTCCGAATTGAAAATAATTTCAAAGGGACTTTAAATAGGATTATTTTAAACTTCCAACTCATATTTCATATGATTTGAAGAAGTCATTTTATCTTCTCTCATGAAAATCATTGAGTTGCATAAAGTTTCTGAATTAGAAATATTTCCAAATGAAATTCAAATCTTTTCAAAACCATTTTCATTTATTTAAATGGAAGAAGTCATGTCATCTTCTCTCTGGGGTTTTGTATTTGAAAGAATTTGAATTCATGGGCACCAAAAAGCAAGATGAAAGTTTGGGAAAGTCCTTTTATTCCCTCTCATTTAACTTTCAAAAGTTTCAAATTTCACTCAATTTCACACACCACATCACACAAGCAATCAAAACTATCTATTAAATATAACATTCCAAAATTTAGAATTTTGGGATGTTACAAACCTACCACCCTTAAAATGAATCTCGTCCTCGAGATTCGGAGAGGCTAGAAAAAAATAGGTTAGGGTCGGGGTCTTCTCAAAATCCCTTGATCATCACAGGGGGTCTGGGGTGCTACCACCCTTAGAAGAATTGTTATGGTTCCATCAAAACTCATGTACTCCATCCTTATTGTTGGCAGGGTCATTCTTCTCAGATTCTCAGGAAAATTCCTACTCTGGTTCTTCCGATAGTGGCATAACCTTTTTCCTCAATTCTTATGTCCTTTTATCTTGGTAAGGTTATTCCGAGGCTGGATCTTCTTAGCTCATGGGTCATGCGCCAATACTAAACAACTATCGATATCTCATGGTGGTCAACAATTTATGGTTTCTCCTACAAGAAATGGGTCTGGGTTTCATTCTCACTATATGATCAACGTTTGGCAACAGCTGCCTTGTACAAGGGAAAATAGTCATACCGAAAATCGTCATACCATTCTAAGGTTTAAACAAGGTTTTGATCGTCGTCGCTCTACTATGGGTAAGTCACTCAGATTTACCATCCCATATAACAAAGGCGAATAATAAGAGTAAGTCGGCATGGTGATCAATCCATTCCGCACCCAAATCATTACCTTGTATACGGTATAGTGAATCTCGCATTCTAACACTCGGTCATCCTCACAAGCATTGCAGAATTTCTCTTGTCGACGAACCAAGTTTGGATAATCCATTGATTCTGCAAGCCAGACAAACAACTACCGTTCCTTCACCACTCTTAGGTTCTCGTAAACTCCTATAAGATCGTCTATTGATAAAGGCATATCATCTTCCAGGGTTTTCCTTCAACAAGATTGTGCTTGCTTCTTGGCAGGTCCTGGGGCCTGTGGGTTATGGCCCATCTCTTCACTTGTAAACCTTGAACTCATCATCGGGGCAACTGATCACTATTCCAACATCCAGCTTCCTAGCATTCTTAAATCCATCCGACTGTACGGTCTCCCTTCCTTCTATTTGTACCACACTAAGACATGATTACCCAGACTTATCATGGAGTTATAGTTGCTCCATATTACCAACATTATACCTCCTTTATATCAAATAGTACTTCAGCCCTTCATACTCTTGGGGTATTCCCACTTACTGAGATAAAACTCATACTTATTTTGTCCATAGTCCACTTCGTGGAATATCATTATCTTATCCAGGGGCCAAGGGTCCTCACAAGGTACTACCAAACTTGGAATTTGACTATTGCCACATATTTCCTTGAAATATCTGTCCATTCCTTGTAAAAGGCATGAGAATTTACTAAATGGCACGAGGATGGTTTTCCAGACCGTCCTGGTGCACCTTTTCATGCACCGATTGTTTGAATTTGAATTATGTGCATTAGTGCCTAGAGAATGCAATAATCCCCTAAATATGGTAAATGATCACGAAAAAGTGTCAAATTTGAACGTGGTGATTTGCAGGGTGTATGTTCATCATAGAAAAAAACTCATGGGCAAGGGACAAAGGAAATTCGGATCCCTTCAATCTTGGTGATTTCGCCCTTGAAACCATGGAAATTCCTCCGTGATGGTTCGATTTATGAAAGGTGTGCATGATGACATAAGGAAAACATTCTCAAATTTTTACCAGGGCACGGTTAGGCCATACCATGGCACCATGCCAGGCGTCATGTTTCCAAGCATGTATTTCATTTTTGTATACATTAATTCCGGGTTCGTTTGGCCTTTTTATACACTAATTGAATTTATGGGCATTTAATGTGCATAATTCAAATTTGAACTACAAGCACATGCTCCAGTGCACCAAAGTTGGTTGAAAAATCACATGTGTGTCCTTGGGTGAATTTCTAGGTCCCATGCAAGAAATAGGAATGAAATTCAAACATCTGGGCGTCGTGGCTTGGTTGAAAAAATTGAGAAAATTGGTTTTTTAATTCATGTAAATCCAAAACACGCTTGAAAATCATGTAACTTGGCATGGTGTCATGACATGGCACCAACATGCTGCGGTAATTTTTTTGGCCGAATTGGCTCGTGGTTCCGAGAGGGAACGTGTCACCTTCGTGTGCGAAACGACATACGTACACTGTTTTTTCCCGCATTAATTTGTTTACATAGGAAGATTAGACCAAATAGAAGTATCGTGCTAAATTTTGGAATTATTCCGGGTTTGTTTGGCCTTTTTTATACATTAATTGAATTTCTGGGCATTTAATGTGCATAATTCAAATTTGAACTACAAGCACATGCTCTAGTGCACCAAAGTTGGTTGAAAAATCACATGTGTGTCCTTGGGTGAATTTCTAGGTCCCATGCAAGAAATGGGAATGAAATTCAAACATATGTGCGTCGTGGCTCGACCGGAAAGATTGAGAAACTTCATTTTTTAATTCCTGTAAATCCAAAACACGCCTGAAAATCATGAAACTTGGCATGGTGTCATGACATGGCACCAACATCCCGTGGTAATTTTTCTGTCCGATTTACGAAGGCGCACACATTTAAAATCAACAAAGTCATTTTGGAACAAGTGTTGTCACGTTACAAATAGAAATACAACTATTATTGAAACCGTGGGCATTCTACTTACCAATTATGTGTCGCCACGCGTCCCTTTTTTTATTGGCTAGGAGGTGCCGTGCGGGGTAGCTATTTGAGTACTGGAGGCGTGCGATCAGACCCCTGCGCGTGCTCATCGGGAGGAGAGCCCTTTGACCTCTATCCACCATGCACCTCCCTCCCAACGTCTCCATTAATGGCGCCCGAGCCCCTGTTTCACGGCATGGCTATGTCTCACTGGACTGAGATTTAAGAGAGAAAAGTGAAAATCCGAAAAGAAAGTTTTGGATGGATCTTGATGTATGATACGTCTCCAATGTATCTATAATTTTTGATTGCTCCATGCTACTTTATCTATTGTTTTGGGCAATATTGGGCTTTATTATCCACTTTTATATTATTTTTGGGACTAACCTATTAACCGGAGGCCCAGCCCAGATTTGTTGTTTTATGCCTATTTCAGTGTTTCGAGGAAAAGGAATATCAGACGGAGTCAAAACGGAACGAAATCAACTGGAGAAGTTATTTTTGGAAGGAAAGCAACCCAGGGAACTTAGAGTGCACATCAGGGGAGATACGGGCTGCCCACGAGGGTGGGGGCGCGCCCACCCCACCCCCACCCCCCCGGGCGCGCCCCCTGCCTCGTGGGGCCCCCGTAGCTCCTCCGACGTACCCCCTGCACCCATATATACTCTCGTACCCTAAAACTTCCAAAACAGAAGATAGATCGGGAGTTCCACCGCCGCAAGCCTCTGTAGCCACCAAAAACCTCTCGGGAGCCCGTTCCGGCGCCCTGCTGGAGGGGGATCCCATCACCGGTGGCCATCTTCATCATCCCGACGCTATCCATGACGAGGAGGGAGTAGTTCACCCTCGGGGCTGAGGGTATGTACTAGTAGCTATGTGTTTGATCTCTCTCTCTCGTGTTCCCTCTATGGCACGATCTTGATGTATCCCGAGCTTTGCTATTGTAGTTGGATCTTATGATGTTTCTCCCCCTCTACTCTCTTGTGATGAATTGAGTTTCTCCTTTGAAGTTATCTTATTGGATTGAGTCTTTTATGAGAACACTTGATGTATGTCTTGTCGTGATTATCTGTGGTGACAATGGGATATCATGTGCCACTTGATGTATGTTTTGGTGATCAACTTGCGGGTTTCGTGACATTGGGAACCTATGCATAGGGGTTGGCACACGTTCTTGATTCTCTGGTAGAAACTTTGGGGCACTCTTTGAAGTACTTTTATGTTGGTTGGATGAATCTGAGATTGTGTGATGCATATCGTATAATCATGCCCACGGATACTTGAGGTGATAATGGAGAATCTAGGTGACTTTAGGGTTTTGGTTGATTTGTGTCTTAAGGTGTTATTCTAGTACGAACTCTTTTATAGATTGATCCGAAAGAATAACTTTGAGGTGGTTTCGTACCCTACCATAATCTCTATGTTTGTTCTCCACTATTAGTGGCTTCGGAGTGACTCTTTGTTGCATGTTGAGGGCTTGTTATATTATCTATCTATGTTATTATTGTTGAGAGAACTTGCACTAGTGAAAGTATGAACCCTAGGCCTTGTTTCCTATCATTGCAATACCGTTTACACTCACTTTTACCTTTAGTTACCTTGCTGTTTTTATTATTTCAGATTACAAAAACCTATATCTACTATCCATATTGCACTTGTATCACCATCTCTTCGCCGAACTAGTGCACCTATACAATTTACCATTGTATTGGGTGTGTTGGGGACACAAGAGACTCTTTGTTATTTGGTTGCAGGGTTTCTTGAGAGAGACCATCTTCATCCTACGCCTCCTACGGATTGATAAACCTTAGGTCATCCACTTGAGGGAAATTTTGTACTGTCCTACAAACCTATGCACTTGCAGGCCCAACAACGTCTACAAGAAGAAGGTTGTGTAGTAGACATCAAGCTCTTTTCTGGTGCCGTTGTCGGGGGGTGAGTGCTTGAAGGTATATCTTTAGATCTTGCAATCGAATCTTTTTGTTTCTTGTTTTAGCACTAGTTTAGTTTATAAAAGAAAATTCCAAAAAAATGGAGTTAAGTTTGTCTCATACGCTTCACCTTTTTAATATCTTTCGTGAGTATGATGGAAAGGATAATTGTGCTCAAGTGCTAGAAGAAGAAATCTCTAAATTGTTTGGCACTAAATATTTGAATGGTGAGCATGATTGCAATGTTGTTAGTACAAATTCTTTGAATATCCATGATGCTAACGATGATTGCACTAGTTATGATGAAAATGCCTCCTATAAGCATGTCAATTTTTGTGGAGTGCATTGGGCTTGCAAGGACACACCAAATAGGGAAGATAGATATTGCAAGAGGCATAAGTACTTAGAAACTAAATGGTTGCAAGAAAGGCTAGATGCATGTGCTGAAAATTTATTTTTTCTTAGCCATACTTGTGAACTTTGCAATGAACGTGATCATTTTAGTACCCAATGCAAATTGTTTCATGATCGTATCGTGTCCAAAAATTGTGATGACTTGATTTCCCTTGCACATCATAATGAGCTTAGTTTGCTCTTTGGTTATGAAGAAATAAAATGTATAACTAAGATTATTCCAGAATTTGCCCTTGATAGAGTTCTTCATTTTGATCTAGAAGAGATTTATATGTATTGTGCGGTGAATTGCATTGAAAATCCTTATATTGCCAATTACATAAAGAAAAGAAAGCAAATGGAAGATGATGAGAATACTAATGAAAAGGAAGAGGCTTCCCAATCTCCTCCTATTATTTCTTATGATGAATCAGGTAACGAGGAGGAGCTTTCTATTCAACCAATTTCATCAATAAGTAGCTCAAAGAGGAAGGTTGAACCCACACATAATGTGAAGAAGAAAAAGAAAAGAAGGAGCAACAAAGGTAGAAAGGTATCCCTCCCAAATGATTTTTCTCCTATTACTCATTGTGATGATGATAATTACTATACTATTGGTGCTATCAATATTTTTAATGATGAGAGTGATTATGCTTATGATATGAAAGGGCCCAAGCTTGGGGAAGCTATGTTTGATAAGGATGAAATATTTGAGAATATATTTGCTGGAATTAATGTTTGTCCCAAGCTTGGGGATGCTATGTTTAATGAAGATGATATTTTTTGCATCCCAAGTTTTGATATGCAAAGTTGTTATGATGATAGCTTGCCTCCTACCTATGATGATTATATGGATGAAAGTGGGTTTGGAAGAGTGTCAACTTTAGGAAGTAGTGATCCCACTATTTTGAAGGATGTTGAATTTTATTGTAATGAATATGAAAGTGGATTTGGAAGAGTGTCAACTTTATTTAGTGATTCCACTATCTTGGGAGAGGTTTCAATCGATTATGATGAGAATGAAGTTGCTACTTGTGATGATTATTGTGATGAAACTTATGCTATAAAGAGTAGTGATGATTATATTTATAAAACTTTTCATGATTATGAGTACCCTTTCTCTGAACATTACTCTTTTAATGTGGAAACAATTTATAGTATTCAAGTCTCTTATGATACTCCCACTATTTCGAATGAGAAGAAATTTGCTTATGTGGAGAGTAGTAAATTTTCTATGCTTGTAGATCATGAAAAGAATGCTTTAGGTGCTGGTTATATTGTCGAATTAATTCATGATGCTACTGAAAATTATTATGAGGGAGGAACATATGCTTGTAGGAATTGCAATAATATCAAGTTTCCTCTCTATGTGCTTAAATTCTTGAAGCTATACTTGTGTTACCTTCCTATGCTTGTTGATTATTGTTCCCATAAGTTGTTTGCTCACAAAATCCCTATGCACAGCAAGTGGGTTAGACTTAAAAGTGCTAGTCATATGCTTCATGATGCTCCCGTTATGTTTCAATTCTTATCTTTTATGTGAGCATCATTGTCATCATCGTGCCTAGCTAGAAAGGCATTAAAGAAAAGCGCTTGTTGGGAGACAACCCAATACTTATCCTTACTGTTTTTGTGTGTTCACATGATTATTCTACTGTAGTAATCATGTTTTATAGCTTTTGTTTTAATAAAGTGACAAGTAAGACCTTTAGGATGGCTTACAGTGATAGTTGTGTTGATCCTGCTGAAAATCAGAAACTTTTGCACCCAGTAAATAAGTTTTGTTAATTCACATAAACGTGCTTCTGATCTGATTCTTTTTGCTCTGGATTGGTACACGAATTTCTTAAGACTTCCTAATTTGGTAGGATTTTTGGAGTTCCAGAAGTATACGTTTGATACAGATTACTACATAATGTTCTGTTTTTGATAGATTCTGTTTTTATGTGTTGTTTGCTTATTTTGATGAATCTATGAGTAGTATCGGAGGGTAGGAACCATAGATAAGTTGGAGTACAGTAGATATTACACCAATATGAATTTAGAATGAGTTCATTACAGTACCTAAGTGGTGGTTTTATTTTCTTATACTAACGGAGCTTACGAGTTTTCTGTTGAGTTTTGTGTTGTGGAGTTTTCAAGTTTTGGGTAAGGATTCGATGGACTATGGAATAAGGAGTGGCAAGATCCTAAGCTTGGGGATGCCCATGGCACCCCAAGGTAATATTAAAGGTCAACCAAGAGCCTAAGCTTGGGGATGCCCTGGATGGCATCCCCTCTTTCGTCTTTGTTCATCGGTAACTTTACTTGGAGCTATATTTTTATTCACCACATGATATGTGTTTTGCTTGGAGTGTCATTTTCTTTTGTTAGTATTTGCTTTCTGTTATTTAGAATAATGTTTTGCACCTTTAGTTTCAATAAAAAAGTCAAGGATAGCCTTTGCCACGCTTATTTTGCTAGTATACATGTTGCTGTTTGAAAACAGAAAGTTTACCGTTGTTGCAAAAATTCCCTAGAAAACTAAGAGAATGGTATAATGTTGAATCTTTTTGCATATTGAGCTATGATAAATTTATTACAGTGGGAATTTTAGTTCATAATTTTTGGAGTTAGGGAAGTATGATGACTCTTGCATTCTTTACAGACTGTACTGTTTTGACAGATTGCTGTTATGGTTGCATTGTTTGCATATGTTTGCTTGTTTAATGATTCTATTTGTTGATAGGAGTATTAAATATGCAGAGGAATTTAGTATGCAATGTTGAATAATAATTTTAGTGACTTTTTACAGTAGAAAATGATAAGGTTTTGCATTGGTTTATACTAACCTATCTCATGAGTTCTTGTTGAGTTTGTTGTGAATGAAGCTTTTGACAAAAAGAGAAACCATGATATGAGAGGAATTAAGGAGACACAAAAGTTCAAGCTTGGGGATGCCCAAGGAACCCCAAGATAATATTTCAAGAAGTCTCAAGCATCTAAGCTTGGGGATGCCCCGGTAGGCATCCCACCTTTCTTCTTCAACAACTATCGGTTAGTATCGGTTGAGCCTAAGTTTTTGCTTCTTCACATGAGTTGTGATATCGTTGCAATGTAGTTTTCTTTTGCTTTGCTTGCTGTTTGAATAAAGTATCAAGATCTGAAATTCTTAAACGGGAGGGAGTCTTCGCATAGTTGCATAATTATTCGACTACTCATTGACCTTCACTTATATCTTTCGGAGTAGTTTGTCATTTGCTCTAGTACTTCACTTATATATTTTAGAGCACGGTGGTGGATTTGTTTTAAAGAAACTATTGATCTCTCATGCTTCACTTATATTATTTTGAGAGTCCTAAATAGCATGGTAATTTGCTTAATGTTAATATACTTGGTATTCAAGATATGTGAAACTTTCTTTTGAGTGAATTGAATACTAAGAAAAGTTTGATACTTGATAATTGTTTTGAGATATGGAGGTAGTGATATTAAAGTCATGCTAGTTTGGTGATTATGAATTTAAAGAATGCTTGTGTTGAAGTTAGAAAGTCCCGTAGCATGCACGTATGGTTAAAGTTGTGTAACAAATTGAAACATGAAGTGTACCTGGCTTGTGCATCCTTATGAGTGGCGGTCGGGGATGAGCGATGGTCTTTTCCTACCAATCTATCCCCCTAGGAGCATGCGCGTAGTACTTGGTTTTTGATGACTTCTAAATTTTTGCAATAAGTATATGAGTTCTTTTGACTAATGTTAAGTCCATGGATTATACGCACTCTCACCATTCCGCCTTTGCTAGCCTCTTCAGTACCGTGCATTGCCCTTTCTCACCTTGAGAGTTGGTGCAAACTTCGCCAGTGCATCCAAACCCCGTGATACGATACGCTCTATCACACATAAACCTCCTTATATCTTCCTCAAAACAGCCACCATACCTACCTATCATGGCATTTCCATAGCCATTCCGAGATATATTGCCATGCAACTTCCATCATCATATTCATGGCATACATTACTTTTGTCATATTGCCATTGCATGATCATGTAGTTGACATTGTATTTGTGGCAAAGCCACCATGCATTATTTTTCATACATGTCACTCTTGATTCATTGCACCATCCCGGTACACCGCCGGAGGCATTCATATAGAGTCATGTCTTGTTCTAAGTTTCGAGTTGTAATCCTTATGTTGTAATCAATAGAAGTGTGATGATCATCATTATTAGAGCATTGCCCAAAAAAAGGAAGGCCCAAAAAAAGTGGCAATGCTACTATCTCTTTTTCCACACTTGTGCTTCAAAGTAGCACCTTGTTCTTCATGTAGTGAGTATCATATATTGTGCTTCAAAGTAGCACCATGTTCTTCATGTAGTGAGTCTCATAAGTTGTCTTTTTATACTAGTGGGAATTTTTCATTATAGAACTTGGCTTGTATATTCCTACGACGGGATTCCTCAAATGCCCTAGGTCTTCATGAGCAAGCGAGTTGGATGCACACCGACTAGTTTTCTTTTGTTGAGCATTCATAGCTCTAGTGCATCCATTGCATGGCAATCCCTACTCCTCATGTTGACATCAATTGATGGGCATCTCCATAGCCCGTTGATTAGCCTCGTCAATGTGAGACTTTCTCCTTTTTTGTCTTCTCCACACAATCCCCATCATCATATTCTATTCCACCCATAGTGCTATATCCATGGCTCGCGCTCATGTATTGCGTGAAGGTTGAAAAAGTTTGAGATTATTTGAGTATGAAACAATTGCTTGGCTTGTCATCGGGGGTATAGAAGTTGGGAACATCTTTGTGTGACGAAAATGAAGCATAGCCTAACTATATGATTTTGTAGGGATGAACTTTCTTTTGCCATGTTATTTTGAGAAGACATGATTGCTTTGATTAGTATGCTTGAAGTATTACTATTTTTATGTCAATATGAACTTTTGTCTTGAATCTTTCGGATCTGAATGTTCATATCACAAGTAAGAAGAATTACATTGAAATCATGCCAAGTAGCACTCCGCATCAAAATGCTTTTTTATCATTTACCTACTCGAGGACGAGCAGGAATTAAGCTTGGGGATGCTTGATACGTTTCCAACGTATCTATAATTTTTGATTGCTCCATGCTACTTTATCTACTGTTTTGGGCAATATTGGGCTTTATTATCCACTTTTATATTATTTTTGGGACTAACCTATTAACCGGAGGCCCAGCCCAGATTTGCTGTTTTATGCCTATTTCGGTGTTTCGAGGAAAAGGAATATCAGACGGAGTCAAAACGAAACGAAATCAACTGGAGAAGTTATTTTTGGAAGGAAAGCAACCCAGGGAACTTGGAGTGCACGTCAGGGGAGATATGGGCTGCCCACGAGGGTGGGGGGCGCCCCCCTGCCTCGTGGGGCTCCCGTAGCTCCTCCAACATACCTCCTGCACCCATATATACTCTCGTACCCTAAAACTTCCAAAACAGAAGATAGATCGTGAGTTCCGCCGCCGCAAGCCTCTGTAGCCACCAAAAACCTCTCGGGAGCCCGTTCCGGTGCCCTGTCGGAGGAGGATGCCATCACCGGTGGCCATCTTCATCATCCCGGCGCTATCCATGACGAGGAGGGAGTAGTTCACCCTCGGGGCTGAGGTATGTACTAGTAGCTATGTGTTTGATCTCTCTCTCTCTCGTGTTCTCTCTCGTGTTCCCTCTATGGCACGATCTTGATGTATCCCGAGCTTTGCTATTGTAGTTGGATCTTATGATGTTTCTCCCCCTCTACTCTCTTGTGATGAATTGAGTTTCCCCTTTGAAGTTATCTTATCAGATTGAGTCTTTTATGAGAACACTCGATGTATGTCTTGCCGTGATTATCTGTGGTGACAATGGGATATCATGTGCCACTTGATGTATGTTTTGGTGATCAACTTGCGGGTTTCGTGACATTGGGAACCTATGCATAGGGGTTGGCACACGTTCTTGACTCTCCGGTAGAAACTTTGGGGCACTCTTTGAAGTACTTTTATGTTGGTTGGATGAATCTGAGATTGTGTGATGCATATCATATAATCATGCCCACGGATAGTTGAGGTGACAATGGAGTATCTAGGTGACTTTAGGGTTTTGGTTGATTTGTGTCTTAAGGTGTTATTCTAGTACGAACTCTTTTATAGATTGATCCGAAAGAATAACTTTGAGGTGGTTTCGTACCCTACCATAATCTTTTACATTTGTTCTCTGCTATTAGTGGCTTTGGAGTGACTCTTTGTTGCATGTTGAGGGCTTGTTATATTATCTATCTATGTCATTATTGTTGAGAGAACTTGCACTAGTGAAAGTATGAACCCTAGGCCTTGTTTCCTATCATTGCAATACCGTTTACGCTCACTTTTACCTTTAGTAACCTTGCTGTTTTTATTATTTCAGATTACAAAAACCTATATCTACTATCCATATTGCACTTGTATTACCATCTCTTCGCCGAACTAGTGCACCTATACAATTTACCATTGTATTGGGTGTGTTGAGGACGCAAGAGACTCTTTGTTATTTGGTTGCAGGGTTGCTTGAGAGAGGCCATCTTCATCCTATGCCTCCTACGAATTGATAAACCATAGGTCATCCACTTGAGGGAAATTTGCTACTACCCTACAAACCTGTGCACTTGCAGGCCCAACAACGTCTACAAGAATAAGGTTGTGTAGTAGACATCAATGTAAGATCTGACGGACCTAAATAGCATCAACTGTGACTTATAGAAAGCATGATGAATATAAGGATGATGACAGTGGATAATAATTGTATTACATATCTAGGAAGATAACTAAAAATGCCATATGCAGCTACGCCCAAAATACACAAGGGCAAAAGAAGAAGGAAGACACATACAATGATCTGGCTCGCTGATCTCTACTTTCTTGATGCGCTGCAAGTCGCGGAGACTAGTTCTTGCGGGAGCGGTGATGATCTCTTTCATTAGTTTCATGTCCTTAATGCGCTGCTCGGAAGCAACCGCGGATTCCTCCATCGACCTTTTGCGCTCAATGCGGAGCATGGCATTCTCGTCCATAAGGTTCTTGACGATGACGCCCGTCCTCTTCAACAAGGCAGCGGTTTCCTCCACCTGGTCCGCCCTTCCGGCGATCTTCGCCCTCAGCAGGTCGCAGTCGGCCCGGAGTTGTTCAAACGAGACATTCAACTTATCCTGCAGCTTCATCCAGCCGAAGATCTGATCCATCTAGCTATGGACGATCGCATGCATGCGCCTGTAAGAGTCCTAGCCTGCCCGCGAGAGATTTTCCTACGCCGCCGCGATGCAAGAGGACATCTCTGCTGCATTTGTGGTGCGGCAGGACATCTCTGCTGCTTCGATGGTGCGACCGGACCAATCTGTTGCATCGACGGTGCAGCGGGACCTCCATGCTGCTTCGGCGGCGCGGCGAGACCTTCGTGCTTCTTCGGCGGCGCGGCGGGACATGTTGGCTGCTTTCGCGGCTAAGCGGACATCTCTCATGCTTCCTCTTCTATGCCTGCCTCTCCGTGGTGGTAATCTCTCGACTGAGAACTCAATCTGGCCATGGCAGACGCAAGAAAACGATGCTGAATGACTTGTTTGATTTTGTGGATGAGGAGTTGAGGATGGAATGTGCAGTCATTTTGGCATAGTACATTATTTATAACCGAGTACTAATACGCTCCTAAGTGGGAAACCATTTAGGTTTCGATCGGTGTGAACAGGTTTGCAATTTGGAAGGTGACGAGACGCAGGCTCAAAATTTATTGACGGTTCTATAATTTCTAAGTGTGGCACTATTCTCGGACGGCGTAACGTGGGCACGCTTTCTCAGCCGCGTACGTGGCGTTTGGTGCACCACAATAGGCAATGTCATCACACGTCTTGTTCCAAGAACCGTGTGCACTCATTATTACCATCACGCACGCTTCTTTTAATTAGAATGTGTGCCCGTCTAGCGCACACACGTTGATTTGTCTAACTATTTCTGTTTGTTATGGCTAATCACAAATAGTTCATCTGTGTGAAGTGTATGCCATCAATCACACATACCTTTGATCTGGCTGACCGTTTCTGTTCTGTTGCCTAATTGCAAACAGTTAATCCTTCTGAAGCGTATGCCCTCAATCGCACACACCTTTATCTAGCTGTCTGTTTCTGTTGTTCCGCCTCATCATAAACAGTTAATCCGAGTGAACTGTATGTTGTGTATCGCACACGCCTTCATCTGGCTGCCCATTTCTTTTGTTCCCCCTCATCGCGAATAGTTCATTAAACTGAACCGTATGCCGTGCATCGCACACGCAACTAAAATTTGAACCGTGTTTGATGCATCCGTCATCACAAACGTTTTGCACATTTTTGATGGTTCTCTGACACCACCGTTTGCGATTATTGCACACACAGTTTCTCGAAGGGTCTTTGATCGTAGTGTCGCGTTAGCAGCATCCTCCAGTAGTGAAGTAAAACCATATGAAAATAAAGAACATGACTCTAGTCATGTAATGTAGTAAAGTGATGGTAGCGCATAGTGATATACTCAGAATACATATGGAAATGTCATGATAAGTAAATATGGTGGTTGCTTTGAGAAGATGTTGCACGCATTTGCAGGAGAACAAGAGGAAGTCATCCCAAAGTTTTAGATGTACCACCGAAGTATGCACCAAGTCCCAATGTGAGAGTGGGCAATGTGCGACACTGAAGAGGCTAGCAATATAAGATGATACGGAAGTGTGAAAGCTTCAAACTCACATTAATCATAAAAAACTCAAACACTACACAATAGAGTTGCGGTATCATATTGCATAAGACTCAAAAGCTAAGTGCCCTGAGAGGGTTAGGTTGGGGGAGGGGGAGTTACCCGATGCGCATCGAGGATCAACCAAAGTTGTTGGGTTCATTAGAAAAAGCCTCTACAACATTCTAGCTCTATCAAGACACCACTAAAGTTCCCAATTTTACAATTTAGGTGAAATAAAGGCAACAATTCAGATGGCTCCTTTATTGTTGTTGACAAAAAGAGAGTATAATAGTGTCTTTCATAGGATAACAAGATTTCTCAAGCTAGGTAAAACTGATACAAAATAAGCATGTCAAAGCAGCGAGACACATGCTTGCATGAAAATTGTAAGATAGAGAACATTGCACAAGCCTTCACGCATGCAAAAATAACCTCCCTAAGCTTAGAACTTTGGAATATTAATCTCAAACAAAATATGAAACTGAAAGACAAAGTGCAGTTATTAAAAGAGTGTGAGGAGTGGTTACCTCCCGAAGCTTAACATTAAGCTAGGGTGACACACTTTTACCATTTTAGGCATTGATGACCTCTCCTTCAATGGACATGGACCTATGCTTCGATAAATTTTCCTTGTTGTGGTTGGTGGATGCCTTTAGGGCGAGCCAGCTAGAATGAAACTAAAATGAAAATAAAGTATTATTGTGCTTTTCAAGTTTTCTAATTTTTTGTAGCATAAAGGGTTAGCTCACAAGTGATAAAAACATCGGTCGCATAAAGATCAGTTCGTCAACCTAAGCACCATGCTTAAGTTGACAAACTAAGTCTAGAAGTTTCGAACCTCCTAGATACTAAGCGAAGATTGAAGGAGACAAGATATAAAACACAAATGTGCAACCTTCTATGTGCCTAATTAAAATAGAGGTCTCACTTAAGGCGAGAAACTCGCCACTACAACTACCTTTATTTATCAAGGTTCAAGATGAAAGACAATAACATGCACTTGTGGTTAAAGCTTGCCCAATTGTAGCAAATGAGCATCTTGTGCGGGTCTTTATACATTTAGCACCACACCGTACGTGGCATCACATAAGATCCAAGACTATGAAAATAACACACGAAACTAAAAGAAACAACTTGGTATACGAATAGAGTTTTGTACGCAACCGAGTTAAGGAAAATAAAATTAAACATAAAGTGCTACTGGGAAATACAGGCTAGGTAGCTTCGAAGGCAATTAGTGAAAATTAGAGCACAAATGAATAGTTAAAAAGTTACCAGCTGACCTTGTACCAGAAATAAACAAAATAATGGGTTTAGTGGCTTGGTACGAGCGCGAGTATGCCGGTCGTGCCCATCTTATGTTTTGGTCTCTCGGTATTTAGCATCACCCTCTAGTACGAGTTTTGGTATGAGCGTGTGCGGTCATTTGCTTCAATTCAATAGGGTGTCGCCATTCCAATAATATGAGCGTGTGTGGTCATTTGCTTCAATTCATGCTCGTCTTATTTTCAGTTGGTCCATTTATTTTCTTGGTTCTTCTAGTGGTGCTGCCACTCCACTAATATATAATGGTTATTTCTAGCATTGTTTATTTTCTTAGTGCCATCTGCTTCCACTGAGTGCTAAGCAACGCTTGACTACAAAAGGTTGTCAATTACTTAGCCCGATCTTGATGACACTACACCACCTTCCTTTGTACCCAAAGGAAGGTTACCACCATTCATCTTTGGTATGTCTCTTACATAATCAGATGATTTCCTTTTTTCTTGACCTATGTTAAATTGTTTTAGCAGAAAAAATATATGTCTTCCTGCACAACACTCTGTATAGGATCTACTTGCATTTTGTAACGATGAGAAATATATCAAGATTTGTACTATGAAAAAACTGATGGGGTATACAGAAACATAGATTTCCCCCTTTTGTATACACACCTCAGCTTTAATAATAAGTTCATTTACAATCTCAGAGTAGGAATATTATTTATTTTTACGAAACGGAGGCAAAAGTTTTGCCTCTTCGATTAATTAAGAAGAAGAGAATTCCCCGGTTAATTTAAGGAAAACCGGGTGAAAACCTACACAAATAGAGCATGGACTAACTACTCACATGGTAAGAAATCCCCCAACCGCACAGTCGGTCCTTGCCAAACTCTCCGAATGCACAACATCCACAAACCCACTACTACTACGCCAAGTGAATCTCAACAAGAACACCACGACACAAGACATCATGCACCTCCCAATCCAAGAGGACAAGCCGAGAGGTCGAAGATCATCCATCACGGAACCAGAGATTCCTTGCCTATGACGCCACTCTTGCCTTTGCCCATCTTCTTTTGTTTGCCCCTTATTGGAGTTCCCGTCAGGAGGCAAGCAACCGACCAGCCCAAACCAGGTCTAGCAACCTCCACGCTAGCGAGCAAGTCACAAAGTTCCTTTGTGAAAAGAGCATTTGGATTTGTAGTTGGAGTAGGTGCCAACACACTTGGCTCAATGGCCATGCCACTCACAGGCATCACCTGCTCGATGGACGCAAATGAGGGAAGGGCAGCAACATCTGAAACTACGCGCTCGATGACTAACGCCTGACGCCCAATGGACTTGGGCGAGAGAGAGATTGCACCGTCCAAACCACTACTCTCCTCAGCATCAACTATCTGGCTCGACTCCAGGGGTGATGTTGGTGGCAAAGCCACACTCGAGATCTCGGGAGGGTCTACCTACAGTTGCTCGATGCACAAAGGCAAAGCTGCTCCCCCACACAACTCCCGAAGCTCAGGCATGATCTGTAACACTGGAGTCACAACCACATCATTGTCAAGTCCCTCAGAGGCTAATGACAGTGATCTGGCCCTAGCACGAGGGGAGAAACGACCATGAAGCTCGTCTCCCTTCTCAGCGTCGAAGCTGCCGTTGGGCACAACCAAAGGGCGCAACACATGAGTAGTAGGCAACACAGGCGGCGTCAGGGAGAGCCCACCCAGTGTAGCCTCAACTCGCTCCATGAAGCTCTCCATCCGCAACATCCAACCTTTCATAGAGTCAACGACATCACGTAGAGGCTGGACCATTTTCTCAACCTGAAAGGAAGCCATACCAAGGAGCTCAGAGCGCAGCAGCTCGGCCTGCCTCTCCTAAGTGGGCCACATCACATATTCGTTGGGGCCATTGAGCCAGCAGGAGCAGAAATGATCGATGCCCAAGAATCATGACAAAATGTCTTCGAGAGGGGCGGGGCTTCTTTCTGGACCTTGTATGGAGATGGAGCTTGTTGGTGCTTGACGGGGAGGCGGGGCAATGACGACACAGTAGCTCTTCCCAAGGAGCTGAGGGGACGCCGGGCATTGCGGCACTCACGCGCTCGATGACCGTTCTCAAGGCACCGATAACATCTAAAAGGATCTCGACAATCCGTTGCACAGTGTCCAGGAAAGAGACATCTACAACATCTACCATGAAGCCAAGCGGGGACGGGACGGGGAGCCAAAGAAGGGGCTTGTGACGCCTGGCGTTGCACATCGCGCCACAGGAGCACCTTCTACCAACCTCCGCATCACACGCCACATCCTACCGAGCAGCCGGAACCGAGGATTTGGTAGCCGGCCGTGGCGTCCGTGGGGCCAGCACATCATCATCATCGTCGTCGTCTTCGCCGTCAGTAAGGGAGCTCCACGAAATAGGCAGCTCTGAGTCAAGACCCATCGCAGTATGGACAGGAGCCGTGGACAGTGCTTCAGCAGCAGGTTATAGCTTTGTCACGTCAGTAAGGGAGGTTTATCAAACTTGGTGGTCAGACTTTGTCCAAAGTGTTAATTCGGTTATAGTTTGTCAAACTAATAATAATTAGAAGCTCGTAATCATCAGCTGTCTATCGTATTTGCAAACTGAAATAACAATGCTACAATTAAATTTATATTCAAGTGGAAATCATTTTAGTATTTGGTTCGTCAAAAGGTGCAACAAAACATTATCACATTGGAGACAATTGGTAAACATAAAAAGTAAATAGCATGTGCAATGCAAGGTGGTGCACTTGGGACCAGGGTATGCGGCGTCCAATGAGCCAAGTAAAATGAGAGAGATCGCAAACATGGTCTCCACACTTTCAAGCGATCTCGAGAGATCTAAATTAGTGCTCCTTTAAAATCTAATATGCATGCTCCTTCCAAATTGCCATGGTATGAGATGCTCCTTATTAGTGCCTTAAATCTATCTCATATTGCTTGAATTTGATGTTGTGGTTCTCATTCGGTAGTCTGCAGGTTCTCCTTTCCTCTGTTTGTTTGTGTTTTTGTGGTGTTGGGCAAATCACGAATTGCAAGTGTGAATATCCAAATGTACTATTCAATCGGAGGACTTGGTGTTTCTGAGCTCGAGCTCAAATGAGCTCGGGTGAGCAGTAAAATCCGCAAAAAAATTGCATAAAAATTGAAAAAAAAAATCTGATTTTGTTTTGGTGAAAACATTGACAAAGTTCTCAGTGCTCACAAAAATTTCATCACGAAATAACATTCCTGGAAGTCATCGCAAAACATACAAAAATGATGCTCCAAAAGTGTTATGTTGGAAAACAATTTGGAGTGCTGATTTTTTTTTGCCACGACTTTCACAAATGTCATTTCGTGATAAATTTTTGCAAGCACTGAGAACTTTTGTCAATGTTTGCACCAAAATAAATTCAGAATTTTTGAAATGTTTTACATTATTTCTAGATTTTACTGTTCACCGCAAGCTCAAATGAGCTCGCGAGCAGAAGATGACTTTCATATTCAATCTATTTGCTAAGACAAGAGGTATTTATATATGTCCAAATGTCTCTTGGAGATTAAGGCACATAGAAGGTATATACTCCTACCTGGATAGTAGGTATATGTTTCTTACATGTTTATCCTTTGGAGCATTCCAAAGCCCAGTTCTATGTCCATCTTTTTCTTGGATTTTTGGTTTGTTAACTATGAAAATTTTGTATATTTTGTAATTGCATGTCAGTGCCAAGGCATCTTTTGACTATTTGAAATAAAACTACCATTGTAACGTACATCTCAGAAGGTAGAGATAACTTATAATTGATGTCAGGGGACACCTCTACCGCAGTTGGCCGATGTTGCGCTCACTGGGAGCAGGAAACGGTTTGGACGATGTCCTGCAACCGAGGCGTGTGATGCTACAACCAGGACGCACCCGGTGTTAGGGCAACTCCACCGCGCGACCTCATTCTGTCCGGCCCCGTCCGTTTGGGGTAAAACAAACGAATAGCGCGGCCCAACGCGCGGTCCCAAACGGACAAATGTCCGGAATCCGTCCGTTTTCGACCCATCCCCGGCCCAAACTTGCGCCGAGTTTGGGGTGAAACAGACATCGCGCGGACAGGCTCGCCGCACGCCCTTGTCCCCCCATGGCCCGCCTGTCAGGGACACAAGTAGTCCCATTCGACTCCAACGCCTCCATCCCCCTCCCCCGCCCCGCCCCGCCGATGGCGCCGCCGTTATTCTCCGGCGGCCTTCTCCACGCAGCCCCCGGCCGTCCATAGGCAACCACGCCTCGACATGGCTTCCACCACACGCGCGCTTTCGTCATAGTTTAGGCCGTCGATCGGAGGAGGTTTGGCCGTCACCGTCGTAGCCGGCGGTAGAGGGGTACGACCGCAGGCGAAGTACCACGACGGCCACGACAGCTTCCGAGGAGTGCTCCAGAGCGGCCAGTAGACGGCCGCCGACCACACCTGCGTCGAGGTGATCATCCCGGCCACTTTGCCACCACGACTGCATGGTGTTCGACACTTTTCCCACAAAGGTATGGACAGTGGTGATGAATTTTTCTTCCACCACTTCATTTGTTCATCAGACAATTAGTCGTCGGATGATGAAGATCTTGTGGTGGCTGCACTGGTAGTTCACGACCAAATTCAACGGCAGCTTCCTCGGTACAGAGGGTCAGTCCCTAGCCGTGCTCCCAACCTGAACCACAATAGGGAGAGAGGTCACGCCCTACTCTATGCCGATTACTTTGCGAACACCCCGCTCTTCAAATCGGATAAATTCCGTCGCCGTTTTCATATGGCAAGGCATGTGTTCAATCGTATCCGAGAGGGTGTGGTTGCTCATGACCCATACTTCGAGTGCAAGACGGATGCCCTTGGCAAGCTTGGATTCTCCTCTTACCAGAAATGCATTGCAGCCATCCGCATGCTTGCATATGGAATTCCAGGCGATCTGGTGAATGAGTATGTGCGTATGAGTGAGACAACATGTCTGATGTCAATGTACAAGTTCTGCCGGTCTGTGATCAAGGTGTTTGGCCCTGAGTACTTGAGGCAGCCAACTGCCGCTGATACAGAGAGATTGTTGGCGACCAAAGCAGCTAGATGCTTTCTAGGCATGCTTGGCGGCATAGATTGTATGCACTGGGAGTGGAAGAACTGTCCATTTGCTTGGCAGGGCCAGTACAAGGGGCATGTCAAAGCTTGCACTGTCATATTAGAAGCGGTGGCTTCGCAAGATCTTTGGATATGGCATTCTTCTTCGGCATGGCAGGTTCACACAATGATATCAACGTGCTGCAACGTTCTCCAATCTTCGCAAGGCTTGTAGAAGGTCACTCCCCACCTGTCAACTTTGAGATCAACGGCCACCAGTACAACAAGGGATACTATCTAGCTGATGGTATATATCCTCAGTGGTCAACTTTTATGAAGACAATCTCGAAGCCCCAAGGTGAGAAGAGAAAGAGATTTGCCCAAATGCAAGAGAGTGCAAGAAAGGATGTGGAACATGCTTTTGATGTGCTTCAATCCCGATGGGGCATCGTTCGATACCCTGCACTGTCATGGGATGAAAGGAAGCTTTGGGAGGTGATAACTGCTTGTGTGATCATGCACAACATGATCGTCGAGGACGAGCGTGATGATAGTATCTTCGACCAAGGATTTGATTATCGAGGTGACAACGTTGAGCCCCTGCACCAAGAACCAGACATGTTTGATCAGTTTGTCCAGTTCCATCGTGAGCTGCGTGATTGACACACTCATGTGGATCTTCAAAATGACTTGGTTGAGCACGTGTGGGGTCATATTGGCAACCAATAGATGTATTGGTTCATTTTATGTTCATTCAAGACAATTTCGATTTGATTGTAAAACTATTTTTATTAGAGACAACTTCGATTGGGTTGTAAAACTATTTTAATTTTCAAACAATTAATATTTCGACGTGCAAACTTGTTTTAATATAAAAATATGGGCATTTTATGCCCTGATGGACGGGATGGGGCAACGGATGTGGCCGCGCGCTGGGCGCACGACCACCACATCCCAGAACAGACCCGGATACGACCCCATCGCCCTACCCAAAGGGGCAGAATCCGGCCAAAGCGGACGTCCGTTCAGGATTGCGCGGTGGAGTTGGCCTTACGTCGGGGTGACAGACGAGGGGCACCCAACCGCAGCAGAAGGCCAGATCGGACGGCTCGGTAGCCCACCAATCAAGACCTGGCGCCGGTGAGCCGACGCCTAGCGTCGCCCGTCAACACGACGCGGCGCACGGACACATGCCGACAGCGGGGATGGCCGGGTGCGATGCTGCCTTGCAGCCGAAACAGCAGCCGTCGCTCGTGATTCATCAGCAGCAGGGGTGGAGGTCTGGCCTACCGCCGCGTAGACCCAACACCGTTGCACTACAGAGCCACACGGGGTCCCGCTCGCGGCCGTATGCGACCACCATCTTCCTGCAATCACATGCGCGCCCTGCTCCATCGCGGGCCCATGCGCCCTTCGTCCGCGGGACATGCGTCTCTCGCCTGCCAGCTCCTCCTTGCTGTTCCCTAGGCTGCGCCGCGTCTCTCATCCCGCGGAGGCGTTCAACTTTCCCTCCAGACCATCAAATCTCTATCGACTCTATCGCACGGTGCGGATCGGCCGCAGGAAGCTCCGGTGGTTGGTCGATGGGCCCACAGGCCCCTCGGGAAACACGTCAGGCCATGTGCGGAGCACCTCCGGCAGCCGAGAAAGAGTGAACCATGGGCATGAGGTTTGAGCCCATAGGAAATTTTATTACTGTATGATTTTAATAAGGCGGGTGATAGTGAGGATTAACTTATACTATTATACTAGTGTCATGTGTCATTCATATGACACTAATCTAAGTTACCATAATCTTATAGTTCAAGTAACATAGTAGTGGTGTCATAGATAACTTTATTTATTAACTTGTAGACTCATTTTCTTTTGGAAAGCGTTATGTTATAGTAACATTATGTTACTCTAAACATATTCCTTCTCATTAAATACACTCTATATAAGCAAATTTGTCTTGGACTGCTCCCACTATGAATAGCCTAAGGGCATCTCCAACACTGATCCTCACTCGTAATTTATGACATAAATGACGCACCAACATCGGAAGCTATTGCGTGTCGTGAGGCATCATCTCTAGCAGAGAATCTCATGATTCAAAATTTTGTTCTAGCCACGGAAGGATATAGAGAAAGGAAGTCTAGGAGCTTATGGAAACATCATTAGACTAGCCACAGTGGGAGTAACTTCAGTAATAACATTGAGTCCAACTCAGCAAATTTGCCTATGTGGCAATAAGTTAATGAGGAGAGAGATAGTTTGAGTAACTTAGCTAGTGACTCATACTATGAGTAACATCACGCATACTAATACAATACGAGTCTATAACCTAATAAATGAAGCTTTGCATGACACCACACTTATGTTACTACCCACTATGAAAGTAGTAATATAGTCTAGGGATATGTGCATGTTACTAGTGTGTGTTTCTCTTCACTGTGGCTAGGTCAGGAAGATTAATAAGAGGTCTCAAATGTTCAACTGTACTTTTCCTTTAAAGGCCGAGTTGCTAATAGTGACATCGATAGGTTAGCCAAGTACTCACATTCAATCGATCAGGGGCGACACGTGTGGTTCGTTCAACCTCATGATCCCTTTTGTATCCACAACATGTGCATTTTGAGCAATAAAACTTGGTAATACCCTAAAAGAGAAACTCCAGTGCTGAACTACAAACCGGACACCGCATCAATCCGCGGATAGGAGGACTAGTCATGGACACGGATGCGGGAGCCGTCCATCCAATGTTGTTTGCATACATTTCAAACATATTTTCAACAAAGCGGATGGAATTCATGCAAACCAGACGATATTCATGGAAACCGGAGCACATTCATTACGTTTGGACATTTTCACTAAAAAAGGGAAACCCGACCTAAACATAGACTACAACGGTGTCCGTCTTCCAAGTCCTTGTTTCTGCTCGGCGATCACACCCTCTAGTCGTCGTCTACATGAGTGTCGACGACAAGACCTGTGAAGTGAAGGTGCGGCCTCCGGCGAGGAAGAGTAGAACATGGGAGACGGGCCAGCCCACCTGGAACACATTGCCCTACCGCCTCCCTGCAAGAAATATGCCCTAGAGGCAATAATAAAATTGTTATTTTATATTTCCTTATTCATGATAAAGGTTTATTATTCATGCTAGAATTGTATTGATCGGAAACTTAAATACATGTGTGAATACATAAACAAATACTGTCTCCCTAGTAAGCCTCTACTAGACTAGCTCGTTGATCAAAGATGGTTAAGGTTTGCTAACCATAGACATGTGTTGCCATTTGATAACATGATCACACCATTAGGAGAATGATGTGATGGACAAGACCCATCCGTTAGCTTAGCATATGATTGTTCAGTTTATTGTTATTGCTTTCTTAATGACAAATACATATTCCTTCGACTATGAGATTATGCAACTTCTGGATACCGTAGGAATACCTTGTTTGTTATCAAACATCACAACATAACTGGGTGATCATAAAGATGCTCTACAGGTATCTCTGAAGGTGTTTGTTGAGTTGGCATTGATCGAGATTAGGATTTGTCGCTCCGAGTGTCGAAGAGGTATCTCTGGGTCCTCTCGGTAATACACATCATAAGAAGCCTTGCAAGCCAAGTGACTAAGGAGTTAGTTGCAAGATGATGTATTATGGAACGATTAAAGAGAATTGCCGTTAATGAGATTGAACTAGGTACGAAGATACCGACGATCGAATCTCTGGCAAGTAACATACCGATGGACAAAAGGAATTACGTATGTTGTCATAAGGTTTGACCGGTAAAGATCTTCATAGAATATGTAAGAGCCAATATGTGCATCTAGGTTCCGCTATTGGTTATTGACCGGAGAGGTGTCTCGGTCATGTCTACATAGTTCTCGGACCCGTAGGGTCCGCACGCTTAACGTTCATTGATAATATAGTGTTATATGAGTTACATGATTTGGTGACCGAATGTTGCTCGGAGTCCCGTATGAGGTCACAGACATGAAGAGGAGCTCCGGAACGGTCCGGAGGTAAAGATTGATATATAGGATGATACTTGTCGGACACTGGAAGAGTTTCAGGAGGTACCGGGTGGTCATCGGATCACCGGAAGGGGTTCCGGGAAGCCACGGGAGGATAGTGGGCCTATTGGGCCATTAGAGGGGAGCACACCAGCCAACAAGGGGCTGGCGCACCCCCCTATGGCAGACGGCCTATGAGAGAAAGGAAGGAAGGGGATTCGGCCTCCCCCTCCCTTCCCTCTCCTCCCTTTCCTTTCCCCCTCCGGCAAATATGGTAAGGGGTGCGGCAAGGGAAGGAACCCTAGGAGGATTCGGCCTCCTCGGGGCACCTCCTTGGCTCCTCCCACTCCCCGCCCCCACCTATATATATGTGGGAGGAGGGCATGATGATCCACAAGTATATGGGGTCAATTGTAGCATTTTTGATATGTAAGAGTGTCGAACCCAACGAGGAACAGAAGGAAATGACAAGTGGTTTTCAGCAAGGTAATGTCTGCAAGTGCTAAAATTGTGAGTAGCGGAGTAGTTTGATAGCAAGATAATTTGTAACGAGCAAGTAAAGATAGTAGTAACAAAAGTGCAGCAAGGTAGCCCAATCCTTTTGAGGCAAAGAACAGGCCAAGACGGTCTCTTATGATAAGCAAAGTGTTCTTGAGGGTACACGTGAATTTCATCTAGTCACTTTCATCATGTTGTCTTAATTCGTGTTCACTACTTTGATAATTTGATATGTGGGTGGAACGGTGCTTAGGTGCTATTCTTACTTGAAAAAGCCTCCTACTTATGATTAACCCTCTCGCAAGCATCTGCAACTACGAGAACAGTATTAAGAATAAATTCTAACCATAGCATTAAACTTTTGGATCCAATCGGTCCCTTACGGAATAGCGCATAAACAGGGGTTTAAGCTTCTGTCACTCTCGCAACCCACCATCTAATAACTACTCCACAATGCATTCCCTTAGGCACAAATATGGTGAAGTGTCATGTAGTCGACGTTCACATGACACCACTAAGAGAATGACAACATACATATCATCAAAATACCGAACACATATTAAGTTCACATGATTACTTGCAACAAGATTTCTCTTGTGACCTCAAGTACGAAAGTAACTACTCACAAATGATAATCAGGATCAAGGTTAAAGGGGTATTAAATAGCATAATGGATCTGAACATATAATCTTCCACCAAATAAACCATATAGTAATCAACTACAAGATGTAACCAACACTACTAGTCACCCACAAGCACCAATCTATAGTTCCAGTACAAAGATTGAACACAAGAGATGAACTAGGGTTTGAGATGAGTTGGTGTTGTTGCATATGTTGATGAAGATAGCTGTCACGCCCAATATGCGACCCTATCCAAACGGAACTCGAAGGTCCCACCAAGGATAGACCCGCATATTGAAAAGCTTTTGCAAGGTGGATATCATTACATCAACATTACATAAATAGATGGGGATACAAACATAAGGCATACAATGCCACACGAATACAACATCATCATACATAAGATCAACATCCGACTACGGATGAAACACAAACATAAACTCAAACGACATCCACCCTGCTAGCCCAGGCTGCCGACCTGGAACCTATCCCCTGATCGAAGAAGCAGTAGAAGAAGAACTCCAAGACAAGCAAACATCGCTCTCGCATCAAGATCATCGCATAACCTGAACCTGCAACTGTTGTTGTAGTAATCTGTGAGCCCCGAGGACTCAGCAATCCCATTACCATGGGTATCAAGACTAGCAAAGCTTAATGGGAAACGAAGGGGTAAAGTGGTGAGGTTGCAGCCGCGACTAAGCATATATGGTGGCTAACATACGCAAATAGGAGCGAGAAGAGAAGCAAAGGAACGGTCGTGAAGCTAGCAATGATCAAGAGGTGATCCTGAACACCTACTTATGTCAAACATAACACAGAAACCGTGTTCACTTCCCGAACTCCGCCGAGAAGAGACCATCACGGCTACACACACGGTTGATGCGTTTTAATTCGGATCTGGTGACAAATTATCTACAACCAGACATTAACAAATTCCCATCTGCCCATAACCGCTGGCACGGCTTTCGAAAGTTTAAACCCTGCAGGGGTGTCCCAACTTAGCCCATGATAAGCTCTCGCGATCAACGAAGGATATTCCTTCTCCCAGGAAGACCCGATCCGTCTCGGAATCCCGGTTTACAAGACATTTCGACAATGGTAAAACAAGACCAGCAAAGTCGCTCGATGCGCCGACAATACCGATAGGAGCTGTACATATCTCGTTCTCAGGGCAACACCGGATGAGACATCCTATGAGTAAAACCAAACCTCGAGTTTCCCCGAGGGGGCCCTGCAGTCTACTCGGTTCGGACCAACACTTAGACAAGCACTGGCCCGGGGGGCTAAAATAAAGATGACCCTTGGGTTAATTACTCCCAAGGGAAAAGTAGGTGGTGGTGAGGCAAATGGTAAAACCAAGGTTGGGCCTTGCTGGAGGAGTTTTATTCAAAGTGAACTATCAAGGGGGTCCCTTAAATCACCCAACCGCGTAAGGAACGCAAAATCCGGGAACATAACACCGGTATGACGGAAACTAGGGCGGCAAGAGTGGAACAAAACACCAGGCATAAGGCCGAGTCTTCCACCCTTTACCAAATATATAGATGCATTAATAATATAAGAGATATTGTGATATCCCAACAAAATCCTGTCCACCATGGAGTAATCTTCAACTTCACCTACAACTAACAACGCTATAAGAAGGGCTGAGAAAAAGCGGTAACATAGCCAAGCAATGGTTTGCTAGGAAGGGTGCAAAAGGTTAGAGGCTGACATGGCAAATTGGGAGGCTTGAAGAGCAAATGATAGGTAGCGCAGCAAAGCGATAGAACGAAGCAACTAGCATAGCAATGATAGTAGTGAGATCTAGGGTAGGAAGAAGAACGAGTCCATGAAGAAGATGAAGCCACGAAGACGAACCAAGCGTAGACGAATGAATCCTCACGATCGCAATGAAACGGGAACTATCGAGAACAAGCACACAACATGGTAAACACACCACACATGAACAAGGCATGATGCACAACAAGCATGATGCATGACAAAGCTACATGAAGCTACTCATGGCAAGAGATGATGCAAACAAGAGCAACACATCAAGGCAAGTTTAAATGAGGCCGGGAACAACATATAACAATTCCGGTAAGTCCTCATATGCATATTTCGAAATTGGTCCAGACCTGAATAAACCTTATGTTAAAGTTGTTAAACAGCAAGTTAAAATGCACCATGATGATCTACACGAGATTCTAGTCAAGTTACATATAAAGTTCATTTAATTCGGAGCTACGGCCTAGAAGATATGAGGAAAACAAGTTAAACATGGCATTGATGCAAAAGGCATTCAAACATCAAGCAAACACCTCAAAACAAGGATTCAACATGATAATATGAAGCTACATGCAAAAACAAGCAAGTTTCATATAGAGCACACTCAAAACGGAGCAACGGTTCAAACACATACACTCTATACAAGTCGTAACAACAATATGTCCAAAACAGCAACTAGGCATATTTCAAGCACCAAAACAATATGCTACAGTACCACAATATGAGAAAAAAGGCATGGACATGATGTACAGGTAAAGCACAACAAAACATGAACACTGAGCTAACTCCAGAAATCACTAGATCATGCTCAAAAGGACATGGCAAGATTGCAAATAATAACAGTTTCAGACTTATCAGGAAATAACATTAGGTTGCAATGTTTAGAGCTATCAAACAACATGTTACAGGAACTTAACAGGGCAAACAAAGGCATGGCATGAATCTACTAATTGCATAGAACAAAAGTCCCTTACTGACCATGAGTCAAAAAGGACCAGAAGAAATGATGGCAACCATGTAAACATAGCAAGTTATATGACAGATTCATACATGACAGGAACAACAATAAGTAGGCATGTTGATGAGCTTGAACCACTCACCACAGAGCAATACATGGCATGGCAAGGAAACCAACAGTAAGAATACATGTTTATGAAGCAAAGCATGTCAAGAGCAAGTTCATAGGGTGCATGGATCACTAGGAAATCACATGGCAAAACTGAACTTCATGTTAACAGGCTAACAGCAACATCATTTAGCAAGTTTGGAGCAAGATATGAACAATCTACAGCAAGCTATAAATGCAACCAGCGGCATGTATGGATAGTTCATAACCATATGTACAAAACATCCTTACTGAAGTATCTCAAAATAAGCATGGATCTCTCTGTAGCATCAAGTTAACATGGCATAAAAATAACAGCAGAACAGGGACTGAAATCAGCAACATCACGAGGCCTAGTTTACATGCTTGTGCTAGTCACCACATTGATCACACAAATACATGGCATACACCCCTATAAAGATGGCATGGCATAGTTCAAAAGATATGTAGGGCTCAAGTTCATAAGATGCACAGATCAATCATGGCAAAAATGACAAAACCTCAAGTTATAACAGTTTCAGCAGATTAACAGCAACATGCACTCTTGCAACGATGATTCAGGCATCAAGATGGACTCAAATGAACATGATGCAATGGAATGAAATGAAGTACTCGTTGAGACGAACAATTTGACATATTACACGCACGAAACAGAGCAGTATGCAGCAAGTTATGATGTGATGAACATGGCATGATAATGTCAAAATAACAGGGACAGGCGTTTCCGGGGTCAACCTTGTGCTGGATCTGGATCTGGGGCGCGGAAAACAAGGATGGTCACGGGAGTTCGCCGGATACGGGGAGGAGAGGGTGTCGGAGAGGGCCGGGGATGGCCGGGGCGCCGGATCTGGCCGACCCCTTGCCGGATCCGGCCGGCGATGGGGCCGCCCGAAGCGGAGGACGATGGAGGAGCGGGCCGGGGTGGAGGCGGACGGGGCGGCGCCGGGACGTTGGAGCGCGGCCGAGGATGGCGGCGGGGCAGGCGACCGGAGGCGGCGGCGCGGGCGGTGCAGGCGAGGCGCGGGGAAGGCTGGGCGGCACGGCGCCAGAGGTTGCAGGCGGCGACCGGGCGCACGGCGGCGACGCAGTCCGGCGACGGGCGGTGCAGCGCTGGAGGTCGGGGAGGAGGCGAGCACCGGGGCGGGCCGCGGATGGGCTTGGCGGGCCCGGCGGCGGGGCGCGGTGGTTGGGACGCGGGGAGGCCACGTGGCGCACGGGGAGAGACCGAGGGAGGCTGCATCGGCGGCGCAGGGTGGCGGCTGACCGCTAGTGCGGCGCCAAGTGGCAGAGCTGGGCTGGCCGGCGATAGAACCGAGGAGGGAGGCGGCGGCTGGAAGGTGGAGGTGGTGAATGCGGGTTGGGGGCGCGGAAAAAGAGGAGTAGGGGGTAGGATTCCAGAATAGGAAGGACTAGCCTTCCTTATATAGGCAGGGTTAGGGTTCGAGGGGTCAGGAGGAGTTTTCGGGCATCGGATCTCGATCCGACGGCCCGGGGCGGAGGGAGACTAGGTGAGGGGTTGGTGGGCTGTGAAGAGAGGTCTCGGGCTGAGAGGAAAGAAGAGAAGTGAGGCCCGGCGACTTTTCCGGAGACCGAAACGTCTGACAAAAATATTGAACGGTTGGGCTATCAAACGAGCTCCGAATGCGACGAAACTTGACAGGCGCTCTATCTACACTATAATAAGACCGCACGCCAAGTTCCAACCCATTCCGAGAACATTTAACACCCGCTCACAACGAGAGACAAAAGGGGGACGCCGGAGGACATAGGAGTGCCGGATTGCAAAACGGACAACGGGGAAAATGCTTGGATGCATGAGACGAACACGAATGCGAAATGAGATGCACATGATGACATGATAAAATGCAACACGCAAGCAAATTACATGGCAATGACGGCGAATAACTGGCAGACACCTGGTGCATCGGATCCGGGGCGTTACAACACTCCTCCACTAACAAGAGATCTCGTCCCGAGATCTTAGGACCGAGACGGAAGGGAAAAGGGATGAGGTGAAACAAGAACTCAAGAGAAGAAGCAACGAATCGAGAGCACTCGAGAAGAAGAGAGGAACGACGAGAATGAGGAGAATCGAAAGCTCACGGAATTAGATAGACTATGAAACCACTCCGGTTAGAACGAGATAAGAAACGAATAAGACTGAAAGGATTTAGGCAGCACTCCGGTTAAAACATGGAGGAATAGAACACGAACTTAAAAAGATGGAATGAAACTTGATGAACTCTTGCAGAATGAATTAAATCATGAATAACCACCATGTAGAACTCCGGTGACAAAAGGATGGTGAGATAGAATGAAGGATGAAAGAATAAGATGAGCCTTGCGGTGATTTAGATGGAGGCTCCGACGAAATGGCCGAGGAAAATTTGAACTCCGGAAAATAAAAGATGAAAACACTTGGAACTAGAATTTATTCATCAAGAACAAACTCCGAAGGAAGGGATTAATCACTTGGATGAAATAAGAATAAGATTTATTGTATGCTTATCCTTCATCAAATTAAATTGATGACAAGCAAAGGATTTTGCATACTACTTATTCTTCTTGAAAAGGATTGAGAAGTGACATGTCGCTAACTTGAGAAGGTCTTCATGAACCACCGGTAGAATTTAAAAAAACGAATGGATTGAAATGATAATCGAAGAAAAAGAATCTTGAACGAACCACCGTAAGAATTCAAAAATGACTGATGAAAGGAAATGAATCACCGGGAAGAATTAGAAGAACCAATAAGCTAGAGGGGATTTAGTTGCAAAAGAACAAAGAGATCATGAGCTGATTAAAGAACACTCGAACGAAGCACCGGGATAAATAGAGAATGATAACTGGAATAATGGCCTCCGGTGAAAGGAAATGGAAAAACAACTCCTGACATACTCCGGATGGGTAAGAAAAAAAATATCTGACCAATGGAATAATTCAAGAGGATAATATGAAGCTAGAACCATGAAACTCCGAGAGAACGGGCAAGATTGAGAGGGAAAACTCTTCTTCGATCTTCAAATGATGACGAGAAACATCACCAATATTACTGAGGTACTCCGGAAGAATGAAAAGCGAAGAGGTTGAGCCAGCAATGAAAAGAATTTGAACATGATCTTGGAAGGCATCTGACTGATGAAATTCATACTTACGTCATACTTCGAAAAGGATTTGAGAATAACTCCGGGGAATTAGAAGAGTCGGGTAAGATCCTGGGAAAAGACATGTGGGTTAGGGCCCACTAAAATAGAACACCGTTTGAAAAGGGATGTTGAACAGATAGAAGAAGCACCGAAACAATTGAAATATTTGAATGAGGTGACAACCTCGAATTTATTCAAACACAGACAAATCTCCTGAGATATCTTGAACACTTCGGAAGGATAAACTGGCGAGAGGCGAACGAGCAGGGAAAATACTTGATCCGAGGAAAAGAATATAATCACTACTGAAAAACTTGAATTGAATCCACCGGAAAAGAAATGGATGAAGAATGACGAACGAGACGAGAATCCACCGGTTGAAATGATTGAGGGAAGACTGAAGAGGCTCCACACGAATGGAATTGATGCTCGAAAACAGACTCAGGCTCCGGTAAGAAGAGGGTGGGATGGCGGGAAAACAAAGGCAACTGGACAGGAGAACCAACGAATATCTTGAAGAGAAAACACCGGTTAAAATCATTTAGGAAAGAAAGCAAAGATTTCGCACGAGTAGAAAGCATACTCGATTACGGGCTCCGGTTCCGAGAGGAAGAAGGGTGGGCGGGTGGGAAAAGAAAACAACTGAGGATTGAACTTGACAACGATGAAGAGGCTCGAGTCAACTTGACGAGAAATGCACCGGATAAAAGAGCTGAGAACCAACGAACGAAAAACTAACCGCGTGAACCTAAAGAAAGTTTGAAAGGGAAGAGGAGTAATTCAAAACACCTACGTCAAGATTCCTCACCAGAGCGACGAAGGGGCGGAGGAGTAAAAAGAATTCCTACTCTCCGATATAACTAGACTCTGAAAACAATTTTCTTTTAGACTCAACAACGGCCAAACTACACGATCAATCAAGGGGCTCCTAAGGTCGGTCGAGGCTCTGATACCAACTTGTCACGCCCAATATGCAACCCTATCCAAAAGGAACTCGAAGGTCCCACCAAGGATAGACCCGCATATTGAAACGCTTTTGCAAGGTGGATATCATTACATCAACATTACATAAATAGATGGGGATACAAACATAAGGCATACAATGCCACACGAATACAACATCATCATACATAAGATCAACATCCGACTACGGATGAAACACAAACATAAACTCAAACGACATCCACCCGGCTAGCCCAGGCTGCCAACCTGGAACCTATCCCCTGATCAAAGAAGCAGTAGAAGAAGAACTCCAAGACAAGCAAACATCGCTCTCGCGTCAAGATCATCGCATAACCTGAACCTGCAACTGTTGTTGTAGTAATCTGTGAGCCCCGAGGACTCAGCAATCCCATTACCATGGGTATCAAGACTAGCAAAGCTTAATGGGAAAGGAAGGGGTAAAGTGGTGAGGTTGCAGCCGCGACTAAGCATATATGGTGGCTAACACGCAAATAGGAGCGAGAAGAGAAGCAAAGGAACGGTCGTGAAGCTAGCAATGATCAAGAGGTGATCCTGAACACCTACTTACGTCAAACATAACACAGAAACCGTGTTCACTTCCAGAACTCCGCCGAGAAGAGACCATCACGGCTACACACACGGTTGATGCGTTTTAATTCGGATCTGGTGTCAAGTTATCTACAACCGGACATTAACAAATTCCCATCTGCCCATAACCGCGGGCATGGCTTTCGAAAGTTTAAACCCTGCAGGGGTGTCCCAACTTAGCCCATGATAAGCTCTCGCGATCAACGAAGGATATTCCATCTCCCAGGAAGACCTGATCAGTCTCGGAATTCCGGTTTACAAGACATTTCGACAATGGTAAAACAAGACCAGCAAAGCCGCTCGATGCGCCGACAATCCCGATAGGAGCTGTACATATCTCGTTCTCAGGGCAACACCGGATGAGACATCCTATGAGTAAAACCAAACCTCGAGTTTCCCCGAGGGGGCCCTGCAGTCTACTCGGTTCGGACCAACACTTAGACAAGCACTGGCCCGGGGGGCTAAAATAAAGATGACCCTTGGGTTAAATACTCCCAAGGGAAAAGTAGGTGGTGGTGAGGCAAATGGTAAAACCAAGGTTGGGCCTTGCTGGAGGAGTTTTATTCAAAGTGAACTATCAAGGGGGTCCCTTAAATCACCCAACCGCGTAAGGAACACAAAATCCGGGAACATAACACCGGTATGACGGAAACTAGGGCGGCAAGAGTGGAACAAAACACCAGGCATAAGGCCGAGTCTTCCACCCTTTACCAAATATATATATGCATTAATAATATAAGAGATATTGTGATATCCCAACAAAATCCTGTCCACCATGGAGTAATCTTCAACTTCACCTGCAACTAACAACGCTATAAGAAGGGCTGAGAAAAAGCGGTAACATAGCCAAGCAATGGTTTGCTAGGAAGGGTGCAAAAGGTTAGAGGCTGACATGGCAAATTGGGAGGCTTGAAGAGCAAATGATAGGTAGCGCAGCAAAGCGATAGAACGAAGCAACTAGCATAGCAATGATAGTAGTGAGATCCAGGGTAGCGGCCATCTTGCCTGAAATCCCGCTAGGAAGAAGAACGAGTCCATGAAGAAGATGAAGCCACGAAGACGAACCAAGCGTAGACGAATGAATCCTCACGATCGCAACGAAACGGGAACTATCGAGAAGAAGCACACAACATGGTAAACACACCATACATGAACAAGGCATGATGCACAACAAGCATGATGCATGACAAGGCTACATGAAGCTACTCATGGAAGAGATGATGCAAACAAGAGCAACACATCAAGGCAAGTTTAAATGAGGCCGGGAACAACATATAACAATTCCGGTAAGTCCTCATATGCATATTTCGAAATTGGTCCAGACCTGAATAAACCTTATGTTCAAGTTGTTAAACAGCAAGTTAAAATGCACCATGATGATCTACACGAGATTCTAGTCAAGTTACATATAAGAAGCACCGGAACAATTGAAATATTTGAATGAGGTGACAACCTCGAATTAATTCAAACACAGACAAATCTCCTGAGATATCTTGAACACTTCGGAAGGATAAACTGGCAAGAGGCGAACGAGCAGGGAAAATACTTGATCCGAGGAAAAGAATATAATCACTACCGAAAAACTTGAATTGAATCCACCAGAAAAGAAATGGATAAAGAATGACGAACGAGACGAGAATCCACCAGTTGAAATGATTGAGGGAAGACTGAAGAGGCTCCACATGAATGGAATTGATGCTCGAAAACAGACTCAGGCTCCGGTAAGAAGAGGGTGGGAGGGCGGGAAAACAAAGGCAACTGGATGGGAGAACCAACGAATATCTTGAAGAGAAAACACTGGTTAAAATCATTTAGGAAAGAAAGCAAAGATTTCGCACGAGTAGAAAGCATAATCGATTATGGGCTCCGGTTCCGAGAGGACGAAGGGTGGGTGAGGGAGTCCTAGACTAGGGGGTGTCCGGATAGCCGAACTATTATCATCAGCCGGACTCCAAGACTATGAAGATACAAGATTGAAGACTTCATCCCGTGTCCGGATGGGACTTTCCTTGGCGTGGAAGGCAAGCTTGGTGATACGGATATGTAGATCTCCTACCATTGTAACCGACCCTGTGTAACCCTAGCCCTCTCCGGTGTCTATATAAACCGGATGGTTTTAGTCCATAGAATAACAACAATCATACCATAGGCTAGCTTCTAGGGTTTAGCCTCCTTGATCTCGTGGTAGATCTACTCTTGTAATACCCACATCATCAATATCAATCAAGCAGGACGTACGGTTTTACCTCCATCAAGAGGGCCCGAACCTGGGTAAAACATCGTGTCCCTTGTCTCCTGTTACCATCCGCCTAGACGCACAGTTTGGGACCCCCTACCTGAGATCCGCCGGTTTTGACACCGACATTGGTGCTTTCATTGAGAGATCCTCTGTGTCGTCACTGATAGGCTCGATGGCTCCTTCGATCATCAACAACGACGCGGTCCAGGGTGAGACTTTTCTCCCCGGACAGATCTTCGTATTCGGCGGCTTTGCACTGCGGGCCAATCCGTTTGGCCATCTGGAGCAGATCGAAAGCTACGCCCCTGGCCGTCAGGTCAGATTTGGAAGGCTGAACTTCACGGCTGACATCCGCGGGGACTTGATCTTCAATGGATTCGAGCCACAGCCGAGCGCGCCGCACTGTCACGATGGGCATGATTTAGCTCTGCTGCCGGACAGTGCCCTGGAGGCCGCACACGAGTCCGCTCCAACCCTCGATTCGGAGCCGGCTGTGCAGATCGAGGACGGGTGGTTAGACACCGCCTCGGGGGCTGCAACCTCTACGGCGATAGAGCCGAATACTGACTTTGTCCCTTCTGAAGCTCGTGACTCCAAGGTGCCGGACTCCTTGCCGGACTCCGAACCTCCCGCGTCCCCACCAATCGAATCCGATTGGGCGCCGATCATGGAGTTCGCCGCCGTGGACATCTTTCAACACTCACCTTTTGGCGACATTCTGAGCTCGCTAAAATATCTCTCGTTATCAGGAGAGCCCTGGCCGGACTGCGGTCAGGACGGTTGGGATGCGGACGACGAAGAAATTCAAGACCCACCCACGACCCACTTAGTAGCCGCTGTCGATGATTTAACCGACATGCTAGACTTTGACTCCGAAGACATCGATGGTATGGACGACGATGCCGGAGACGACCAAGAACCAGCACCTACCGGGCACTGGAAAGCCACCTCGTCATACAACATATACATGGTGGATATCCCAAAGGATGGGAATGGCGAAGGAAGAGCGGAGGAAGACCCCTCCAAGAAACAGCCTAAGCGCCGGAGTCAGCGGCGCCGCTCTAAATCCCGCCACAGCAAGAATGGCGATTCCGGCACCGGAGATAATAATACCCCAGACAGTGCCGAAGACAACCCCCTCCAACAAGATTCAGCGCAGGAGGACGGAGATGCCAGCCCTCACAAGAGGGTGGCAGACGAAGAGGTAGAGGAAGATAGTTACATGCCTCCCTCTGGAGACGAGGCAAGCCTCGACGACAATGAATTTGTCGTGCCTGAGGATCCCGTCGAACAAGAGCGTTTCAAACGCAGGCTTATGGCCACGACAAACAGCCTCAAGAAAAAGCAGCAACAGCTTAGAGCTGATCAGGATCTGCTAGCCGATAGATGGACGGAAGTCCTGGCGGCCGAAGAGCATGAGCTCGAACGCCCCTCCAAAAGCTACCCCAAACGCAAGTAGCTCCCCCGATTAGAGGAGGAGGCATATAAACCTGCATCACCAGAGCACAATACGGATGACCGGCCACCTCGTGGCCGCGACAGAGAGGCCTCTAGGCCCTTCACTAGAACCGTACCCCGACATCGCTCGAACAGCACAAGGCCACAGGGGAATGCTCCGGACTTGCGAGATATATTGGAGGATAAGGCAAGACAATCAAGATCGATCTACGGATCGCGTGGGCGCCCCATGATACGTGACGACAACCGTTGCGCCGGACACAGTAAGTCCGGCCGGGCCGAACACAATAGACAAAGCTCGTTGGAGCTTCGTCGCGATATATCCCAATACAAAGGCGCCACACACCCACTATGCTTCACAGATGAAGTAATGGATCATCAAATCCCTGAAGGGTTTAAACCCGTGAATATCGAATCCTATGACGGCACAACAGTCCTCGCGGTTTGGATCGAAGACTATCTCCTTCATATCCACATGGCCCGCGGTGACGATCTTCACGCCATCAAATACCTCCCACTCAAGCTTAAAGGACCAGCTCGGCATTGGCTTAACATCTTGCCTGCAGAATCAATTGGATGTTGGGAAGACCTGGAAGCCACATTCCTTGATAACTTCCAGGGCACGTATGTGCGACCACCAGACGCTGACGACCTAAGCCACATAATTCAGCAGCCAGACGAATCAGCCAGACAATTCTGAACACGGTTCTTAACTAAGAAAATCAAATCGTCGACTGTCTGGACGCGGTGGCCCTCGCAGCCTTCAAACATAACATCCGCGACGAGTGGCTTGCCCGGCACCTGGGACAGGAAAAGCCGAAATCCATGGCAGCCCTCACATCACTCATGACTCGCTTTTGCGCGGGAGAGGACAGCTGGCTAGCTCGCAGCAACAACCTCAGCAAAAATTCCGGCAGTCTGGATACCAAGGATCGCAATGGCAGGTCACGTCGCAACAAGAATAAATGCCGCATTAAAGGCGACAACAATGAGGATACGACAGTCAACGCCGGATTCAGAGGCTCGAAACCCGGTCAGCGGAAGAAGCCATTCAAAAGAACTACTGTGGATCCATCCAATTTGGACCGAATACTCGATCGCTCGTGCCAGATACATGGCACCCCCGAAAAGCCAGCCAACCACACCAACAGGGACTGTTGGGTATTCAAGCAGGCAGGCAAGCTAATTGCCGAAAACAATGACAAGGGCTGCATAGCGATGACGAAGAAGAGACCCGACCGCCGAACAACAGAGGACAGAAGGGTTTTCCCCCACAAATGCGGACGGTGAATATGATATACAAAACCCACATACCCAAGAGGGAGCGGAAGCGTGCACTCAGGGACGTATACGCGATGGAGCCAGTCGCCCCGAAGTTCAACCCATGGTCCTCCTGCCCGATCACTTTTGATTGAAGGGACCACCCCACCAGCATCCGCCACGGCGGATTTGCCGCATTGGGTTTAGACCCAATCATCGATTGGATTTCACCTCACCAGAGTCCTGATGGACGGCGGCAGCAGCCTGAACCTGCTTTATCAGGACACAGTGTGCAAGATGGGCATAGACCCCTCAAGGATTAAACCCACAGAGACGACCTTCAAAGGCGTCATACCAGGTGTAGAGGCCAGTTGTACAGGCTCAGTCACACTAGAAGTGGTCTTCGGATCACCGGATAACTTCCAAAGCGAGGAGTTAATCTTCGACATAGTTCCGTTCCACAGCGGCTATCACGCTCTGCTCGGACGGACCGCGTTTGCAAAGTTCAACGCGGTGCCGCACTACGCATACCTCAAGCTCAAGATGCCAGGCCCTCGAGGAGTCATCACGGTCAACGGAAACATCGAGCGCTCCCTCCGAACGGAGGAACATACAGCAGCTCTCGCAGCAGAAGTACAATGCAGTCTCTTAAGGCAATTCTCGAGTCCGGCCGTTAAGCGACCGGACACGCCCAAACGCGCCCGAAGTAACCTACAACAAGACCGCCTGGCGCCTTTTGAGCACGTGTAGCAATGCGACCCAACCCCAGCCCTCGCAAGATCGCAAGACTGGTCCTTCGCGTACATCATTACGCTCTGGAGATACCATGGGCATAGGGGAAGGGGCACGACCACGACAGGCACAGAATGCGGGTCAACCACATCAGGGGCTCCCAAGTGTGTCATTTCTTTCTTTTTTTTCTTACCCACAGGACTCCGTTTACCAGAGGCCCTGTCCGGCAGTAGACCGGCCGAACTCACGGTGCAACAGCCAGGGAAGGAGAAAGGCTGCGACGAATATCCAGGTGGTCTCCCTTACGAGCATTAAATCTGTTTTATACACCACTCCGTAGCCTACCCCTGGAGGGGGACATGTTTAATAGTCCCGTCCCTTGCTTATCGCCCTATTTGTATCATTCTACATTCGTAGCAGTACTTCTTCAATAAAACAATTATACACCTTTTTGCTTATAATTGCATTTCTTTCGTACACATATGTTCATTTGTGACATGTTGCATCCGTACACTTTGGTACGGCTAAAAACACCAGGGGCTTATGTTACTTCATGCTGTGATAAGTTCGAACACTTTCACAAGTGCGGCACCCCGAACTTATAGCATTATATGCATCAGCTCCGAATCATGTCTTGGGTCAATAGTTGGGTTTGCCCGGCTCCCATGTTTTGGTACCTTACGTTCCGTTGTATCGGCTAAGGTAGCATTGGGAGAACCACTGCGATTGCGCCCCAGTTGAGCTGGGCTAACGCCTCAGTGGAGAAAGCTAAAACTGACCATCATGATGAGGCGAGAGCCGGTCGCTGTTCGAGAGGTTTTTTCGAGTCCCTAAAGACTTATGCCGCTTAGAGCGAGGAACCGGCTTTGTCCGGCCCAGGCGTGGATAGCGCCCCGAATTCGGCCTTCCGAACACTAGGGGCTTCGCCGAAATTTAAAATTATAGAATTCTATGGCTAAGTGAGAGTGTTCAAGCATTATAAGTCCGGTTGCCTAGTTCGTGGGGTTGAGCGCCTCCCTAGATGGACCCAAATATGGGAACAAGAGTGCTCAAATTTATCCCGAACACCCCAGCACTCGTGGCATGGGGGCTGAAGCTGACGACTTGCCATCTCTCAGATTTGATAAACAGCCGCACAGAAGGTAATATTTTAAATCAACAAGCGTTGCTTAGCGCATATGAACAAAGTTTTCTGCGCACAGGATAACAAAATGCGAGTTTACTCAAATATTACATTATTGGAGCACTCACCCACAATAGTGCGGGCACCCTTCAGGACACTCTTGTAATACATCTCGGGCGTGCGATACTCCTTGCCCGGCGGTGGCGCGTCTGTCACAAGCTTCTCAGCATCCATCTTGCCCCAGTGCACCTTAGCACGGGCAAGGGCCCGACGGGCACCTTCAATGCAGGCGGATCGCTTGATGACCTCAACCCATGGACACGTATCCACCAGCCGCCGCACCAGGCCGAAGTAGCTCCCAGGCATGGCCTCATTGGGCCACAGCCGAACTATGAGGCCCTTCATGGCCTGTTCGGCCACCTTGTAGAGCTCGACCAGCTGCTTCAGCTGGTCGCTAAGGGGAACCGGATGTCCGGCCTCAGCATACTGAGACCAGAAGACCTTCTCCGTCGAGCTCCCCTCCTCGGCCCTATAGAACGCGGCAGCATCGGACACGCTGCGGGGCAGATCTGCGAACGCTCCTGGAGAGCTCCGAATTCGGGTAAGTAACACGTAATCCACATCCACATGCTTACTTTGCATGAAAATGCCTTACCCGATGCTATTTTCTTCAACGCCTCGATTTCCTGGAGGGCCTTGTAGGCTTCGGCCTTAGCGGCTTTGGCACTCTCAAGAGCCGATGCAAGCTCGGACTCTTGAGTCTTCGAGTCACGCTCCAAACTCTCATGTTTTTCCACGAGAGCCTGGAGCTCTTGCCGTACCTCCGCCACCTGCGCCTCTTGCTTCTCTCGCTCGGTGCGCTCTGCAGTTGCATTACGTTCGGCCACGGACACCGCCTCCTTCAGGGTCGCCACCTCGTTCGTGGCCCCTGCGATACCCACGTTATCCTTGTCATTATTTTTGCAACCAAATCCTTTTCTGTAAGGTACAACTTTAATAAGGTGCTACTCACCTTCTTTGTCCATGAGCTCTTCTTGGCATAGCCGAGCTCGTTCTTGGACCGCTCGAGGTTTTGCTTCAAAGCATTAACCTCCGCAGTCAGTGCGGCAGAGGTCAGCAGGGTAGCCTGCAATCCCATATCGACATATTTTTTATGACTCCTGCATATATCCTTTTAGATCCTCAGTCCGGCTTTTCTTTCCGAACACCGAACCAAGCATCAGGGCCACTGTCTATGCGGTACTATTTTACATATATTAATATTCTTACCTCAAAGCCTGATAGAAGGCTGCTGCAGGCTTCGGTCAGCCTGCTTTTGGCGAGCTGGACCTTCTGAATCACCGCACTCATGACAGTGTGGTGTTCCTCCTTGATGGAAGCGCCGTTGAGCGCCTCCAGCAAGTTATTCGGCGCCTCTGGTTGGACGGAGGCCGCCGGCGCCACGGTATTGCCCTTCTTACGAAGGGGCCTCCCGCCGGACTCTGGAACCACTACAGGTTCCGGTGCAGAGTCCGGCACGAAGTCCGGGAGGTTTCCTTGTGCCACCTCTGGGTCCTCCTCCGCCGGATGGGTCCCTCTCTGGGATCCCACCTCGATGTCGTCAGCGTCGCGGGGAGAAGAGGCGGTCGAAAGTGAAGTGCTGTTCACATCCGACGAGCCCAAGGACCCGCTCGACGAAGCGGGAAGATCGTCCTTGGGCGGACTGCAGGGTTGTATGCGGCGTTAGAAAGACACCAAGTGGCAAAAAGAAAAATCATGAAGTCATTCGGGAGTCCGGATACTTACAATCTCACTAGGGGCTTGGCCCTTGGAGGCTAATCCTCGTCGTCATCACCGACGTTGGCGGAACAGTCCGGGGGAAGAGTCCTTCCTTTCTTGGACCCTTCGGCTTCCCTAGATGGGGAGGCCTTCCTTTTCTTCCCTCCCCTCGCTGGGGGAGAGACCTTTTTCTTCTCCTCCTCGTCCTCGGGGGAGGAGTCAGCCTCGGAGTCATCAGACACCTGAAAACGGGAACTCTTTCGAGTACCCGTGGCCTTCTTCTTGGCCTTCTTCTCCGGCACCACATGGGGTGCCGGAACCAGCAGCCCCTCCAGATGGGCATCCACTGGGTCTTCTGGCAAGGGATCCGGACAGTTAGTCTGCTCGGCCTTCTTCAGCCAGTCCTGTCAAAGGAAAGGGAGTTTAGATCCCGCATAAAGTCAAACTATGATAAAACAAGTGTCCCGTAAGGGGTAGAATCACTTACCTCGCTAGCCTGGCGCTGCGAGCTGAATCCGCGGTCTTCGGTAGCGGATGCGGGAGCCTCGGCACCCTTGAACAGCACCTTCCAGGCATCTTCATACCTTGTGTCGAAGAGCCCGCTCAAGGTTTGGTGCTGGGCCGGATCGAACTCCCACAACTTGAAGGCCCGTTGTTGGCACGGGAGAATCCGGCGGATGAGCATGAGCTGGACTACGTTGACAAGCTTGAGCTTCTTGTTCACCAGCTTTTGGATGCAGGCTTGGAGTCCGGTCAGCTCCTCCGAATCGCCCCAAGTCAGGCCACTCTCTTTCCATGAGGTGAGCCGTGTGGGGATGCCAGATCGGAATTCGGGGGCCACTGCCCATTTAGGGTCACGTGGCTCGGTGATGTAGAACCACTCCAATTGCCACCCCTTGATGGTTTCCACGAAGGCGCCCTCGAGCCAAGTAACGTTGGGTATCTTGCCCACCATGGCGCCTCCGCATTCCGCTTGATTCCCCTAAACGACCTTCGGCTTGACATTGAAGATCTTGAGCCACAAGCCGAAGTGGGGCTGGATGCAGAGAAAAGCCTCGCACACGACGATGAACGCCGAGATGTTGAGGATGAAATTTGGGGCCAGATCATGGAAATCCAGGCCGTAGTAGAACATGAGCCCCCGGACAAACGGGTGAAGTGGGAAGCCCAGTCCGCGGAGGAAATGGGGAAGAAATACCACCCTCTCATGGGGCCTGGGGGTGGGGATGAGCTGCCCCTTGTCGGTGAGCCAGTGCGCGATGTCACTGGACAGGTATCCGGCGCTGCGCAGCCTCTCGATATGCCCCTCCGTAACGGAGGAGGCCATCCACTTACCTCCCGCTCCGGACATGGCTGGAGAAGGTCGAGGCGAGATGTGCGGACTTGGGCGCTGGAGCTCGAGTGCGCGGAGATGGATAAACAAAGGAGGAAGAAGGCGTAGGTGAAAAGGTGGATCCTTATCCCCTTATATATGGGCAGACGAAACTATGCGTCCCCACCAGCCTGGTAAAACTCGCTTTTCTCCCAAGCGCCGCAATCAATGGCGTGGTTAGGTTACCCACGTCCGTATTGATGAGAATCCCGGAATAAGGGGAACACGATCTCTGCTTCGACAAGACGTTCCAAGGAAACCGCTTCGCTAAACGCGCTGAGGCGGTACAATAAAAACGATTCGAGTAAAGGCTTGGTTGTGGTGTGACGTCACGCCACGAAATACGTCAGCAGATTGAACTTGTGTAAATATTATTCTCTCTACGGTGGAATGTGGAATTTATTTTGCAGAGCCGGACACTATCCTGGTGTTCACAATCTTCTACAAATTATTCGGAGAAGGAACCCGCCTTGCAATGCCGAAGACAATATGCGCGCCGGACTCGTCGTCATTGAAGCCTGGTTCAGGGGCTACTGAGGGAGTCCTGGACTAGGGGGTGTCCGGATAGCCGAACTATCATCATCGGCCGGACTCCAAGACTATGAAGATACAAGATTGAAGACTTCGTCCCGTGTCCGGATGGGACTTTCCTTGGCGTGGAAGGCAAGCTTGGCGATACGGATATGTAGATCTCCTACCATTGTAACCGACCCTGTGTAACCCTAGCCCTCTCCGGTGTCTATATAAACTGGATGGTTTTAGTCCATAGAATAACAACAATCATACCATAGGCTAGCTTCTAGGGTTTAGCGTCCTTGATCTCGTGGTAGATCTACTCTTGTAATACCCACATCATCAATATCAATCAAGCAGGACGTAGGGTTTTACCTCCATCAAGAAGGCCCGAACCTGGGTAAAACATCGTGTCCCTTGTCTCCTGTTACCATCCGCCTAGACGCACAGTTTGGGACCCCCTACCCGAGATCCGCCGGTTTTGACACCGACAGTGGGCGGGTGGGAAAAGAAAACAACTGAGGATTGAACTTGACAACGATGAAGAGGCTCGAGTCAACTTGACGAGAAATGCACTGGATAAAAGAGCTGAGAACCAACGAATGAAAAACTAACCGCGTGAACCTAAAGAAAGTTTGGAAGGGAAGAGGAGTAATTCAAAACACCTACGTCAAGATTCCTCACCAAAGCGACGAAGGGGCTGAGGAGTAAAAAGAATTCCTACTCTCCGATATAACTAGACTCTGAAAACAGTTTTCTTTTAGACTCAACAATGGCCAAACTACACGATCAATCAAGGGGGCTCCTAAGGTCGGTCGAGGCTTTGATACCAACTTGTCACGCCCAATATGCGACCCTATCCAAAAGGAACTCGAAGGTCCCACCAAGGATAGACCCGCATATTGAAACGCTTTTGCAAGGTGGATATCATTACATCAACATTACATAAATAGATGGGGATACAAACATAAGGCATACAATGCCACACGAATACAACATCATCATACATAAGATCAACATCCGACTACGGATGAAACACAAACATAAACTCAAATGACATCCACCCTGCTAGCCCAGGCTGCCGACCTAGAACCTATCCCCTGATCGAAGAAGCAGTAGAAGAAGAACTCCAAGACAAGCAAACATCGCTCTCGCGTCAAGATCATCGCATAACCTGAACCTGCAACTGTTGTTGTAGTAATCTGTGAGCCCCGAGGACTCAGCAATCCCATTACCATGGGTATCAAGACTAGCAAAGCTTAATGGGAAAGGAAGGGGTAAAGTGGTGAGGTTCCAGCCGCGACTAAGCATATATGGTGGCTAGCATACGCAAATAGGAGCGAGAAGAGAAGCAAAGGAATGGTCGTGAAGCTAGCAATGATCAAATGGTGATCCTGAACACCTACTTACGTCAAACGTAACACAGAAACCGTGTTCACTTCCCGAACTCCGGGGAGAAGAGACCATCACGGCTACACACACGGTTGATGCGTTTTAATTTGGATCTGGTGTCAAGTTATCTACAACCGGACATTAACAAATTCCCATCTACCCATAACCACGGGCACGGCTTTCGAAAGTTTAAACCCTGCAGGGGTGTCCCAACTTAGCCCATGATAAGCTCTGGCGATCAACGAAGGATATTCCTTCTCCCAGGAAGACCCGATCAGTCTCGGAATCCCGGTTTACAAGACATTTCGACAATGGTAAAACAAGACCAGCAAAGCCGCCCGATGCGCCGATAATCCCGATAGGAGTTGTACATATCTCGTTCTCAGGGCAACACCGGATGAGACATCCTATGAGTAAAACCAAACCTCGAGTTTCCCCGAGGGGGCCCCGCAGTCTACTCGGTTTGGACCAATACTTAGACAAGCACTGGCCCGGGGGGGCTAAAATAAAGATGACCCTTGGGTTAATTACTCCTAAGGGAAAAGTAGGTGGTGGTGAGGCAAATGGTAAAACCAAGGTTGGGCCTTGCTGGAGGAGTTTTATTCAAAGCGAACTGTCAAGGGGGTCCCATAAATCATCCAACCGCGTAATGAACGCAAAATCCGGGAACATGACACCGGTATGACGGAAACTAGGGCGGCAAGAGTGGAATAAAACACCACGCATAAGGCCGAGTCTTCCATCCTTTACCAAATATATAGATGCATTAATAATATAAGAGATATTGTGATATCCCAACAAAATCATGTCCACCATGGAGTAATCTTCAACTTCACCTGCAACTAACAATGCTATAAGAGGGGCTGAGCAAAAGCGGTAACATAGCCAAGCAATGGTTTGCTAGGAAGGGTGCAAAAGGTTAGAGGCTGACATGGCAAATTGGGAGGCTTGAAGAGCAAATGATAGGTAGCGCAGCAAAGCGATAGAACGAAGCAACTAGCATAGCAATGGTAGTAGTGAGATCCAGGGTAGCGGTCATCTTGCATGAAATCCTGCTAGGAAGAAGAATGAGTCCATGAAGAAGATGAAGCCACGAAGACGAACCAAGCGTAGACGAATGAATCCTCACGATCGCAACGAAACTGGAAGTATCGAGAAGAAGCACACAACATGGTAAACACACCACACATGAACAAGGCATGATGCACAACAAGCATGATGCATGACAAAGCTACATGAAGCTACTCATGGCAAGAGATGATGCAAACAAGAGCAACACATCAAGGCAAGTTTAAATGAGGCCGGGAACAACATATAACAATTCCGGTAAGTCCTCATATGCATATTTCGAAATTGGTCCAGACCTGAATAAACCTTATGTTCAAGTTGTTAAACATCAAGTTAAAATGCACCATGATGATCTACACGAGATTCTAGTCAAGTTACATATAAAGTTCATTTAATTCGGAGCTACGGCCTAGAAGATATGAGCAAAACAAGTTAAACATGGCATTGATGCAAAAGGCATTCAAACATCAAGCAAACACCTCAAAACAAGGATGCAACATGATAATATGAAGCTACATGCAAAAACAAGCAAGTTTCATATAGAGCACACTCAAAACGGAGCAACGGTTCAAACACATACACTCTATACAAGTCATAACAACAATCTGTCCAAAACAGCAACTAGGCATATTCCAAGCACCAAAACAACATGCTACAGTACCACAATATGAGAAAAAAAGGCATGGACATGATGCACAGGTAAAGCACAACAAAACATGAACATTGAGCTAACTCCAGAAATCACTAGATCATGCTCAAAAGGACATGGCAAGATTGCAAATAATAACAGCTTCAGACTTATCAGGAAATAACATCAGGTTGCAATGTTTAGAGCTATCAAACAACATGTTACAGGAACTTAATAGGGCAAACAAAGGCATGGCATGAATCTACTAATTGCATAGAACAAAAGTCTCTTACTGACCATGAGTCAAAAAGGACCAGAAGAAATGATGGCAACCATGTAAACATAGCAAGTTATATGACAGATTCATACATGGCAAGAACAACAATAAGTAGGCATGTTGATGAGCTTGAACCACTCACCACAGAGCAATACATGGCATGGCAAGGAAACCAACAGTAAGAATACATGTTTATGAAGCAAAGCATGTCAAGAGCAAGTTCATAGGTTGCATGGATCACTAGGAAATCACATGGCAAAACTGAACTTCATATTAACAGGCTGACAGCAACATCATTTAGCAAGTTTGGAGCAAGCTATGAACAATCTACAGCAAGCTATAAATACAACCAGGGGCATGCATGGGTAGCTCATAACCATATGTACAAAACATCCTTACTGAAGTATCTCAAAATAAGCATGGATCTCTCTGTAGCATCAAGTTAACATGGCATAAAAATAACAGCAGAACAGGGACTGAAATCAGCAACATCACGAGGCCTAGTTTACATGCTTGTGCTAGTCACCACATTGATCACACAAATACATGGCATACACCCCTGTAAAGATGGCATGGCATAGTTCAAAACATATGTAGGGCTCAAGTTCATAAGATGCACACATCAATCATGGCAAAAATGACAAAACCTCAAGTTATAACAGTTTCAGTAGATTAACAACAACATGCACTCTTGCAATGATGATTCAGGCATTAAGATGGACTCAAATGAACATGATGCAATGGAATGAAATAAAATACTCGTTGAGACGAACAATTTGACATATTACACGCACGAAACAGAGCAGTATGCAACAAGTTATGATGCGATGAACATGGCATGATAATGTCAAAATAACAGGGATAGGCGTTTCCGGGGTCAACCTTGTGCTGGATCTGGATCTGGGGCGCGGAAAACGAGGATGGTCGCGGGAGTTTGCCGGAGACGGGGAGGAGAGGGTGCCGGATAGGGCCGGGGACGGCCGGGGCGCCGGATCTGGGCGGCCCCTTGCCGGATCCGGCCGGCGACGGGGCCGCCCGAAGCGGAGGACGATGGAGGAGCGGGCCGGGGCGGAGGCGGACGGGGCGGCGCCGGGACGCCGGAGCGCGGCCGAGGCTGGCAGCGGGGCAGGCGACCGGAGGGGGCGGC
>NC_041387.1:451080710-451087432 GCF_002162155.2 Triticum dicoccoides | reverse complement strand
CCAGGGCGGGCGGCTGCGCGGCGCGGGCACCTCGGGCCCAGATCGGCCCGGGGCGGGCCGCGGATGGGCTTGGAGGGCCCGGCGGCGGGGCGCGGTGGTTGGGATGCAGGGAGTCCATGTGGCGCACGGCGAGATGCCGAGGGAGGCTGCATCGGCGGTGCGGGGTGGCGGCTGACCGCTAGCGCGGCGCCAAGTGGCGGAGCTGGGCTGGCCGGCGATAGAACCAAGGAGGGAGGCGGCGGCTGGAAGGTGGAGGTGGTGGCTGTGGGTTGGGGGCGCGGAAAAAGAGGAGGAGGGGGTAGGATTCCAGAATAGGAAGGACTAGCCTTCCTTATATAGGCAGGGTTAGAGTTTGAGGGGTCAGGAGGAGTTTTCGGGCATCGGATCTCGATCCGACGGCCCGGGGCGGAGGGAGACTAGGTGAGGGGTTGGTGGGCTGTGAAGAGAGGTCTCGGGCTGAGAGTAGAGAAGAGAAGTGAGGCCCGGCGACTATTCCGGAGACCGAAACGTCCGACGAAAATACCGGCAACGGTGCCGCTATATATTGAACGGTTGATCAAACGAGCTCCGAATGCGACGAAATTTGACAGGCGCTCTGTCTACACTATAATAAGACCGCACACCAAGTTCCAACCCATTCCGAGAACATTTAACACCCGCTCAGAACGAGAGACAAAAGGGGGACGCCGGAGGACATAGGAGTGCCGGATTGCAAAACGGACAACTGGGAAAATGCTCGGATGCATGAGACAAACACGAATGCAAAATGAGATGCACATGATGACATGATAAAATGCAACATGCAAGAAAATAACATGGCAACGATGGCAAATAACTGGCAGACACCTGGTGCATCGGATCCGGGGCGTTACAACACTCCTCCACTAACAAGAGATCTCGTCCCGAGATCTTAGGACCAAGACGAAAGGGAAAAGGGATGAGGTGAAACAAGAACTCAAGAGAAGAAGCAACGAATCGAGAGCACTCGATAAGAAGAGAGGAACAACGAGAATGAGGAGAATTGAAAGCTCACGGAAACAGATAGACTATGAAACCACTCCGGTTAGAACGAGATAAGAAACGAATAAGACTGAAAGGATTTAGGCAGCACTCCGGTTAAAACATGGAGGAATAGAACACGAACTTAAAAAGATGGAATGAAACTTGATGAACTCTTGCAGAATGAATTAAATCATGAATAACCACCATGTAGAACTCCCGTGACAAAAGGATGGTGAGATAGAATGAAGGATGAAAGAATAAGATGAGCCTTGCGGTGATTTAGATGGAGGCTCCGACGAAATGGCCGAGGAAAATTCAAACTCCGGAAAAGAAAAGATGAAAACACTTGGAACTAGAATTTATTCATCAAGAACAAACTCCAAAGGAAGGGATTAATCACTTGGATGAAATAAGAATAAGATTTATTGTATGCTTATCCTTCATCAAATTAAATTGATGACAAGCAAAGGATTTTGCATACTACTTATTCTTCTTGAAAAGGATTGAGAAGTGACATGTCGCAAACTTGAGAAGGTCTTCATGAACCACCGGTAGAATTGAATAAAACGAATGGATTGAAATGATAATCGAAGAAAAAGAATCTTGGACGAACCACCATAAGAATTCAAAAATGACTGATGAAAGGGAATGAATCACCGGGAAGAATTAGAAGAACCAATAAGCTAGAGGGGATTTAGATGCAAAAGAACAAAGAGATCATGAGCTGATTAAAGAACACTCGAACGAAGCACCGGGATAAATAGAGAACGATAACTGGAATGATGGCCTCCGGTGAAAAGAAATGGAAAAACAACTCCTGACATACTCCGGATGGGTACGAAAAAAAATATCTGACCAATGGAATAATTCGAGAGGATAACATGAAGCTAGAACCACGAAACTCCGAGAGAACGGGCAAGATTGAGAGGGAAAACTCTTCTTCGATCTTCAAATGGTGACGAGAAACATCACCAATATTACTGAGGTACTCCGGAAGAATGAAAAGCGAAGAGGTTGAGCCAGCAATGGAAAGAATTTGAATAGGATCTTGGAAGGCATCTGACTGATGAAATTCATACTTACGTCATACTTCGAAAAGGATTTGAGAATAACTCCGAGGAATTAGAAGAGTCGGGCAAGATCCTGGGAAAAGACCTGTGGGTTAGGGCCCACTAAAATAGAACACCGTTTGAAAAGGGATGTTGAACAGATAGAAGAAGCACCGGAACAATTGAAATATTTGAATGAGGTGACAACCTCGAATTAATTCAAACACAGACAAATCTCCTGAGATATCTTGAACACTTCGGAAGGATAAACTGGCGAGAGGCGAACGAGCAGGGAAAATACTTGATCCGAGGAAAATAATATAATCACTACCGAAAAACTTGAATTGAATCCACCGGAAAAGAAATGGATGAAGAATGACGAACGAGATGAGAATCCACCGGTTGAAATGATTGAGGGAAGACTGAAGAGGCTCCACACGAATGGAATTGATGCTCGAAAACAGACTCAGGCTCCAGTAAGAAGAGGGTGGGAGGGCGGGAAAACAAAGGCAACTGGACGGGAGAACCAACGAATATCTTGAAGAGAAAACACCGGTTAAAATCATTTAGGAAAGAAAGCAAAGATTTCGCACGAGTAGAAAGCATACTCGATTACGGGCTCCGGTTCCGAGAGGAAGAAGGGTGGGCGGGTGGGAAAATAAAACAACTGAGGATTGAACTTGACAACGATGAAGAGGCTCGAGTCAACTTGACGAGAAATGCACCGGATAAAAGAGCTGAGAACCAACGAACGAAAAACTAACCGCGTGAACCTAAAGAAAGTTTGAAAGGGAAGAGGAGTAATTCAAAACACCTACGTCAAGATTCCTCACCAGAGCGACGAAGGGGCGGAGGAGTAAAAAGAATTCCTACTCTCCGATATAAATAGACTATGAAAATAGTTTTCTTTTAGACTCAACAACGGCCAAACTACACGATCAATCAAGGGGCTCCTAAGGTCGGTCGAGGCTCTGATACCAACTTGTCACGCCCAATATGCGACCCTATCCAAAAGGAACTCGAAGGTCCCACCAAGGATAGACCCGCATATTGAAACGCTTTTGCAAGGTGGATATCATTACATCAACATTACATAAATAGATGGGGATACAAACATAAGGCATACAATGCCACACGAATACAACATCATCATAGATAAGATCAACATCCGACTACAGATGAAACACAAACATAAACTCAAACGAAATCCACCCTGCTAGCCTAGGCTGCCAACCTGGAACCTATCCCCTGATCGAAGAAGCAGTAGAAGAAGAACTCCAAGACAAGCAAACATCGCTCTCGCTTCAAGATCATCACATAACCTGAACCTGCAACTGTTGTTGTAGTAATCTGTGAGCCCCGAGGACTCAGCAATCCCATTACCATGGGTATCAAGACTAGCAAAGCTTAATGGGAAAGGAAGGGGTAAAGTGGTGAGGTTGCAGCCGCGACTAAGCATATATGGTGGCTAACATACGCAAATAGGAGCGAGAAGAGAAGCAAAGGAACGGTCGTGAAGCTAGCAATGATCAAGAGGTGATCCTGAACACCTACTTACGTCAAACATAACACAGAAACCGTGTTCACTTCCCGAACTCCGCCGAGAAGAGACCATCATGGCTACACACACGGTTGATGCGTTTTAATTCGGATCTAGTGTCAAGTTATCTACAACCGGACATTAACAAATTCCCATCTGCCCATAACCGCGGGCACGGCTTTCGAATGTTTAAACCCTGCAGGGGTGTCCCAACTTAGCCCATGATAAGCTCTCGCGATCAACGAAGGATATTCCTTCTCCCAGGAAGACCCGATCAGTCTCGGAATTCCGGTTTACAAGACATTTCGACAATGGTAAAACAAGACCAGCAAAGCTGCTCGATGCGCCAACAATCCCGATAGGAGCTGTACATATCTCGTTCTCAGGGCAACACCGGATGAGACATCCTATGAGTAAAACCAAACCTCGAGTTTCCCCGAGGGGGCCCCGCAGTCTACTCGGTTCGGACCAACACTTAGACAAGCACTGGCCCGGGGGGGCTAAAATAAAGATGACCCTTGGGTTAATTACTCTTAAGGGAAAAGTAGGTGGTGGTGAGGCAAATGGTAAAACCAAGGTTGGGCCTTGCTGGAGGAGTTTTATTCAAAGCGAACTGTCAAGGGGGTCCCATAAATCACCCAACCGCGTAAGGAACGCAAAATCCGGGAACATAACACCGGTATGACCGAAACTAGGGCGGCAAGAGTGGAACAAAACACCAGGCATAAGGCTGAGTCTTCCACCCTTTACCAAATATATAGATGCATTAATAATATAAGAGATATTGTGATATCCCAACAAAATCCTGTCCACCATGGAGTAATCTTCAACTTCACCTGCAACTAACAACGCTATAAGAAGGGCTGAGAAAAAGCGGTAACATAGCCAAGCAATGGTTTGCTAGGAAGGGTGCAAAAGGTTAGAGGCTGACATGGCAAATTGGGAGGCTTGAAGAGCAATTGATAGGTAGCACAGCAAAGCGATAGAACGAAGCAACTAGCATAGCAATGATAGTAGTGAGATCCAGGGTAGCGGTCATCTTGCCTGAAATCCCGCTAGGAAGAAGAACGAGTCCATGAAGAAGATGAAGCCACGAAGACGAACCAAGCGTAGACGAATGAATCCTCACGATCGCAACAAAATGGGAACTATCGAGAAGAAGCACACAACATGGTAAACACACCACACATGAACAAGGCATGTTGCACAACAAGCATGATGCATGACAAAGCTACATGAAGCTACTCATGGCAAGATATGATGCAAACAAGAGCAACACATCAAGGCAAGTTTAAATGAGGCCGGGAACAACATATAACAATTCCGGTAAGTCCTCATATGCATATTTAGAAATTGGTCCAGGCCTGAATAAACCTTATGTTCAAGTTGTTAAACAGCAAGTTAAAATGCACCATGATGATCTACACGAGATTCTAATCAAGTTACATATAAAGTTCATTTAATTCGGAGCTACGGCCTAAAAGATATGAGCAAAACAAGTTAAACATGGCATTGATGCAAAAGGCATTCAAACATCAAGCAAACACCTCAAAACAAGGATGCAACATGATAATATGAAGCTACATGCAAAAACAAGCAAGTTTCATATAGAGCACACTCAAAACGGAGCAACGGTTCAAACACACACTCTATACAAGTCATAACAACAATCTGTCCAAAACAGCAACTAGGCATATTGCAAGCACCAAAACAACATGCTACAGTACCACAATATGAAAAAAAGGCATGGACATGATGTACAGGTAAAGCACAACAAAACATGAACACTGAGCTAACTCCATAAATCACTAGATCATGCTCAAAATGACATGGCAAGATTGCAAATAATAACAGTTTCAGACTTATCAGGAAATAACATCAGGTTGCAATGTTTAGAGCTATCAAACAACATGTTACAGGAACTTAACAGGGCAAACAAAGGCATGGCATGAATCTACTAATTGCATAGAACAAAAGTCCCTTACTGACCATGAGTCAAAAAGGACCAGAAGAAATGATGGCAATCATGTAAACATAGCAAGTTATATGACAGATTCATACATGGCAGGAACAACAATAAGTAGGCATGTTGATGAGCTTGAACCACTCACCATAGAGCAATACATGGCATGGCAAGGCAACCAACAGTAAGAATACATGTTTATGAAGCAAAGCATGTCAAGAGAAAGTTCATAGGGTGCATGGATCACTAGGAAATCACATGGCAAAACTGAACTTCATGTTAACAGGCTGACAGCAACATCATTTAGCAAGTTTGGAGCAAGCTATGAACAATCTACAGCAAGCTATAAATGCAACCAGGGGCATGTATGGATATCTCATAACCATATGTGCAAAACATCCTTACTGAAGTATCTCAAAATAAGCATGGATCTCTCTGTAGCATCAAGTTAACATGGCATAAAAATAACAGCAGAACAAGGACTGAAATCAGCAACATCACGAGGCCTAGTTTACATGCTTGTGCTAGTCACCACATTGATCACACAAATACATGGCATACACCCCTGTGAAGATGGCATGGCATAGTTCAAAACATATGTAGGGCTCAAGTTCATGAGATGCACACATCAATCATGGCAAAAATGACAAAACCTCAAGTTATAACAGTTTCAGCAGATTAACAATAACATGCACTCTTGCAACGATGATTCAGGCATTAAGATGGACTCAAATGAACATGATGCAATGGAATGAAATGAAGTACTCGTTGAGACGAACAATTTGACATATTATACGCACGAAACAGAGCAGTATGCAGCAAGTTATGATGCGATGAACATGGCATGATAATGTCAAAATAACAGGGACTTGGGCGTTTCCGGGGTCAACCTTGTGCTGGATCTGGATCTGGGGTGCAGAAAACGAGGATGGTCGCGGGAGTTCGCCGAAGACGGGGAGGAGAGGGTGCCGGAGAGGGCCAGGGATGCCGGGGCGCCGGATCTGGCCGGCCCCTTGCCGGATCCGGCTGGCGACGGGGCCGCCCGAAGCGGAGGACGACGGAGGAGCGGGCCGGGGTGGAGGCGGACGGGGCGGCACCGGGATGTCGGAGCGCGGCCGAGGCTGGCGGCGGGGCAGGCGATCGGAGGCGGCGGCACGGGCGGCGGAGG
>NC_041387.1:451043380-451080239 GCF_002162155.2 Triticum dicoccoides | reverse complement strand
CCAGAGGTTGCGGGCGGCAGCCGGGCGCACGGCGGTGGCGCGGTTCGGCGACGGGCGGCGCGGCGCTGGAAGTCGGGAAGGAGGCGAGCGCCAGAGCGGGCGGCTGCACGGCGCGGGCGCCTCGAGCCCAGATCAGCCCGGGGCGGGCCGCGGATGGGCTTGGCGGTCCCGGCGGCGGGGCGCAGTGGCTGGGACGCGGGGAGGCCACGTGGCGCACGGGGAGAGGCCGAGGGAAGCTGCATCGGCAGCGCGGGGTGGTGGCTGACCGCTAGCGCGGTGCCAAGTGGCGGAGCTGGGCTGGCCGGTGATAGAACCGAGGAGGGAGGCGGCGGCTGGAAGGTGGAGGTGGTGGCTGCGGGTTGGGGGCGCGGAAAAAGAGGAGGAGGGGTAGGATTCCAGAATAGGAAGGACTAGCCTTCCTTATATAGGCAGGGTTAGGGTTTGAGGGGTCAGGAGGAGGTTTCGGGCATCGGATCTCGATCCGACGGCCCGGGGTGGAGGGAGACTAGGTGAGGGGTTGGTGGGCTGTGAAGAGAGGTCTCGGGCTGAGAGGAGAGAAGAGAAGTGAGGCCCGGCGACTGTTCCGGAGACCGAAACGTCCGACGAAAATACCGGCAACGGTGCCGCTATATATTGAACGGTTGGGCTATCAAACGAGCTCCGAATGCGACGAAACTTGACAAGCGCTCTGTCTACACTATAATAAGACCGCACGCCAAGTTCCAACCCATTCCGAGAACATTTAACACCCGCTCACAATGAGAGACAAAAGGGGGACGCCGGAGGACATAGGAGTGCCGGATTGCAAAACGGACAACGGGGAAAATGCTCGGATGCATGAGACGAACACGAATGCGAAATGAGATGCACATGATGACATGATAAAATGCAACACGCAAGCAAATTACATGGCAACGACGGCGAATAACTGGCAGACACCTAGTGCATCGGATCCGGGGCGTTACAATAGCCCTCCCCAAGATGGAAGAGTTATTGGTGATGATGATGACGATGATTTCCCCCTCCGGGAGGGAAGTTCCCCCGGCGGAATAGCTCCACCGGGGGGCAAAAGTGCTCCTGCCCAACTTCCGCCTAGAGGCGGCGGCGCTTCGTCCCGAAAGTCCTCTCCTTCATTTTTCTAGGGCAAAATGACTTATATACCAGAAGATGGGCACCGGAGGTGGGCCAAGGAGGGCAGCACCCACGAGGGCGCGCCTAGGCCTCCTGACGCGCCCAGGTGGGTTGTGCCCACCTGGTGGCCCCCTCTGGTACTTATTTGCTCCAATAATTCTTAAATATTCCATAAAACATCCTCGTGGAGTTTCAACTCATTTGGAGTTGTGCAGAATAGGTAGCTTGACGTAGCTTTTCCAGGTCCAGAATTCTAGGTGCCAGAATTCTCCCCCTTTGTGCATACCTTGCATATCATGAGAGAAAAGACATTAGAATTACTCCAAAAGGCATTATTATACAATAAACAACATAAATAATAGTAGAAAAACATGATGCAAAATGGACGTATCAACTCCCCCAAGCTTAGACCTCGCTTGTCCTCAAGCGAAAACAAAAATCGAAAAACATGTCCACATGCTTAGAAAGAGAGGTGTCGATAAAAACAAAAAACGAACATAGCAGCATCATGTAACTTATTATAACAACAACAAACTTTAACATAATAAATTTATCATAGAACTTTTATCATAGACTTCTCATGAACAAGTGACAATTTATCACAATATCGAAGTATAAAGCATAAACTCTATTGGAAACCAACAAACTATGTTCTTAGCCAACTTTGCAACTACAATTCATCATCTTTTCAGGAAGGGTCATGTATTGGATCCTTTAGGCAAGTCCACGTACTCAACCATCATTTAGTCTTCTATGGTTGCTAACACTCACAGCGTACACATGAGCAAAATGTTTCAATCAGACACATAGAAAGATAGGGGCTTATAGTTTGGCCTTCCAATGCACTCACCTCAAGGGTGATGTCAACAATAATAACTCATGCTACCCATATTCAACTGGATATATGTGCCTAGATCTTTCCTCACCAGATGATGCTTGTCAAAGGATAAATATAAAAGGAATACAGAGAAAAACTTTGACTCTTGCATGAAAGTAAATACATGAAAGTAAAGGATAGGCCCTTCGCAGAGGGAAGCAGAGGTTGCCATGCACTTTTTGTTTGTATGCTCAACCCCTTAGTGCAAGAGAACGTCACGTTATATTGCCCCTTGTGATGGCAACCTTTATTATGCAGTATGTCACTTTTATTCTTCACCATCACAAGTTCGTACAACGCTCAATTTTCCCTTACACTAAATGATCTCACACTTTTAGAAGCAATTTTTATTGCCCTTTTTGCACTGGTGACAACTTACTTGAAGGATCCTACTCAATCCATAGGTAGGTATGGTGGACTCTCAAACAATATTTGGGTTCAAGGGTTTTGGATACACAAGTAGTATCTCTACTTAGTGCGGAGTTTTTGGCTAGCAAAGATAGGGGCAAGCACCACATGTTGAAGGATCTATAACAATATAACTTCTATGTGAATATGAACAAACATAAATCATTAAGTTGTCTTCCTTGTCCAACGTCAACAATTTTGGCATATAATATTTTGATGGGTGCTCACAATCATAAAAGATTTCCAGGATAGTATATTTATATGTGAATCTTCTCTTCCCTTATTAATTCTTTCATGAGTTGCATCATTGACCAATGCTATGTTTGTCAATCTACAATAAATTTTCTACTTATACTTTTTCTTGTGTAGTGTCATCACTTGCCATAAGATTAGCATATGATCTTTTTCTTATATTTTATTTCTTCTTATTGCAACAAGAAAGTAAAGAAGGCAAAACTCAAAATAAACTTTATTTTATATCTCGCACACGATTACAAGGATTGATCACTAAGAAAACTCTTGAAAAGAAAGGATCAAACTAAACTTTTATTCATCTAATAGCAAAAGATAACCATGGATCGAACTAAGAAAGTAAAGGCAAAAGACAGTGGAGATGATACGATACCGGAGCACCTCCCCCAAGCTTGGCGAAAGCCAAGGGGGGTGCCCATACCCGATACTCTGTTTTCTTTTGGTGATGAAGAAGAAGGTGGTGGTGATGAAGTAGTGCATTCGTCTTTCTTCCTTAGCTTACGCTTGAGGACGGAGTTCTCATCTTTCAGTTCACGGATCTCCTCCTCAAGGTCCAACACCTTTTTGCATAAATCTTGCTTATTTTCCCATAAGAGACGAAAAGGGATAAATTGGATCTTAGGACTCTTTGCTTTGTTGGGGAGACTTGAGTTCTTAAATTCAACGTGCATGTCCCCAGGTTGGGGAAATGGAACTTCATCCTTCTCCGAGCTCGTATCCTCCTTCCTCTCATGATCATGGTCTTCTTGTTCCTCCGAAGTCCAGCCATAGTGCTCCACACGCCCATAGACCTTGGAGTTTGCGATATAATCTGCGATGTAGCTCTCACCCTCCGAGTCTTGGGACGACATAATTCCAGATCTGACAGGAAAACAGAGAGAAAAGAAAACAGGAGATTTCTTCGTGATACGGAAACAGGTTCGGGAGGTATATAAAATTTTTTTATCTTGGGGAACAAGCGGAACGGAAGAAAAACGGAGTCTGGAGAGTACCCGAGGTGGGCACAACCCACCTGGGCGTGCCTAGCATGCCAGGCGCGCCCTGGTGTACCGTGCCCACCAGGGTCACTTTCCTAGAAGTTTCTTATTTTCCTAATTTTCTAAATATTCCAAAACTGACAAAAAATATTTTTGCAGATTTTTCGGAGTCCGTTTACCTACCGTATCACGTACCTCCCTTTTTTCATGATTCTGGAGTATTCTGAAGGGTTTCCTTTATGTGTTCTTCTAGTGTCAAAGTTTGGATGATATTGCTTTCAACATTAACAGGCGTACCTGAGATATAGTGTTTTATTCGTTGCCCATTGACAACCTTCGGGTTAGTACCTTTGGCATTCTTTATTTTGATAGCTCCAGATCGATAGACCTCCTCGATGACATAGGGTCCTTCCCATTTGGAGAGGAGTTTTCCTGCAAAGAATCTGAAATGAGAGTTGTACAAAAGAACATATTCTCCAACTTTGAACTCATGCTTTTGGATTCTTTTTTCATGCCATCTTTTAACTTTTTCTTTGAATAACTTAGCATTTTCATAAGCCTGGGTCCTCCATTCATCTAATGAGCTAATATCAAATAACCTCTTCTCACTAGCAAGTTTGAAATCATAATTGAGTTCTTTAATTGCCCATGCTTTATGTTCTAACTCAAGAGGCAAACGACAAGCTTTTCCATAAACCATTTTATATGGAGACATACCCATAGGATTTTTATAAGCTGTTTTACAAGCCCAAAGTGCATCATCTAATTTCTTAGACCAATTCTTCTAGGACCTATTGACAGTCTTTTGTAAGATTAGTTTCATTTCTCTATTGCTAAGTTCAACTTGACCACTAGACTGAGGATGATAATGTGATGCAATTCTATGGTTAACATCATACTTAGAAAGCATTTTACGGAAAGCACCATGAATAAAGTGTGAACCACCATCAGTCATTAAATATATAGGGACTCCAAACCTTGGGAAATAACTTCCTTAAGCATTTTAATAGAGGTGTTGTGATCAGCACTACTAGTTGGAATAGCTTCTACCCACTTAGTAACATAATCTACAGCAATCAAAATATGTGTATACCCATTAGAGGAAGGAAAAGGTCCCATGAAATCAAATCCCCAAACATCAAATGGTTCAAATGCAAGTGAATAATTCATAGTCATTTCTTGACGCTTTCCGATAATACCTATTCTTTGACATTGAAAGCACAAGTGCTCCCTGGGTGATTTTGGTAATTCATCACAACATATCTCTTGTTGGACTAATATTTCTACCTAGTGTGTTTCAGATAAATTCAACATTGGAGTGGCATGGACATGGACAAGAGGATGTGGCACCCCTTCAAAATGCTAAGGACAAACATTGGCAAAAGCTCGAGACTCTACATTTTCATTTTAGTGATCCAAGATCACATTGAGTCCATAGGAAAGCCAATACTATTAAAACGGGATGAGGTGTTGCTTAATGGCTTGCTTGCTCAAAGTGCTTGGTGATATGCTCCAAAACCCTCAACCACTTTCTCACATCCACATATGTCCTAAACCTAAATGTCAAACTTGGCCCCACCGATTTTGTCTATCCGGTGCCACCGAGTTTCATCTAATCCATCCATTGCCAAACCCTAGTCACTTTGGTCTCACCGATGGGATCTCGGTCTCACCGAGATGGGCTTGCAAATTCTCTGTGATCTATTGTAACATTTTCGGTCTAACCAAGTTTGTTCAGTCGGTCCCACCGAGTTTGCTTAACCAATCCTCTGTTTGCTTATTACTAAAATCGGTCTCACCGAGTTTGAGTAATTGGTTAAACTGAGTTGAGGTTTTACCCTAACCCCTGCACATCGGTCCCACCGAGTTGAGCTTGTCGGTCCCATCGAAAACTCTAACATTCACATTTTGACCTGAATCTGTGTGTAACAGCTAGATTTTGTGTGGAGGCTATATATACCCCTCCACCCATTCTTCATTCGTGAGGAGAGCCATCAGAACGTGCCTACACTTCCAGCATTCAGTTTCTGAGAGAGAACCACCTACTCATGTGTTGAGACCAAGATATTCCAATCCAACCACAAGAATCTTGATCTCTAGCCTTCCCCAAGTTGCTTTCCACTCAAATCATCTTTCCACCATAGCCAAATCTGTTTGAGAGAGCTAAGTGTTGGGGAGACTATCTTTTGAAGCACAAGAGCAAGGAGTTCATCATCAACACACCATCTATTACCTTTTGGAGAGTGGTGTCTCCTAGATTGGTTAGGTTTCACTTGGGAGCCTCCGTCAAGATTGTGGAGTTGAACCAAGGAGTTTGTAAGGGCAAGGAGATCGCCTACTTCGTGAAGATCTACCCTAGTGAGGCACTTCCTTCATGGGCGATGGCCATGGTGGGATAGACAAGGTTGCTTCTTCGTGGACCCTTCGTGAGTGGAGCCCTTCGTGTACTCGCGCAACCTTACCCTTTGTGGGTTGAAGTCTCCATCAACGTGGATGTACGATAGCACCACCTATCGGAACCACGCCAAAAATCTTCGTGTCTCCAATTGCGTTTGCACACTCCAATCGCATCCCTTTAATTTCTTGCAAGTTGCATGCCTTAGTTTCCGCTGCTCATATACTCTTTGCATGCTTGCTTGAATTGTATTGTGTATGCTTGAAATCGTGTTAATCTACCACCTCAACTTGAAAAACTTAAAAACTGCCAACTTTATTTGTTGAGGGTCTAATCACCCCCCCTCTAGACACCTCTTCTCGATCTTTTCAGACATTCAGCATAAGACGAGACAAACTTACGGGCATCTTTGAAGAGAGTAGGCCAATAAAAACCATATTGCAATACCTTATGAGCGGTTCTGTCTCCCGCGTGATGTCCTCCATAAGCTTCGGAGTGACATTTCCATAGGATTTGTTCCTGTTCATGCTCAGGTACACAACGTCTAATAATAACATCTACTGCTTCTTTATAAAGATGTGGGTCATCCCAAAAGTAATGTCTTAAATCGTAGAAGAATTTTTTTCTTTTGTTGGTATGTGAAACTAGGTGGTATGTATTTAGAAACAATATAATTACCATAGTTAGCTTTCCAAGGTGTACTACTAGAAACATTAATTGCAACTAATTGTTCATCAGGAAAGCTATCATTAATAGGTTGTGGGTCATCAAGAATTTCAAGCCTAGACAAGTTATCAGCTATGGGGTTCTCTGCTCCTTTCCTATCAGTGATATGCAAATCAAATTCTTGTAGCAGAAGAACCCACCTAATGAGTCTAGGTGTAGCATCTTTCTTTTCCATAAGATATTTTATAGCAGAATGATTGGTGTGAACAATCACTTTAGAATCAACAATGTAAGATCTGAATTTATCACAAGCAAACACCACTGCTAAGAATTCTTTTTCAGTAGTAGCATAATTTCGTTCAGCACTATGTAGAGTTTTACTAACATAATGAATAACATTTAGTTTCTTATCAACTCTTTGTCCTAGAACAACACCAATAGCATAATCACTAGCATCACACATAATATCAAAAGGCAAGTTCCAATCAGGTGGTTGAACAACAGGTGCAGTAATTAAGGCTTTCTTTAGTGTTTCAAAGGCTTCTAAATAATCATCATCAAACACAAAGAGAATATCCTTTTGCAAAAGATTCGCAAGAGGCCTATAAATTTTAGAAAAAGTCTTTGATAAACCTCCTATAGAAACCAGCATGACCAAGGAAACTATGAATACCTTTGATATCTTTAGGACATGGCATTTTCTCAATTGCATCAACCTTGGCCTTGTCCACCTCGATGCCTCTCTCAGAAATTTTATGGCCCAAGACAATACCTTCGTAAACCATAAAGTGGCACTTCTCCCAAATCAAGACAAGATTTGTTTGTTCACATCTCTGCAACACTCGATCAAGATTGCTTAAACAATCATCAAAAGACTTCCCATAAACAGAAAAGTCATCCATGAAAACCTCAACAATCTTTTCACAAAAATCAGAGAATACAGTAGTCATACATCTTTGAAAGGTAGCAGGTGCATTACATAAACCAAAAGGCATACATCTATAAGCATAAGTTCCAGATGAACAAGTAAAAGTGGTCTTTTCTTGATCAAGTTGGGAAACAGGTATTTGTGAAAAACCAGAATATCCATAGGAAGCAAAAAATGTGTGTGATTAGATAATAATTCTAACATTTGGTCGATAAAAGGCAAAGGGTAATGATCTTTTCTAGTTGCTTTGTTTAATTTTCTATAATAAATTACCATTCTATAGCCTGTGACAATTTTTTGTTGAATAAGCTCATTCTTATCATTAGGAACAATAGTAATACCTCCCTTCTTAGGGACACAATGAACAGGACTTACCCATCTACTATCAGCTATAGGATAGGTTATACCTACTTCTAGAAGTTTCAATATTTCCGTTCTTACCACTTCTTTCATCTTCAGATTTAACCGATGTTGGTGATCAACAACGGGTTTAGCATCAGGTTCCATATTAATCTTGTGCTGACATAGAGTGGGACTAATGCCCTTAAGATCATCAAAAGTATATCCAATAGCAGCTCTATGCTTCCTTAGAACTTTCAATAATCTTTCTTCTTCATGTTCTGAAAGGTTAGCACTAATAATAACAGGATATATCTTTTTCTCATCAAGATAAGCATATTTCAAAGTGTCAGGCAATTGTTTTAATAAAAACATAGGATCACCTTTAGGTGGAGGGGGACCTCCTAGAGTTTCAATAGGAAAATTGTGTTTAAGCAGACGTTGTTGTTCAAAAAGACTCTATCTATTTCATTTCTTTCACGTATATGCAAATCATTTTCATGGTCTAGAAAATATTGTTCCAAAGGATCAGTAGGGGCACAACAATAGAAGCAAGACCAACAATTTCATCCTTACTAGGCAAATCTATCTTATGAGGTTGTCTACTAAACTTGGAAAAATTAAATTCATGAGATTCATCACCAAAGCTAACACCGACAGTTTGTTTCTCACAATCTACTTTGGCATTGACGGTGTTCAAGAAAGGTCTACGAAAAATAATGGGACAAAAGTCATTTTGTGGGAAGCTAAGAACAAGAAAATCAGTAGGGTATTTTATTTTCCCACACAAGACTTCAACATCGCTAAGAATCCCAATTGGTGATATAATATCTCTATTCAAAAGTTTAATAGTGACATCTATGCCTTTTGTTTCAGCAAGCGCTATTTCATTCTTAATTTATTTATATAAGGAAAAAGGAATAGCACTCACACTAGCACCTAGGGCACATGACCCATGATAACAATGATCTCCTATCTTGACTGAGACAACAGGCATGCCAACAACTAGTCTATGTTTATCCTTTTTATTAGGTTTGGCAATTCTAGAAGCTTCATCACAGAAGTAAATAACATGACCATCAATATTATCGACTAAGAGATCTTTAACCATAGCAACACTAGGTTCAACTCTAATTTTTTCAGATGGTTTGGGTGTTCTGACATAACTTTTGTTAACCACAGTTGAAGCTTTAGCATGTTCCTTCATTCTAATAGGGAAATGTGGTTTTTTAATATAAGCAGTGGGAACAACTGGATCAACATTGCAAATGATAGTTTCTTCTTTAGATTTTACCGGTTCTTTAACTTCTTCTTCAATAGGTGGATGATATTTAAACCACTTCTCCTTAGGGAGATCAACATGAGTAGCAAAAGATTCACAAAAGGAAGCTACTATCTCAGAGTCAAGTCCATATTTAGTGCTAAACTTTTGAAATGCATCGGTATTCGTAAAAGATTTAGCACAATCAAACTTGGTTCAATACCAGACTCTTTACCTTCATCGATTTCCTAATCTTCAAAGTTGTGTTTAATTCTTTCTAAAAGATCCCACCAGAATTCAATAGTCTTCTTCATAAAAGAACAAGTGCAAGAAGTATCGATCATGGATTGATCATTATGAGAAAGCCGAGCATAAAAATTCTGAATAATAATTTCTCTTGAGAGCTCATGATTGGGGCATGAATATAACATTGACTTAAGCCTCCCCCAAGCTACAACAATACTTTCTCCTTCACAAGGCCAAAAATTATATATATAATTTCGATCACGATGAACTAGATGCATAGGATAATTTTTTGATGAAATTCCAATTTCAACCGATTCCAGTTCCAAGATCCAATATCATTGCATAGCCTATACCATGTCAATGCTTTTCCCTCCAAAGATAAAGGGGAAACATTCTTCTTAGCTTCATCTCTGGGCAAACCTGCAAGCTTAAACAATCCACAAATTTCATCCACATATATCAAGTGCATATCAGGATGTTCGGTTCCATCTCCTGCATAAGGATTAGCTAGCAGTTGTTCTACCATACCCGAAGGAATTTCATATTCAATATTTTCAGTAGGTGAAGTAGGTTGAGGGGAAAATAATTGTGGTTCCGGTTGAGGTGAAGATACCCCGAACAAACCTTTCAAAGGATTGTTTTCCATAGTAGCAAGTGAATACATTTTAGCACGTAGTAATAATGTTTCCTTACCAATCCACTTAGCAAGAGTGCTTAACTCCCCGGCAACGGCGCCAGAAAATAGCCTTGATGACCCCCAAGTATAGGGGATCAATTGTAGCTCTTTTCCATAAGTAAGAGTATCTAACCCTCTGCAAGCATCCGCAACTACGAGTAAGAATAAGTTCTAACCATAGCATTAAACTTTTAGATCCAATCGGTCCCTTACGGAATATCGCATAAACTGGGGTTTAACCTTCTATTACTCTTGCAACCCACCATCTAATAACTACTCCACAATGCATTCCCTTAGGCCAAAATATGGTGAAGTGTCATGTAGTCGACGTTCACATGACACCACTAAGAGAATGACAACATACATATGATCAAAATATCGAACACATATAAAGTTCACATGATTACTTGCAACATGCTTTCTCCCGTGACCTCAAGAACGAAAGTAACTACTCACAAATGATAATCATGCTCAAGATCAGAGGGGTATTAAATAACATAATGGATCTGAACATATAATCTTCCACCAAATAAACCATATAGTAATCAACTACAAGATGTAATCAACAGTACTAGTCACCCACAAGCACCAATCTATAGTTCCGGTACAAAGATTGAACACAAGAGATGAACTAGGGTTTGAGAGGAGTTGGTGCTATTGAAGATGTTGATGAAGATAGCCCTCCCCAAGATGGGAGAGTTGTTGGTAATGATGATGATGATGATTTCCCCCTCCGGGAGGGAAGTTCCCCGGTAGAATCGCTCCGCCGGAGGGCAAAAGTGCTCCTGCCCAAGTTCCGGCTCGAGGCGGTGGCGCTTCCTCCCGAAAGTCCTCTCCTTAATTTTTCTAAGTCAAAATGACTTATATACCAAAAGATGGGCACCGGAGATGGGCCGAGGAGGGGAGCACCCACCAGGGCACGCCTGGGCCTCCTGGCGTGCCCAAGTGGGTTGTGCCCACCTGGTGGCCCCCCTCTAGTACTTATTTGCTCCAATAATTCTTAAATATTCCATTAAAAATTCTCGTGGAGTTTCAGCTCATTTGGAGTTGTGCAGAAGAGGTAGCTTGACGTAGCCTTATCAGGTCCAGATTTCCAGCTACCATAATTCTCCCCCTTTGTGCATACCTTGCAAGTTATGACAGAGAAGGCATTAGAATAACTCCAAAAGGCATTATTATACAATAAACCATCATAAATAACAGTATAAAACATGATGCAAAATGGACGTATCAGGGCACCACACGTAACCCACAACAATTGCTTAGCCGTGTGCGGCGCCCCCTCGATAGTTTTGTCCCTCAGTCATATTTTTTTAGTGCTCAGGCGAAGCCCCACGGAGATAGCATCACCACCACTGTAACCATGTCATCGTGCTGCTGGAACTCATCCACTACTTCGCCATCTTACTGGATCAAGAAGGCGAGGATGTCACCGAGTTGAACGTGTGTTGAACGTGGAGGTGTCGTACGTTCGATACTCGATTGGTTGGATCACGAAGAAGTTCGACTACATCAATCGTGTTAACAAACACTTCTGCTTACAGTCTACGAGGGTAGACACCCCCCTCATTTCTATGCATCTCCATGGATAGATCTTGCATGTGTGTAGATTTTTTTTTGTTTTGCATGCAATGTTTCCCAATAGTGGTATCCGAGCCAGGTCTATACGTAGATGATATGCATGAGTAGAATACAAAAAGTTGTGGGTGGTGATAATCATATTGCTTACCACCAACGTCTCATTTTGATTTGGCAGTATTGTGGGATGAAGCGGCCCGGCCAACCTTAGATGTCCACGCACATGAGACTGGTTCCACCGACTGACATGCAACTTGTTTTGCATAAAGGTGGTTGGCGGGTGTCTGTTTCTCCTACTTTAGTTGAATCAAATTTGACTACGGCCGGTCCTTGAAGAAGGTTAAAACAACAAACTTTATGAATCACCGTTGTGATTTTTGCGTAGTTAAGAACGGTTCTTGCTAGAACCCCGTAGCAGTGACGTAAAACTTGCAACAACAAAGTAGAGGATGTCTAACTTGTTTTTGTAGGGTATGTTGTGATGTGATATGGTCAAGATATGATGTGATATATGTGGATGTATGATATGATCATGTTTTGTAATATCGACAACCGGTAGGAGCCTAGAGTTGTCTCTTAACTATTGTATGAAATGCAAACGCCATGTAATTGCTTTACTTTATTGCTAGTTGTAGAAGCAATAGTTGGCGAGCCGACCCTGACGCAACAATGGAGATCAAGGTGTCAAGCCAGTGATGATGGAGATCGTGAAGATGCTTTGGATATGGAGATCAAAAGCACAAGATGATGATGGCCATATCATGTCACATATTTTGATTGCATGTGATGTTTATCCTTTATGCATCTTATTTTGCTTAGAATGGCGGTAGAATTATAAGATGATCCCTTCACTAAATTTCAAGATAAAAGTGTTCTCTCCGAGTATCCACCGTTGCCAAAGTTCGTCATTTCGAAGCACCTCATGATGGTCGGGTGTGATAGACTCTACGTTCACATACCACGGGTGTAAGATAGTTTTGCACATGCAGAATACTTGGGTTAAACTTGACGAGCCTAGCATGTACAGACATGGTCTCGGAACACTGGAGACCAAAAGGTCGAACGTGAGTCATATAGTAGATATGATCAACATAGAGATGTTCACCATTGATGACTACCCCATCTCACGTGATGATCGGACATGGGTTAGTTGATTTGGATCATGTATCACTTAAATAACTTGAGGGATGTTTATTTAAGTGGGATTTCATTAGTAATTTGATTAACTGAAATTAAATTTGTCACGAACTTAGTCTTAATAGTTTTCCATATCTATGTTGTAGATCAATGGCCCGAGCTACTGTTCCCCTGAATTTTAATGCGTTCCTAGATAAAGCTAAGTTGAAAGATGATGGTAGCAACTACACGAACTGGGTCCGTAACTTGAGGATTATCCTCATTGCTGCACAGAAGAATTATGTCCTTGATGCACTGCTAGGTGATAGACCTGTTGCGGGAGCTACTGTAGATGTTATGAACGTCTGACAGGCTCAATCTAATGGATACTCGATAGTTCCGTGTGCCATGGTTTACGGCCTAGAACCGGACTTCAAAGACGTTTTGAACGTCATGGAGCATATGAGATGTTCCAAGAGTTGAAGTTAATATTTCAAGCAAATGCCCGGGTTGAGAGATATGAAGTCTCCAACAAGTTCTATAACTGCAAGATGGAGGAGAACAGTTCTGTCAGTGAACACATACTCAAAATGTCTGGGTATCATAACCACTTGACTCAGCTGGGAGTTGATCTTCCAGTTGATAGTGTTATTGACAGAGTTCTTCAATCACTGCCACCAAGCTACAAAGGCTTCATGATGAACTATAATATGCAAGGGATGAATAAAACGATTCCTGAGCTCTTCGCAATGCTTAAGGCCGCGGAGGTAGAAATCAAAAAGGGGCATCAAGTGTTGATGGTTAACAAGACCACTAGTTTCAAGAAAAAGGGCAATGGAAATAAAGGGAACTTCAAGAAGAATGGCAAGCAAGTTGCCACTCCCGGAAGAAGCCCAAAGCTGGTCCCAAGCCTGAAACTGAGTGCTTCTACTGCAAAGGGAATGGTCACTGGAAGCGAAATTGCCCCCAAATACTTGGCGGATAGGAAGGATGGCAAAGTGAAAAGGTATATTTGATATACATGTTATTGATGTGTACCTTACTAATGCTCATAGCAGCGCCTGGGTATTTGATACTGGTTCGATTGCACATATTTGTAACTCAAAATAGGAGCGGCGGAATAAACGAAGATTGGCTAAGGAAAAGGTGAATATGCGCGTCGGGAATAGTTCCAAGGTCGATGTGATCGCTGTCGGCACGCTACTTCTACATCTACCTTCATGATTAGTTTTAGACCTCAATAATTGTTATTTGGTGCCTGCGTTGAGCATGAACATTATATCTGGATCTTGCTTATCGCGAGATGGCTATTGGTTTTTCTATTTATATGAGTAATATTTTTATGGTCATGCACCCTTGATGAATGGTCTATTCTTGTTGAATCTTGATTGTAGTGATACACATATTTATAATATTGATGCCAAAATATACAAAGTTGATAGTGCAACATACTTGTGGCACTGCCGTTTAGGTCATATTGGTGTAAAGAAAGAAACTCCGTACGGATGGACTATTGGAATCACTTGATTATGAATCATTTGATACTTGCGAACCACGCAACATGGGCAAGATGACTAAAACTTCATTCTCCGAAACAATTGAGCGAGCTAATGACTTATTGGAAATAATACATACCGATCTATGCGGTCCGGTGAGTGTTGAGGCATGCGGCGGGTATCGTTATTTTCTGACCTTCACAGATGATTTGAGTAGGTATGGGTATATCTACTTAATGAAACACAAGTATGAAACATTTGAAAAGTTCAAAGAATTTCATAGTGAAGTGGAGAATCGTCGTAACAAGAAAATAAAGTTTCTACGATATGATCGCTGAGGCGAATATTTGAGTTATGAGTTTGGCCTTCATTTAAAACAATGTGGAATTGTTTCACAACTCACGGCATGTGGAACACCACAGCGTAACGGTCTGTCCAAACGACTTATCCGTACTTTATTAGATATGGTGCAATCTATGATATCTCTTACTGATTTACCACTATTATTTTGGGATTATGCATTAGAGACAGACGCATTCATGTTAAATAGGGCACCGTCTAAATCCGTTGAGACGACACCGTATGAACTATGGTTGGGCAAAAACCAGAGTTGTCATTTCTTAAAGTTTGGGGATGCAACGCTTATGTCCAAAAGCTTCAGCCTGATAAGCTCAAACCTAAATCAAGGAAGTGCGTCTTCATAGGATAACCTAAAGAAACTATTGGGTACACCTTCTACCACAGATCCGAAGGCAAGATCTTTGTTGCTAAGAATGGATCCTTTCTAGAGAAGGAGTTTCTCTCGAACTAAGTGAGTGGGAGGAAAGTAGAACTTGATAAGGTAATTGTACCTTCTCTCTAATTGGAAAGTAGCACATCACAGAAAAACCATTCTCGTGATGCCTACCTCAACTAGAGAGGAAGCAAATGATAATGATCATGAAACTTCAGATCAAGTTACTACTGAACCTCGTAGGTCGACCAGAGCACGTTCCGCACCAGAGTGGTATGGTAATCCTTTCCTGGAGTTATGTTATTAGACCATGGCGAACCTACGAACTATGAACAAGCTATGATGAGCCCAGATTCTGATAAATGGCTTGAGGCCATGAAATCTGAGATAGGATCCATGTATGAGAACAAAGTGTGGACTTTGGTGGACTTGCCCGATGATCGGCAAGCCATTGAGAATAAATGGATCTTCAAGAAGAAGACTGACGCTGATAGTACTGTTATTGTCTATAAATCTCAACTTGTCGCGAAAGGTTTTTGACAAGTTCAAGGAGTTGACTACGATGAGACTTTCTCACTCGTAGCAATGCTTAAGTCTGTCTGAATCATGTTAGCACTTGCCGCATTTTATGATTATGAAATCTAGCAAATGGACATCAAAACTGCGTTCCTTAATGGATTTCTTAAAGAAGAGTTGTATATGATGCAACCAGAAGGTTTTGTCGATCCTAAAGGTGCTAAAAAAAGTGTGCAAGCTCCAGTGATCCATCTATGGACTGGTGCAAGCTTCTCGGAGTTGGAATATATGCTTTGATGAGGTGATCAAAGCATATGGTTTTATACAGACTTACGGTGAAGCCTCTATTTACAAGAAAGTGAGTGGGAGATTTTTAGCATTTCTAATATTATATGTGGATGACCTGTTGTTGATTGGAAATGATATAGAATTTCTAGCTAGCATAAAAGGATACTTGAATAAGAATTTTCAATGAAAGACATGAGTGAAGCTGCTTATATATTGGGCATCAAGATCTATAGGGATAGATCGAGACGCTTAATAAACTAAAAAAAAAGACACATCCGTGACATTTTGGGCTGAACGATTTTTTTCCTGTCATGCTTATGACACTTCTATGACGATAATTGTGACAAAACCCGGTATCATCATAGATGTGGTGGGCTCCTACTTCTATGACAAAAAATCATGATAGAAAATGGGCTTTTCGTCCTGGGCGGGCTGGAGACACACTTGTATGACATTCTTTGGTCCTTCCATGACAGAAAAAATCATGGTAGAAGCGAGGGCGAGGAAAATTTTGAGGAGTTCCCGGTTATGGTGGGTGGTTGGGGCCGAGTGCTTGCACGGAGGGATTGCATGTTTCTCCCGTACACGTACGTGCATGTGTTAGAGGCGTTGGGCTCTAACTGAACCCGAGTGAGGCGTTCACTTACTGAAACCGAGCGATTGCACTAGCTATGTTACTGAATCTGAGCGATTGATCCCTTGGCTGTTAACTGAACCCGAGAAATTCCTTCGCTACTGCTGCTAAATGAACCCGAGCGATCGATCGTTGTTGCTGCTGCTGGCTTGCTGAAGCCGATTGAACCTGCTGCCTCTTGGTGAATAATGAAGGTGGGGGTTGGTTGAACGAGTCGAGACGTATGTTGTTTGGGATTGGATGATCAGTTCCCGGTGGGGTCGGATGAACAGGACCCGTGGTAGTAGAGGTTGTTGCCGCTGGATGAATAGGACCCCGATCGAGAGGAGGTCGCCACACACCCGAGCTGGTTGGGGCTGGATGAACAGGACCCCATGGAGAGGGCCGGTTGAAAAGTAGTCGGTGGAGGCTGGATGAATAGGACACCATGGTGAACAGTAGCTGGTGGAGGCTGGAGGAAGTCGACGGTGCATGAACAGTAGCAGGTGGAGGCTGGAGGAAGTAAAGGGTGGATGAACAGTAGCCCGTGGAGGCTGGAGTGAGCCAGTAGATGGTGGATGAACAGTAGCTCGTGGAGTCCCATTTTGCGGTATGCCACACCCCTCCCAATGAACAGGACCCCGTTTCGACTGTAGGCGCTCCAACACAAGTCCGTTTCCTCCGTTTTATGGTACGCCACACCCCTCCTGATCAACAACACCCTGTTTCGACATAGGAGCTCAAACACAAGTTTGTTTCCTCTGTTTTGCAGTACGCCAGCCCCTTCCCGATGAACAGGACCCCGTTTCAACCGTACCCGGTCGAACCGGAGGCCGTTTTCCTCTGTTTTGCGGTACGCCAGACCCCGTTCCGGCTGTTCCGTCTAAGCCAGTTGGCTCCCATTGAACATGACCATTCCGACCCAGTATGTTGCCTCCCAATGAACCAGATGCTGTTTCTCCGTTCTGACCCGGCCGGTTGGCTGCCGATGAACAGGATGCCGTTGCTGCCGTCCGTTGCCTCTCCATGTACACGAGCCCTAGTCATACAAATGCGCGAGTAGGTGTTTGAGACCCCGCTCGTATGGACATACGCGGTCGTATTTTTTGGCATCTAGCTGTATGTACGTGTACACGGTTTTGACTGGACTGCCTGATCTGCTACATCGAGACTCTACTACTACAGTGTAGCTGCTTGCTAGGCCACGGTTCATCGTTGCAGAGAGACCGGTTGATCAGTATGTACATACACGTTCGCGACCAGAATGACAATGCTACATACGCTTCGACCAGGTGGGTCCCGACTGTCAGGGAGGATAAGGAGGCACTTCCTTGCATGGGAAGTTACTGATGGTGGGTCCCTGCGGTCAGGGGGGAGAATCATTTTTTTGCTCGTAATATGGACCCACTTCCTTGCGTGCAAAGATGTAGCTGATAGGTCCCAGGTGTCAGGGGGGAAACATTTTTTTGCAAAATACAGAGTCCCTTCCGGTGGGTCCTCGCTGTCAGGTGGAGGAATAATTATTTTACGCATAATAAGGAGGCACTTCCTTGCTGCCGCCGTGGACCCAGCTGTCAGCCTCTCCACATACAGTCCTCTTCCGATGGAAGTCGTTCCTTGACCATGTTGACCGCGCTGCACTGAGAGCACCAAGGAGGTGGATGACGGTGAGGCCTAGGAAGGGGACGATGCGGACCCATGGAAGACGTGGCAGTGGATGCCCACGCGGAGAGGAGTACGATGGTTGACTGGTTCGGCTGCGGTGTGAGGCTGCCGTCACCGCAGAATAACACGGGTTGTGGGTGAGTATAGGATGGCCTTGCAAGCGGTGGGAGTAGGATGGGGCGGTGAGGCCTGCGCGGCAGCATAGCCAACCACTGGAGGCAAGAGCAAGTGGTCTCATCGGCATTGGGTTGGGTGGATGGTGCAAGAAGATCAGCGATTGAAGAAGCAGTAGGACCGTTCAATTAAAGTCCAATGGTCACTACTGCTATAATCGTTTGTCGACTAAGTTGACAAAGCCATGTGTACGTGTCAACTTAGTAGGCCCACAGGTCGGCCTCTGAACTGGTGCGCCCCAGATGTCAGTGGGAGGAATCATTTTCACGTAATAAGGAGGTAGTTTCTTGTGTGCGGCCATGGACCATGGGGGTCCCTACTGTCAGCCTCTCCACGTACATCCCTATTCTGATGGTTGTCATTTGTTGAATGTTGAGCACGCCGTGCCTAGAGCACCAACGTGGTGGATGACGGTGAGGCCTAGGAATGGAACGACTCAGAGCCGGCGAAGGCACGGAAGTGATGTCCATGCTGAGGAGAGTATGACGGTTGACTGGTTTGGCTGCGGCGTGAGGTTGCCGTCACCGGAGAATAACAGGAGGTGCGGGTGGGTAGAGGGAAGGCCAGCAAAGGGAGTAGGATGGGCTGGTGAAGCCTGCGCGACATCACAGCCGGCCACAAGAGGAGGGAGCAGGCAGTCCCGCCGGCGTTGGTTTAGGCGGCTGGAGCAGGAAGATCAGAGATTGAAGAAGCATGTCAGCCGTTGGATGGACATCCAACAGTCACTGCTGCTAGAATCGTGTGTTGACTGACAAAGCCTTGCGTAAACAAGTCAGCCTCGAAATCTATGGCGTGTACAACCCATTTGCTATTATTTTTATAATTTACAGCCCATTTGCTATTTCATATGGAATTTATTGCAGCCCGTTTTCCATTCTTAGAATTGCTGCCCATTTTCTGGTTAGTGCCAGGGTTAAAAATTTGAACTGGAAAATATGCAAAATTTAAAAAATTCGCATATTTTTGCTGGGGAACAAAATATTCTTAATCCAAAAATTAGTAATCCTACTAAAACAAATTTAAAAATAAAGTAGTACTATGTTATGTTAAAATCCAGTGAAATATAAAATATCAATGAAGAACAAAAACAAAAAATGAAACCAATTTCCCGTTTTCTATATATTTTTGGAATTTCAACCCCTTTCATATTACTTTTAAGATTTACATCCCATACTCTTTGGCCAGGCCGGAATGCATCCCTCCTCGTCTTGAAAGATTTGCAGCCCAGTGAGTCAGAGAAAAAAAATAGGCCTAGCTAGGGTATTCTTCAAAAATAAATAGTGGGCTGCCTATTTTCCTAAAGAAAAAATGGTTGTGCTGGTCATGTTGTTAGACGGGCCACAGAGACCGTGCAACCCAGTTTATAGCCTGATCCTCTGAAAAATCCTCAAAAAGAAAACACTATGCAATTCTGTCGTTAATTGACTATACGTTGACAATGATGTGGGTCCCAGATATCAGCAGGGTGGATTAGAGTAAAAGAACGAGGAGTGCATCTGAGTAGTAAAGAGGCGCTTGCTTGTGTTCGAGAGTGGACCTTGTGGGTCCGTGCTGTCATACTCACAACCAAAGTCCTCTCCCGATTCACTATGTTGACAGGGCCAGACAACGGCGCCGCTATGAGCGCACCAAGGCAGAGGACGACGGTGAGGCCTCGGAGAGGAATGAACAGGAGCCGGGGAACATGCGACAGTATGGCCGTAGGCGGAGGGGAGTATGAGGGTTGACTTGTTCTGGTGTGGGGTAGGCTGTCGTCGCCGGAGAAGAATAGGATGTCAGGGGGGAGTAAAGGGATGGCCTGGCCAGCATTTCAAGGCACAGCAGGGCGGTGATGCATGCACGGCAGCGCAACCAGCCATAGAAGGTGGGAACAGGCGCTCTCGCCGGCGCAGGTTTGGTTTTGGCGGCTGGACCGGTCAGACCAAAAAACTCATTATGCCGTATTATAAGAAGTAATTTTATATGGCTAAAACTTATTGTAAAATGTTGTGGAGCACCTTTTCTTGAGGGTTTTTTGTGACAATTTTCTTCTTGAGGTGTGAAGCCGAGCACATTCAGAAGCCCTGGGATAAAGTGGTGTCGCCAATGTGTTGGGCTGGGTTGGGCATTCTTATCGTAAAATAATAATGGACCAGAACTATTTACAACGTTGACTACGATTTGCATGGGTACGCTGGTTGCAGGAAGAAAATGGTGGGAGAAAAAAGACTGGTCGCTATCTTTGCCTAAGAATAATATCGACTGAATCTAACGACACTCGCATAGAAATAATATCATCCTGTTAAAATTTGACTTTTCAAATCGTAAATTTAAAGAACTGGTGCATGAGCATTTAACTTTATTTATTTATTTACTTATTTATGTTTAGGGGACCATGAGCATGTACCTGGGTCGGATTCATGTGAGAGCAACCCTTCCAGTTAATTATGGGCTCCTCTATTGGGCCATCACTGGGTTGCATGTTATCGACAAGTGGAAAATGTGTTCCATACCAAAAATAGTATGCACTACGTACGGGGCACTACAGGATCGAACCATGCAAGGACTTCCAAAACATTGTGTTTGGCGTTCTAACAACACATTTATTCAACCAACACACGAAATATACTACTGATTGTACATTGAAACGGTGGCAGTAGCAACAGCCAGGGCAGGGGGTGCAACAGAAGCAGTAAGCAGGCCAGAAGAGTAAAGGCGCAACTCTCTCTTCCAAACCAAACATTAACCATCATTACAAAAGGGCTACCAAAACAGAACAAGTGTATGCATCAAACTAAATAAAGATCCTACTACACCAAGTGTACGCATCTAACTAACCTGCTCAGTTAGATGTTACTATTTATTAAGTTGTGGAGATTGGCTGACGGCTTGAACCAGATGGGTGCCTGACGGGGGAAACTCCAGCCAGCAGGTCAAAGTCTGATACTTGCGACACTCTCTCCTACTTTGGGTTGTAGAGCGTGGCGACACATATCAGGGTATGGTGCATGGAGAGACGCATGGTACGTTGTGTACACACAGTTTTGCCTGATGCACGAAACCGCGCTACTATCATGATCCTTGTTGTAGTCTATCTCCTGGTTAATAGGATAATTCAGTCCGAGAAACAAGAGCATGTACCAAGGCTACTTACCAGCCTCCAGTCAAAAATTCCTGAAGGCCCAAAGAAGCTGGGATCCTGCTCAAAGACCTTGCAGTGATTGTGATTGTATTCCGTGAAACAACATGGCTGGTACGTGCAAACGATCATCAATCATTCACCATCGTCTGATCAAGCCAGGAACCACCTGCAACTGCCATGCCACTTTTCTTTGAAAGGTTCTGGGATTAGGAAGGTTAGGGACACCAAGCGGCCTACAACATCATATCAAGTTGGAGTCAAATAAAAAAGGGCTCATACTGTAGTTAATCTTAAGAACAGCATGTTATGAGCATGAATATTTTTTCAATAAATGTTGATAGTAATATAAGCAAGCCATCATGATATCATAGGAAAGTAACATACTGCTGTAATAGTCGTTTGTAGCGATGACTGGAGTAGGCCAGCAATACGTCCAACCATAGAAGGTGTCCACAGTGTAAATGAAGCCCTTGTGTTCAATAGAATCAGAGAACCATGGAGGGTGTATGATCCTGCGATGGACGTGCAGATTTATCCACTTACCGCAATGACATGTCAGATAGACGAGACCGTGGTTGAGGAACGCAATTAGCTTGAAGTCTTTACAATTCATAGATCTTGTGGGCACTTGGCAGATTACAACCTTGAGCAAATCAAACTTGGTATCATGTTGGCTACTACAAGATTCCGAGTATTCTGGGCCGCGGTGCCAAAGTAGTGCAGTGTTAATCGAAGGAAGGGGGATCAACCGCGGGGTGTAGACCTTCGCGAGCATCCAGCTGCCACGGCCGTCGACTAGCACCATCCAAGACGTGTTCATGCCGACCCAGTACATATCGTTAATGTAGTTGAGGGTGACGGAGATCGGATTGCAGTCGAGGGGGTTGATGCTCGCCACCCTACGATTGTTATGCTGCGTGACATGTTATTTCTGAAGATCAGGCGGCATTAGCAAGTAGGTAGCTGGCTTAAAAAGCTCCGGCCTGAGGGCTTTGAGTAAATGGTACAACCCCGACGAGCACGCGGCGAGCGGCATGGTACTGAGATTGTCCACACGCGAAACAATGAGCTTGATTACCTCTATGGGGAATGAATTACAGACACTCTTTCGGTGGACACTGCTCGGTTCTGCCATTGTTAGTGCTTGGGTTTTGGAAGAGGGGGGAGGCGCCTAGCGGGGATGGAAGATTGGACAATTATGTGCGGACGAGCATGGAGAAGCGAATATGTGCTGTGGGAAGTGGACAGGTGATGATGACAATGTAGCAGTAGCACGCCACTTGACTTACGAGACACATCCCTGCAGCGTAGGGTCATATCGATGCCAGACAACTTGCTTGAGTGATCACAGTACTAGTATAATAAACTATAGTACCTACTACTATGCCCTAGTTTGCATATAGTGGAGAAGGACTCTCCTCTACTACTAGCACCGAAGGAGTAGTATATTGTAAAATAGTTACAAACTTCAATGCCTGAGTGTGGAACGACTATGAACTGCCATCGGTGCTAACTCCAATCGCCGGTAAACGTTCATTGGGAGACATGGCAGTTGCAAACGCCCGCAATGCAATTACAATACGTGTGTAAGGGTGGCGGTTTTGTCAAATTCTATGGCTTAAAAACAGGCCACCATCGGATGAAATCTGACGGTTATGTGGGATTCGCCAGGATTGGGCTCGTGGCGAACAATCGCCAGATATCATTACTAAAAAAGGTTAAAACACCCGGGGCTATAACTTGCACCGGCTAACCACTAACAACGATACTAACATAGTTGTAAAATGGTCAAAGAACGTGTCTACGTGGTGTTTGGAATTATATGCAAACTAGCAAGATGCCTGTGCATTGCACGGAACATAAAGATGCATTTTTTTACAAAACACCTGTTGTGATTGACCCATGCAGGAGTAATCCCATGTGTAAAAACTAATGATATCTCCAGAATTTCATCAGAAAAATGGTATCTCGATAATTTCATCGAAAAAATGATATCTCGAGAAAGACGAGAGATAAGGTGAGGAGGAGTGGAGCGTGGTGGTGACTGGTGGTCGGACAGGGCAGAGGCATGGGGATGGACGGCGCCGATAGCAGCCACCATGCCAGATTGTTCCGGAGACTTCCTTTTTTAATTGCTCAACAATGAGGTTGTGGGAGATAAGGATGAACGAGGGAACGCCTTATCTACAAACGTGGAGAGATGTGCGGGTATCTTTATGCAAAATTGCCATAGTTTGCTTTCTATCCGTCCGATATAGATCGGACGGTCTATATTGCAAGATGGCAGGCACACCATCATCACCAACTCGGTTTATTTTATAAGAGAAGAAAGTAGAGAAGTAGAGAAAGTAGAGAGTAGAGAAACGAAGGGAGTACTAGTAAGCACACCATCTACTTCTTCGTGTGCTACTCATGCGCTCCATTCGGTGGGCGCAACATCCCCTACAACCACTCCCATTTCATGGACGGACCGGTTGATGCCTGCAAGGTGCTCTGCATCTACAAGAGTTTCGGATGCGAGAGGTATGTCGACTAGCACTCGCTGGTGGAGCATAGTTCTAGATGCGCGCATGCACCCTACTACTGTTATGAGTGCACGCCGCCATTTCAGGGCTCGCCGGCGAGCCTCATCCATCACCTCACAACACCATCCATCAATCACTACCACTACAAAAAAAGACACATCCGTGACATTTTGGGCCAAACAAAATTTTTTTCTGTCATACTTATGACACTTCTATGACGATAATTGTGAAAAAACCTGGTATCATCATAGATGTGGTGGGGTCCTACTTCTATGACAAAAAATCACGACAGAAAATGGGCTTTTCATCCTGGGCGGGCCGGAGACGCAACTGCATGACATTCTTTGGGCCGTCCATGATGGAAAAACCCGTGGTAGAAGTGAGGGCGAGGAAAATTTCGGGGAGTTCCCGGTTACGGTCGGTGGTCGGGGACGAGCGATGCGCGTTTCTCTCGTACACGTACGTGTGTGTGTGCGAGGCGTTGGCTCTAACTGAACCCGAGCGAGGCGTTGGGCTCTAACTGAACCCGAGTGATTGCACTGCAGGCTACGCGTTACTGAACCCGAGCGATCGATCGATGGCTGTTAACTGAACCCGATCGAGCGATTCCTTCGCTACTGCTGCTAACTGAAGCCGATCGATGTTGCCTCTGGATGAATAGTGAGCGTTGTGGGGGTGGGGGTGGGGGGGTTTGGATGAACAGTGAGCAGTGGGGGTGGATGAACAGGACCCCGTGGCGTTGCCTCTGGATGAACATGACCCCGATCGATCGAGACAGTTGGGGCTGGATGAACAGGACCCCGTGGAGGGATGGATGAACAGGACGACCCCGTGGAGGGATGGATGAACAGTAGACGGTGGAGGGATGCCCGTGGAGGGGTGGTTGAACAGTAGCTAGTGGAGTACCGCACGGTGGAGGCTGGATGAACAGGAGCCCGTGGAGGCTGGAGGAGGTCGACGGTGGACGAACAGTAGCCCGTGGAGGCTGGAGGAGGTCAACGGTGGAGATGAACAGTATCCCGTGGAGTCCCGTTTTGCAGTACGCCACACCCCTCCCGATGAATAGGACCCCCGTTTCGACCGTAGTGCTCCAACACAAGTTCGTTTCGTCCGTTTTGCGGTACACCACACCCCTCTCGATCAACAGGACCCCGTTTCGACCGTAGGAGGTCCGTTTCCTCCGTTTTTGCGGTACGCTAGACCCCTCCCGATGAACAGGATCCTGTTTCGAACGTGGCCGGTCCAACACAAGGCCATTTCCTCCGTTCTGTGGTACGCCAGGCCTCGTTTCCATTGCCTGTTCTGTCCAAGCCGGTTGGCTCCCACGCGTTCTGTTGCCTCCCGATGAACACGACGCATTCCGTTTGCCTTCTGATGAACACGACGCATTCCGTTGCCTCCCCATGAAAACGAGACGATGCAGTTTCACTGTTCCGACCCAGCCATGTACACGAGCCCTGGCCGTACGTATGCGCGAGTAGGCGTTCGAGACCCTGCCCATATGTACGTACGTGTTCGTATTTTCTTTCTTGCACCCTGGCCGTTGTACGTACGTGTACATGACACGTGCACGCCTCTACTACGACACGTGCGCGCCTCTACTACGACACGTGCGCGCCTCTACATCGACCAGTATATACATACACGTTCACGACCAGAATGACAACGGTACGTACGCTTCGACCAGGTGGGTCCCGACTATCAGGCACTTCCTTGCGTGTGAAGATGTAGCTGGTGGGTCCCAGTAGTCAGGGGGGTGAATCATTTTTTTGGACGCACTTCCTTGCGTGCGAAGATGTAGCTGGTGGGTCCCAACAGTCAGGGGGGTGAATCATTTTTTTTCGTACCCACTTCCTTGCGTGCCAAGATGTAGCTGGTGGGTCCCAGCAGTCAGGGGGAAACATTTTTTCGTGAAATATAGTGGCCCGTCCGGTGGGTCCCAGCTGTCAGGTGGAGGAATCATTGTTTTCCGTGTAATAAGGAGGCACTTCCTTGCTACAGTCGTGGACCCAGCTGTCAGCCTCGCCATGTACAGTCCACGTCCAATGGAAGTCGTTCCTTGACCATGTTGACCATGCCGCGCCGAGAGCACCACGACGATGGACGACGGCGAGGCCTAGGAAGGGGACGACGCGAAGCCGGGGAAGACATGGCAGTGAATGCCCACGCGAAGAGGAGTATGAGGGTTCACTGGTTCGGCTGCGGTGTGAGGTTGTCGTCGCCGCAGAATAACAGGGGGTGTGGGTGAGTGGAGGGATGGCCTGGCCAACGATGGGAGTAGTAGGGGGCAGTGAGGCCTCCGCGGCAGCACAGCCGGCCATGGGAGGCAGGAGCAGGCGGCACGACCGGCGCTGCTTTGGGCGGCTGGAGCAAGAAGACCAGAGGTTGAAGAAGCACGACGGTCATTGGATGGACATTGTACGATCACTGCATCTAGAATTGTTCCCTTGGTACGTCAACTTAGTAGGCCCACAGGTCAGCTTCCGAAATGGTGCACCCCAGATGTCAGGGGGAGGAATCATTTTTTGGGCGGGTGAAGCTAGAATATCCGAGATTCAAGAAGAAGCACGGCATCCGCTGGATGGACATCCAACGGCCACTGCTTCTAGAACCGTGTGTTGACTATAAGTTGACAAAGCCTTGCATATGCATCAACTCTCTTTTTTTAGGGGACGCGTCAACTTAGTAAGGCCACAAGTGTGTGGCAGAGAAGTTATAGCCCATTTGAGATTTTTAAGAATGTGCAGCCCATTTTTGAATTCTAATGGAATTTACTACAACCCATTTACAGTTTGTTAAAAGTATATCCCATTTCAACCAACCGTTCAAAACAGAATTCAATAAAATTTCTCACATTTTGATGGGATCCGAATATTTTTATCCCGAAATTTCTAGTCAGATTAAATACAATTTCAATATAAATTTATATTACGTAAAAATCCAACGAAACATTGCGCTCGCAACAATTAATGAAATGAAAATTTTCAATATCCAAAAATAATATTTATAAAGTAATTACGTGTTTGGTGCATTTTTTTATAGTTACTACCCAGTTTTTATAATTACATCCCATTTATTATTTCTTAAAGCCCATTTTCTTGTTAAGCCTAATGCATCCCTCCTAGGAAAGATTTACAGCCTAGCGGGCGGAGAATAACAACTTGACCTTTCCTGGGTATTCCTAAAAAAAGTATAGCTAGGCTAGCCATTTTCAGCTTGAAAAAAATTAATATCTGGGCTGGATATCTGGCCTGGGCTAGACGGGCCACAGCCCGCCCAGTTAATACCTGCAGCGATGTTTTCGTTGTTGTTCAGAGGAGAAAAATTAATATCTTGGCTAAACATTGAAAAACTCTGCAGTGCTCACACCTCAAAAACACAAATACTACTCGAGCTGCTTGGTCCGAGCTGTCGGACGCTTCTTGTGCAATTCTCTCGTTTATTGACTACATAGGTTGACAATGGTGTGAGACCGTGATGTCAGGAAACCAGGAGGAATAAAAAAATAGTTATATATATATATAATAAGGAGGCACTTGCGCACCTGGTGGGTCCCCATTGTCAACCTCTCCAAGTAAAGTCATCTCCTCGCCCGTGCGCGCTTTCCGCCCGAAACAGTGAGCGCCGCCCGCCCCGCTTCCAGGTGCCGGCGATTGCTCCGCCTTCAAACGACACCAGTGTCGTCCGTCCGTCCATCTGCCGCCCACATTAATGATACGCGGTTGCCGAGGCGGCTACTCCAGCGCCACACGTCCGTCCCTCCGCCGCCCACCATTGCTATATAAATTGTTGTGCCGGCCATAGCCGCAGTCATCCGCATCCGTTCCCTTTCTCCTGTCCACACCACTACTGCCCACCATGGCTTCCTCGCGCTCCAGTGCTCTTCGGGACGGACGGACGATGGACCACAAGGAGATGGCAGCCATTGCTGCCGACCGGCTGGCCGGCAGGCAGCCGGAGGATGACGACGTCCCAATGGAGAACATGGTAGTCGACGATCCAGCGCCAACCCCCTCCTCCGCGCCATCCTCGCTGGTGCATTGCACCATGACCATCGGCGAGGCCCGTGCCTAATATATGAACACAGTGAGGCAGATGCGTGAGGAGCAGTTCCGAGAGGCGCAGGCCGACGCCACCTACAACCACCATCTCCTCCAGGAGCACCTGCAAGCGGAGGAGCAGATTGCCGCGGAGCGGGCAGAGCAGGAGGCGCTGCTCGACTCGTACCGCTCCGCCCGCGAGGGCCGCCTCGAGCGCTGGTCGTACCGCATGTGGGTGGCGGAGGCTACGGCCGCCTACAAAGAGGGCGATGAAGCGGGCGAGGCGCTGTTTGGCGAGACCGAGGATGAGGCAGAGGGCAATGCCAGCTCCGACAAGTGCCCGCTCCGCTGGCGTCAACGAGGCCATGCTCCGCCGAGGCCCCATGGCGCCAACAACGAGGCAGAGGACACCGCCGGCTCCACCGACTCAGCCGAGGCCCCGTCCCGCCAACAATGAGGCAGAGGACATCGCTGGCTCAGCTGAGGCCCCACCCTGCCGGCAACGAGGGGGAGGATTTCCACAGCTCCACCGAGGCGCCGCTCGCCGGCAACGAGACAGATGACATCGCTGGCTCCGCCGAGGCCCCGCCCCACTGCCAATGAGGCCGCGCCACCCGGAAAACAAGGAAGAGTAGAACACGGTAGGTCGTCGATGTTCGGGTCCAAGTAAGACCACCGCTGCTACCCCCCGGTTGAAGCCAAGCTAGGCGAGTTGACCATTGACGGCCGGTTAGCTTCTTGGCGGTGACGTGGAGTCGGAGAGCTGTGTTGGAGAAGAACACTGCTTCTACTTAACTGCTGGTGCAGTTCGCTGACTGACACGTGGGCCCAACAGGCCACATGTCAGTTACGCAACTGCACCTGCAGTTAAGTCACTGAAACTTCTGTTCGGCTCAGCGGGACACAGGTGGGTAGCTTCGGTTAATTAATTATACCTCCAGCGCACCCCTTTTTAGTTGAAGAATGTATGAAATGTAATGAAATTCGACATGTTTATATGAAATCCGACCGTGTATGAATGAATTTATTTTGATTAGTCAGAATTCATGTATCACTGGCATTGGGTGAACATGCAAAATAATACGTACTAGCATTATTCCCAGGGTGATCACCTCGTTTGCAACAGTTTCACATGTACTCCCTCCGGTCCTTTCTAGTCTACATACAAGTTTTGTCTACAGTCAAAGTATCTCTACTTTGACCAATCTTATAGAAAAAGGTATGCACTTTCACAATGTGCAAAGTAAAAAGGAACAGAAGGAGTACAAAGAGTTTGAGCAGCTTTTTAGCATTTATGTACATTGCAATCAAACACATAGGGCTGGCAATTCATAGAGAACATTCAAAACAATTGATGATTATGCATCTCAGCAACTCACATGTCAGAGGCAATATTTACTTCACAACTAAAGAATAAAGAAAAAATGATCGACGCTGCTAACAGCAAAGGGCGTCCCATTCGAAAATATCAAACGCATGTCTTGCTAAAATCAATGAGCAAAATTTGACAAGGTTGTCCCATTCCAAAATATCAAATGCCTATGATTGTGGACTGGGCAGGGTTTGCCATCAGTTCGGACATTGACATGGCACCTCGTGCTAAATAAACCAGATGTTCTTTTTGTGCAGTTCCACCAAAATCAACCAAATTCGCGTGTAGCTTGTATGATTTCGCCCTTATATGTTGCAACGCCTTGAACTTATCGGCACCTCCTTTCTTGTGGTGGAAATGAATGATTCGATGTATTCATGAACATTTTGTGCAGTTCCCATTGAAATCAAGCTGAGCACCCATGTTTGCACAAATACAAAGAAAGTGATTAGTATAAAGCAAACTGTACTATGAATTGACAGTTTAAACAGGCACCTACATGGTCCATATAGAGCACACTTTTAGAAAAATGGAACTCACCAGAAAGAATCCTAGAACAACATTGTAGTCGCGCATCACAGCAAAAAAATGGAGATTTGTCAGTCCTTCTGAGCTGAAGTTAGTTTGGTCTTGTGGGGAGTAATGTAACCATCCTCCAACTGCTCCTTCTGATGAGAAGATAGACAGGGCTTCTTCATACTGGCATAATCGGAACTAGTCACTTCACGTAGTCCATATACTTCTTCAGAGGAAGATGATCCTGTTGTGCAAAGACAAGAGGACAACTAAATGCTAGCATCCCTGTTTGCTCGAAAAAAAGGAAAGGAAATATTTAAAACAACTCAGATGAAGCACTTCTCAAGGACAATACCACTTTTTCATGACAGTATCTAAACAGTAGCACAACACCAATAGAGATGAAAAAGCTCAATCATATGGATGAAATCAGTGGGCGAGTACCAACCTTTGTCAGGAGGCTTATTGTGTAGAGCATACAGATGAAGCACTTCTCTGGAACCATCTGTTGCTCTCTACTGTGGTGGCCATGCTTACTATATACTCCTCGATTAGTTTAATGTTTCCAACATCTTCTTGTGCAGTTCCACTAAAATATATGGTATCTTCCAAGAAGATCCCTGTTTGCATAAGTAGAGATAATTACGTATTACATTAAGAGTGGCATCAAATCAGTGGCAAAACAATTGCTCGTTCCAGCCATAGCAATAAATTAAGATGCAAAACTATATCATTACTTGTGTCATCACAGTTCCAGTGCTTCATTACAACACCGGGAGTTGATTTTTGTTTTTCTTCCGCTTGTTCTTCCCCTTCATCACTTGGTTCAATAACAGACAAGCTTCGCCTTCAATGTAAGATTTGGCATGTCAATTAGGGAGCAAAAGTATAGCACTAAACTTAATTTTCTGATGAAAGTGGCAAAATACAGGCCAATAGTTGTGAAATATCCTTATCTTACCTCAATGGGATATTACGGTGCACATACAGATTGGAAGTCTTGTCTCCATTTGTGCAGTTCACTAAAATCAAGCAACATTACCGTACAAGTAGCACAACATATGAAAACACACTGCAGAATCATGTGAAAGAAGGCTAGTACTGACCTCTCATGATGCGGAATTCAAACAACTCACAAGAAGAAGATCTGAACCAAATTTGCCAACACAGATAGGAAGTAAGATCTCCTCTTATGCAGTTCCACTAAGATCAAGCAATCAAGCAACGTTGTCGGTGTGACATTTTGGTTGAACTACACAAAACACTCTTAAAACAAAAGTGTTTTGTGCAGTGCAACAAAAGGTCACAATGGCAACGAGGTGAAGTAGATAACCCTGTTTACACAGAGGTGCAAAGGAAACAACTAGTGGTCAATAACGGTGGATGACACAGAAGCCAACAAAAAGAAGCATCTACCTTATCTAAATGGGAAAGAAAGAAAGACAGTAGCATTTCTCAAATGGCGGCATTGATTAATATTAACATAGAGATTATATTAACAATAAAATTCGTTAAACATGTAATTTGCTTTTAACTGTGGCATTGCATCAATTTTCCAGCGGCATTATTAGAGGGTGTTTGTTTACAGGGACATTTTGGTGTAGGGACTAAAAAAACTCCATGTCAGTCCCATCTAAACCAAATAGGAGGGACTTTTAGGGACTAAAAGTGGGCATTTGGGACTAAAGAAAGAAGACCCCGAGGGAGTCTTTTTGGGACTTTTTCCAACAGTTTCCCCTGCCACGCATCGCACCTTGTCTCTATTAGTTCATTACTAGGGGTAACATGGTCTTTTAGCATGTCATTTAATAACCTCTAGTCCATGTTTAGTCCCTGGAATCAAGCAAGTAGGGACTAGGGAGTTTTTAACCAAACAGGGCCTTAGATTAACAACAGCTAAAGAGTTGCACGGGACAGTGGATGCACCAGCACCATGTGCATCTACCGATGTACTGTGGTCATGCACAGTCTGTTGCAACAAAGAACAAACAACCAAGGAGCATATTTGTGTTGGTCCCAGTTTTGTTATCTTTAGACACCTTTCCCTATGTGAGCACAGCAAATCTAGTCCTGATCAAACTCTACAGCCTTGTCCCCCAAAACAAAAGATCAGTTCATGACAGATGTGCATACTGCGTTTGTCATTGTTTTCCCTTTTCGACCAACGTAGGTGTTGGATAGCCAGTCTGTACTAGTACTTTCGCCCCTTCCTTTCCTCTTTGAACCACGTCCTAGATTTATGCGATACAACTTTCCCCACTACTTTCCCCCATTCCTTTCCTCTTTGAACCACATCCTAGATTCATGCTATACAACTTTCCCCCTTCCTTTCCTCTTTGAACCACATCCTAGATTCATGCTATACAACTTTTCCCACTACTTTCCCCCACTCCTATCCTCTTTGAACCACGTCCTAGATTCATGGTATACATGCAGCTAGAGCAATGCATGTGGAATAAGTAAATTATACCTTAAGGTTCTTGGGGCGTGGTTCGGTGGGTGACGGGACGGCGGCAAAGAAGAAGGGGTCAAAGGCCCTCCCGCGCCGCCGCTGGGTGAAAGTGAACAGCTACACCGGTAGTGGATTCCCTCCCTCGCCGACGGCAACAGCGTTAAGCCTCCTTCCCTTCCCGACGGACGGATACTGTCGGCTCTTTGAGCAGCAGTGAGGGGAGAGAGAGGCCAACGAAGTCTTGTTTAGATCTGGAGAGGGTGAGAGAGTGTGAAGATAGAAACTACAAGCGTTGAGGCTCCAGCGTGTATATATATATACTAGAGAGAGAGTGTGAAGCCTGCAAACCATAGAAAACAAGCGCCGAGGCTGCAACTTATACGTGATGAGGTGATTATACGGTCACTATGAGATTGTATAGCTTTGTATCCATCCATTTTGACCAGTCAAAGAATCCTCCTAGCACAAATTATGCTCAAGTGTAGTTATCGAACCCGAGACCTCAAGTTTGATGAGCGAACGGGCTAACCAGCTACACAACCCTCCCGTTATGTTCAACGAGAGGAAAATAACCTTTTATACATTCCTGCATTCATGTGACAAGCATGCCGTGTTTTTTTGTGTGGGGGAGTCATTGGGATTTAAATCATAATCGTGTCATGTGGCTTTGGTGGTAAGACTATCCACAATGGTGCAGAAATAATGTAGCCTTAGTCACCTTACCTCTCTCCACGTAGTACGTTGGGTCCCACCAGTAAGAGGGTGAAACAAACAAATTAATAAGAAAAATTAAAAGCGCCAGCGATGTATCTTACCTCACACATCTCGCTACTACTCGGGAGCACTGTCCAATTGATCCCTCTATTCGCTCACATACTATTTTAAGTGAATCCTTATTATAATACGCACACAATTTTGGGCACTTGTATTCGACCTAAGTTAGTGTGCCACTGTATCTCGTACTTACTACTCCCTCCATCTAGGTGTAATAAGTCACGTTAGAAGATGCAGCGGGACCAAGGTGTGTGTGTGTGCGTGTGTGTGTGTGTTTAACAACATGTGTGTGTTAGAGAGAGGGACAGATCGACCTACTCCTACAGAGAGATGGTGTGTAGTGTACGATTTTAGCTGCGAGAGTCGGTGCATCCTCTCGTTTCCGGGCGTGTCCGGTAGGGACATGCGGACAGCTGGCACGCCCGCTCCTGACCAGCCTGGCCCACCGAAAGCCCCTCCATCACCCGCGCGCGCTTCCCGCCCGAAACGGTCAGCACCGCTCCAAAGAATCGGTGTTGCATTCATGCCCGGCAGAGCGGATGCGACCTCTCACTGGCGCAAGAGTGATGGTTGCTTCGTCCGTCCAACTTACTGCTGGGTCTATGTGATTTGACGGCTCATTGGTCTTTATTACTAAGGTGGTAGGACTGCTGGATGTCCCATGCTTTCAGCGAAAGGAGGTACTACTAGATTACAATTTTCTCCATTCTTACAGTGGAGGAGTGCAAGAGCAGTGAGGCTTAGTGATTACATGGCCCACCTCACACTATCACCATATTTTCTGGACACCGTGCGACACCTAACTCTTTACATAGTACTCCCTCCGTTCCTAAATACTAGATGAGTCCCCACGCATTGCCGCGGAACAGCCGTATATCTCTCTGCACAAAATTATCGATTTCATAGAACTAAAAAAACTCTATAACCGCATGACAAATGTGGTAGCCAAACTAAATAAACTCCCATCATCATTTAGATCATCCTACGTAAGGAAAAAGATCAGCCAGCTCCTACTACATAATTGGATTATATTTTTCTTTTTGACATGTTAATGGGACTTAAAAGCTCACTTACATGCATGCTACCGTTGCATGCTTGCATGCAGACATGTTGATGTGATTTGAAACCCACTCACATGCATGCCACGGTATTTCTGCATGCTTGCATGTGGCTTAGTGCGGAGCCTCTCAATGTCTAGATCAGATGGCTATTATGGACTGATTTAGTTCATCTAACGGCTACATTAATTTTGATGATGTGGCTCAAGGAGAGGATAGAGAATTCCTAGTAGTGGGGGCTAGCTATTTCTAGTAGATAAGTCTTTGTAGAAATTCCACTAGGTGAACTACATACGGAACAAAATGAATGAATCTACACTTAAAATGCATCTATATACATCCGCATGTGGTTCATGGTGAAATCTCTACAAAGACTTATATCTAGGAACGAAGGAAGTACTAGTATAGTACGTACTATAATTTATCAGCGAGATAAATTTGTACAGTGCTATGAAGCTTCCAGCTTCTCTTACATGTATCTTGCGTACAAGGTTGCCCGTTGCAACATTTCATCAAATACAAAGGAGACTAACATGCATGCTATTGCATCTCAATGATTGACAGATCATAGCAAATATGTACTCCCTCCGTTTCGAAATAAGTGTCTCAACTTTATGCAAACTTTAGTACAAAGTTGTACTACTACTAAAGTTCACACTTATTTTGGAACAGAGGCAGCTAAAGAAAAAAACGATCCATGCAGTCCCTAGCCCTTGAACCATGAACCCTAACCAGGCTTCAATTTGCTGGCAACGTTCAATCTTCCTAAGAAATGAAGTTTGCAACCTTTTGACCATTTGATCATTTTGTGTAGTTTCACCAAAATCGAGATGAGCATCCCTGTGGCAAAGAAATTGAAGAAGCGTGATTAGAATAAGATTACTGGGACTAGTTGATGAGACATAAACTCATCACAAATACAGTACGTAGAAGCCAGTAGAGGTATGTGCGGGGCAAAGAAGTAGAGAAATATCCACATGGAGTGATGTGGGCAGCTGGAGCAGTGGTGCAAGCCGGCTGTAAAGGGAGTTGTACCTAAGGGACGTAGCTCAACCTTGAGGAGGGCAGCGGGAGACAGCAATTGCCCATGTCGCGGCAGTGAGCAAGGGACGAAGGCAACCTCACCGGCTTTGTGAGAGAGAACGGGGGGGACCCCTGATCGAGACGTGCCGACAGTGGGTTTTCACCGTCGGCAACGGCGACCGCATCTACACTAAGCATCCACCCCTTCTTCCGGTGGATGTGATCCGCTGGGATGTTAGAGATGTGGCCACAGTCGTTTTGTGCGCGAGAGTGTGAAGAGAGCAACCCCAGCAAGCAACCGTGTAGGCTGGCCCGTCCTGACTATGTATATAGTGGAGCGGTTTCCTTTTCTCTCCATATGAACCTATCATATTGCATACGTGCCACTAAAGAAAAAAAACTTTATTTATAAATGATGCGGCACCTACTTCTCGTTCTCCTATAACCTTGCGCTTGGCATCTCCAAAATATTAACCTTGCGATTGGCTCTTCGCCTCTTCGGGAAGTCGAGCAATAATGGTAGTGCAGTATATATCGTTCTGGCTATATGAGACCGAATGAATTGTTGCACGTCCACCACGTGGGCAAGGGTCGAGGGGCGAGGGAGAGTGCTACATACGGAGCAAAATGAGTGAATCTACACGCTAAAATACGTCTATATGCATCAGTGTTTGGTGTATGTACTAGTAGTTCATATTGAAATCTACTAAAGGACATATATATTCCAAACAATATGATATAATCTCTATAACCAAGGTAGTAGGGACGAGGAGTAACGAAGGGAGTAGTAAATTTTTCTCCTCGTCCTATGAGCCACCGCGTGCATGGGCGAAGGAGCGGGCGTAAGGCGGAGCAAGCTTCACCTCATCCTGCGAGCCAACGCGCCCATGGGCGGGGGAGACGGCATACTAAGCAAGCTTCTCCTTGTTCTGCGAGTTGACGGGACACATCAAAAGTACTCCAGTGTATAGAGCCTTGCCTCTAAGGTAGGCCCCACATGGTTTGCCTCTTTTTTTAATTTAACATAATGCATCAAGTGGCAATTTGTTTATTCACCCGGTAGACGATCCTCCCTCCACCACGTGGACAACCAGTACACGTGCCAAATTACCACGTGGGCTGCCTTTTTCATACAGAAATGAGCTCCACCGTGTTCCCGCGCGGGTGTGGTTGGGAAAGAGATGGGAGTACGTGCGCCATGCATGCACCTCTTCTCTTTGTGCACATCCCCCACCTACATGGGTGTGTGTGAGAGATACAAACCTGTTCGTGAGTGTTTTTTGTTTTGGGGTGGGGGTGGGGTGGGGTTGATTTCGTGAATGTATTTGTGGGAATATGTGTCGATGACATCTCAAACAAAATTTTGCATGCGATGTGTGTGAAATGGAGGCCTATCCTTATCATATAAAGAGGGTCGGGCAATCCATGGGAAGAGAGGGAGGGGTCATAGATATCGATAGAGTCGAAGAGCGGATCAAGTGGGTGGGTGCGAGATCGATGAAGAGAGACATCAAAATTGTGTGTGTGTACAAGTCAAAGATATATGGCAACTGACCTACCGGAACGTCAGAGGGCACATGTCAAGTTTGTGTGTGGCAGGAAGACATGAATAGAGCACTCGATGTATCGGTGTGTGGGGGGGA
>NC_041387.1:450947842-451043000 GCF_002162155.2 Triticum dicoccoides | reverse complement strand
TAACTATGGAGGTAGAACGACTCATATATGTGTTGAGAAGGAGAGACCCAGCTATGGCTTCAGGGAGATCGGTCGACATCCATACATAACTGAAGGACGGGAAATATGATGGGACAGAGAGAGAGAGAGAGGAGAGGAGAGAGAGAGGGGGAGGGAGAGGGGGGAGGGAGTCCTAGATTAGGGGGTCCTCGGACAGCAGGACTATGTACTTGTGCCGGACTGTTGGACTATGAAGATACAAGATTGAAGACTTCGTCTCGTGTCCGGGTGGGACTCTCCTTTGCATGGAAGGCAAGCTTGGCAATTCGGATATGTATATCTCCTTCTTTGTAACCGACTCTGTGTAACCCTAGCCCCCTCTAGTGCCTATATAAACTGGAGGGTTTAGTCCGTAGGACAACAACAATCATAATCATAGGCTAGCTTCTAGGGTTTAGCCTCTACGATCTCGTGCTAGATCAACTCTTGTAATACTCATATCATCAAGATCAATCAAGCAGGAAGTAGGGTAATACCTCCATCGAGAGGGCCCGAACCTGGGTAAACATCATGTTCCCCGCCTCCTATTACCATTAGCCTTAGACGCACAGTTTGGGACCCCCTACCCGAGATCCGCCGGTTTTGACACCGACATTGGTGCTTTCATTGAGAGTTCCATTGTGCCGTCATAGTAAGGCTTGATGGCTCGCCTTGTTGTCAAGGACAACATCACCTCTGGGGGAGACCTGGTTGTAGGCCAAACTCTCCGACTAGGTGGCTTCGTCATGACCGCCCGTTCGGTCGCCACGCCGACGATGACTTCTCAGCTCATCAAAAACAGCCTCCACGTTAGCTCGGAATTCACCGAGCAGATGGATCCAATGGAGCTCTCCTCCCTGAACGAGCTCTTGGATCGCATCGCCGCCCTGGGAGTCGCTACGGACTATGATCGGACCGGGCTTAAACCCGACCAAAGGGAGATTAACTCTCCATCAGTCACCCATCAGATAGCGGTGGTGGAGGAGTAATGCATCGATTCTTCCTCTATTTTGAGGACGAACTATGTCCGGATTCCCGAGCTCTCCGAGTCGGATACCCATCTACGGGAAGACATGGCCCAAGCTCCAAACCTAGAATCGGACAACGGGCCAGAAAATTGGGCAACATCCCGGAGCCCGAACTGCCAAGCTCGGAAGTTCCTCTGCCCCTGGGTCTCAGATCGGGCCAGGGTTTGGACTTAAATCTACCCACCCACCCAGATACAAGTGATCTTTCCCACATTAGACAAGATCCCCAAGAGACAGTACATCACTTCTGGGCCAGATTCCTCCTTGGACTGAGCAAGGTCAAGGACTGTCGCAAGGAAGACGCAATTTCATTCTTTTGCAAAAATTGCACAGACAGGGGAATCCTCAATGCCATAAGTCGCCGCGACATAGCACACTTCGCTGACTTGGCGGCCATAGTACAGAAGTACTGTGCGATGGAAAGCACCAGGAAAACCCAAACAAAACTCTGGGATCCTCTGGCTCTCACTAAACCCCTCGTCCGAACTAAAAGGGTGCACTCTCGCAAGTCACCCGATCCAATTATAAAGAAACCAAAGCCCACTACAGGGCGTGGAACCATATTGGAGGGATGGCTCAATGGGCCATGCAAAATTCACAGTACACCGGATACCATACCAACACACAGCCTTAGAGCATGTTGGATACTCCGGCAGGTGGCCAGGAGCGGCGAGGATCTCCTAATCAACAATACCGCAGAGCATCATCCCGCGGAAAATAACAATACAATATTGACAGTCTTCAAGACTTTTGCCTCAAATAATAGGCGCAAGCGAGCACTCCACAGCCTCGCCGAAGTCTGCCACATTGCAGCAATAAATCCATGGAACGACACAGCCATAACCTTCAATGCCAGTGACAAAACTCAATTCCAAACAGTCCGAGCACCAACCGCTTTGGTCCTTAGTCCAATTGTGGACGGCGTCCGGCTTACTAAAGTACTCATGGACGGCGGCAGCGGATTAAACCTCATCTACGAGGAAAATCTTAACAAAATGGAAATAGATAAGAGCCGTATTGAGCAAAGCAGCATGACCTTTAGAGGAATCATCCCTAGTCGGGAGGCACGATGTGCGGGAAAAATCACACTAGATGTGGTATTCGGCACGCCGGAAAATTACAGGTCCGAAGAAATCACATTCCAAGTGGCTCCGTTCAGTAGCAGATACCACACCCTTTTAGGGCGGGATGCATTCACGAGCTTCCAAGCTATACCCCATTATGGGTACATGAAGCTCAAGATGCCCGGGCCCAATGGAATCATCACTCTAGCTAGTGATCCGGACGTAGCACTCTGTGCTAAAAATAAAACCGCCCCACTAGCCCTTGAGGCACTATCCAAAGCCCTCACGGTCGAAGAACTAACCATGCTGCGCTCCACAATGGACAGGGACGACGTGATACTCGACAAACGACCCAAGTCCACCTCTTTCAAACCAGCGGACGAAATAGTCAAATTCCAGGTCCACCCAATGGACCCTACAAAAACAGCATCCATTGGGGCACAGTTGAACCCCACAATAGACGCCGCACTACGAGAGTTCTTGCGTGAGAATTGGTACATCTTTACCTGGCATCCTTCAGACATGCCAGGTATCCCACGCAGGCTGGCCGAACATAGCCTAAACATACTGAAGGGATACAAGCCGGTCAAGCAGACTCTTCGGCGCTTTTCAGAACCTAAGCGACAAGCCATGGGAGAGGAGCTAGCCAAGTTACTTGAGGCCAGATTCATCAGAGAAATAAAACATCCGGACTGGCTAGCAAACTTGGTGATGGTACCAAAGAAGGACAAATCCTGGCGCCTATGTGTTGATTTCAAGGACCTCAATAAAGCTTGCCCCAAGGATCCCTTCCCCCTCCCCCGCATAGATCGAATCATCGACTCTACCGTAGGACACGACTCATTGTGCTTACTCAAGGCATACTCCGGATACCATCAAATCAAGATGGCAGAGTCCGATCAAGCCGCAATGGCATTTATCACACCATACGGCCCCTTCTACTTTAACAACATGCCTTTCAGGCTCAAAAATGCCGGTGCAACCTATCAACGCATGATTCAGACATGCCTGGAAAAACAAATCGGCAAAACAATGGAGGCATACATAGACGACGTGGTCATCAAAACTAGACACGTCGAAACTTTAATAAATGACTTGAGGCTTATGTTTGAAAATCTCCAAACATATGACATCAAGCTCAATCCGGAAAAATGCGTTTCTGGCGTGCCTGCCGGAAAGCTCTTGGGCTTCATCGTTTCCAATAGAGGAATTGAAGTAAATCCGGCTAAAATCTGAGCTCTGTCACAGTTGGCTACCCCAACGGACCTCAAGCAAATCCAGAAATTAACTGGATGCATGGCTGCCCTAAGCCGCTTTATCTCACGATTGGGAGAAAAGGCACTACCTCTTTATCGCCTTCTTCGATGCACCGAACACTTCAAGTGGACGGATGCGGCTATGGCCGGACTGGAAGAAATAAAGGTCCTCTTGCCCAGCAATCCAATCTTGTCTGCGCCAAATATCGGTGAACCCATGCTGTTATATATAGCTGCAACACACCAGGTTGTAAGCGCAGTGCTCGTCGTCGAACGAGAGAGGGACGGACATAAGTTCCCGCTTCAAAAGCCAGTATACTACGTATCCACTGTCCTCACTCCATGCAAGTCACGGTACCCACATTATCAAAATATAGCATACGCGGTCTTCATGGCATCCCGGAAACTACGACACTACTTTCAAGAGTGTTCAATCACGGTGGCCTCTGAAGTACCACTCAACGACATAATAAGTAACCGCGATGCCACGGGCCGGATTGCTAAGTGGGCTATCGAGGTCCTCCTGTTCGACATCATATACAAACCACGACGATCCATTAAGTTGTAAGTACTGGCTGACTTCATCGCCGAATGGACAGAAGCCAAACTCCCTAAAGAGTACGACGCGTACTCCAATTGGATCATGCACTTTGACGGCTCTAAGATGCTGGCTGGTCTGGGAGCAGGCGTTGTCCTGACATCCCTCACCGGAGATACAGTCCAATACATACTCCAAATATTATACACATAATCCAACAATGCAGCCGAATACGAGGCTCTGTTGCATGGCCTTTGGATGGCGGTCTTCATGGGCATTCAACGCCTAGAAGTGCATGGGTGTGATGCCCCCAATTCAATCGTACACTAATCATGCACGAAAATGTGTACGATCAAGATCAGGGACTCACGGGAAGATATCACAACACAACTCTAAAACATAAATAAGTCATACAAGCATCATAATACAAGCCAGGGGCCTCGAGGGCTCGAATACAAGTGCTCGATCATAGACGAGTCAGCGGAAGCAACAATATCTGAGTACAGACATAAGTTAAACAAGTTTGCCTTAAGAAGGCTAGCACAAACTAGGATACAGATCGAAAGAGGCGCAGGCCTCCTGCCTGGGATCCTCCTAACTACTCCTGGTCGTCGTCAGCGGGCTGCACATAGTAGTAGGCACCTTCGGTGTAGTAGGAGTCGTCGTTGACGGTGGCGTCTGGCTCCTGGACTCCAGCATCTGGTTGCGACAACCAGAAAGAAAGGAAAGGGGGAAAAAGGGGGGAGAAAGCAACCGTGAGTACTCATCCAAAGTACTCGCAAGCAAGGAACTGCACTACATATGCATGGGTATATGTGTAAGGAGGCCATATCAGTGGACTGAACTGCAGAATGCCAGAATAAGAGGGGGATAGCTAGTCCTATCGAAGACTACGCTTCTGGCAGCCTCCGTCTTGCAGCATGTAGAAGAGAGTAGATTGAAGTCCTCCAAGTAGCATCTCCAAGTAGCATCGCATAGCATAATCCTACCCAGTGATCCTCTCCTCGTTGCCCTGTTAGAGAGCGATCACCGGGTTGTATCTGGCACTTGGAAGGGTGTGTTTTATTAAGTATCTGGTTCTAGTTGTCATAAGGTCAAGGTACAACTCCAAGTCGTCCTGTTACCGAAGATCACGGCTATTCGAATAGATTAACTTTGAAAGATCGTGGATGTCGCCTAGAGGGGGGTGAATAGGCGCTTTAAAATAATTACGGTTTAGGCTTGAACAAATGCGGCATAAACCTAGCGGTTAATTTGTCAAGCACAAAACCTACAAGAACTAGGCTCACCTATGTGCACCAACAACTTATGCTAAGCAAGATAAGCAACTATGTGATAGCAAGATATATGACAAAGAACAATATGGCTATCACAAAGTAAAGTGCATAAGAAAAGGGGCTCGGGTAAGAGATAACCGAGGCACGCGGAGACGATGATGTATCCCGAAGTTCACACCCTTGCGGATGCTAATCTCCGTTTGGAGCGGTGTGGAGGCACAATGCTCCCCAAGAAGCCACTAGGGCCACCGTAATCTCCTCACACCCTCGCACAATGCAAGACGTCGTGATTCCACTAAGGGACCCTTGAGGGCGGTCACCGAACCCGTACAAATGGCGACCCTTGGGGGCGGTCACCGAACCCATACACTTTGGCAACCCTTAGGGGCAATCACCGGTACCCGTCAAATTGCTCGGGGCGATCTCCACAACCTAATTGGAGACCCCGACGCTTGCCCGGAGCTTTACACCACAATGATTGAGCTCCGAACACCACCAACCGTCTAGGGCGCCCAAGCACCCAAGAGGAACAAGCTCAAGGGCACCAAGCACCCAAGAGTAATAAGCTTCTCAACTTGTAACTTCCACGTATCACCATGGAGAACTCAAACCGATGCACAAATGCAATGGTAAGGGCACACAGAGTGCCCAAGTCCTTCTCTCTCAAATCCCACCAAAGCAACTAATGCTAGGGAGGAAAATGAGAGGAAGAATAAGAAGGAGAACACCAAGAACTCCAAGAACTAGATCCAAGGGGTTCCCCTCACATAGAGGAGAAAGTGATTGGTGGAAATGTGGATCTAGATCTCCTCTCTCTTTTCCCCCAAAAACTAGCAAGAATCCATGGAGGGATTGAGAGATAGCAAGCTCGGAGAAGGTCAACAATGGGGGAAGAACACGAGCTCAAAAGGATAAGGTTCATTGGGGAAGAAGACCCCCTTTTATAGGTGGGGGAAAATCCAACTGTTATCCCACTCACCAGCCCCGCACAGAGCGGTACTACCGCTAGGGAAGGGCAGTACTACCGCTCCGGGCGGTACTACTGCTCAACCCAGCGGTACTGCCGCGCTGCCAGGGCTCTCACCCCAGGGCGGTACTACCGCTAGGGAAGAGCGGTACTACCGCTTAGGGCGGTACTACCGCTCCTACTGCCGCCCTTAGAGCCGCAAAACCCGACACGAAAAACTTCGTTCGAGAATCGAGGCGGAAGTAGCCCAGACGCATAGCGGTACTACGGCCGAAAAACCCCAAGCGATACTACCGTTGGGAGAGCGGTACTACCGCTTGGAGCGGTACTACCGCTCTGAGAGCGGTACTACCGCTGGGGAGCTTCGGCGGTACTACCGCTGTGGACCGCGGTACTACCGCTGGCGCCAGCCTTAAGCCGCTACCGCTAAAACAAAGAAAACTCCAAGGAAACCAGAACTGCCATAACTTCTGCAAATGAGCTCCGAATTGAGCAAACTCAAGCTTGTTGGATAGAGCAAGACGAGTAGCATCAAAACAGCGACAGGGGAGGCAGGGGAGGTATGCTTAGCAAACAAAGGAGTGAAACCTCCAACCGAGAAGAACCAGCATACCCTCCAACATCAAAAACATCATAGAAGATGCATGAGAACTCTGTTTTCGATGAACTCGAGCTTGTCATAAAAATGACTATAAGCTCCAAATCTCACAAGGAGAAGAACCAAACAAGAACCAAAAAGATGATGCAAGGATGCAATGGTTTGAGCTCTCTACGAATGATACGATCAAGCAACTCATCGAGAGCCCCCCTTGATAGTACGACAATCAATCCTATAACCCGGTCTCATGAGACCGGTAAAATAGAAAACCTATCAAGGGCAAACCTTTTCCTTGCACATGATCCACTTGAGCTAGATGATGACGATCTTCTCCTCCTCAAGATGGACCACCTTTCTTGATTGCTTTGGCTCGAAGAAGACTAGTTGATTGCTCCCCCATACTCCACTATGGGTGAGCCACTCTTCTGCACATCTTCACAAGTCCATTGTCGCCACAATGGACGGCAAGCTTCAAGCATATGATCTCTTCGTGATGATTCAACTTGAGCTTGCACACCGCAACCTAACCCCACAAAGAATTCTCACGAAGACCATGGGTTAGTACACAAAGCGTAGTTGACCATGCTTACCATACCATGGGATCGCTTGATCCCTCTCGGTACATCTTCTATGCTTTGTGTGTTGATCAACTTGATTCATTCTTTGACTTAGTCTTGATCAACCTTGAATCTTTCCAACTCTCTTCATTTGGATGATGTCTTGAAGGTAAACATGAATGATCACACTATCTTCTTCTTCAAGACATGCTTGCAATAAGCTCAACAGTCATAAGACCAATCTTTGGATAATTCCTTAACAGCAACTTGGTCATCACGAACTCTCCTTGAAACCAACAAAAGGACTCCAAGAAAGGTCTATGGACAAAACCCTTCAAATGTAACTCAAGGCAACCATTAGTCCATAGGGATTGTCATCAATTGCCAAAACCAAACATGGGGGCACCTCATGTTCTTTCAAACTTCCCTGCAGGGGTGCACCACATAACCCAACACGCTCGATCCCATTTGGCCGGACACACTTTCCTGGGTCATGCCCGACCTCGAAAGATCAACACGTCGTAGCCCCACCTACGCACAACAAAGAGGTCAGCACGCTGGTCTAAATCCTATGCGCGCAGGGGTCTGGGCCCATCACCCATTGCACACCTGCACGTTGCGTACGCGGCCGGTGAGCAGACCTAGCAACCTCCATTACAAAGGAAGTTGCGTTAACGCAGTCCAACCCGGCACGCGCCGCTCAGTCGCTGACGTCAAGAAGGCTTCGGATGATACCACGACGTCGAGTGCCCATAACTTTCCCGCGTAGTTGGTTAGTGCGTATAGGCCAGTGGCCAGACTCAGATCAAATACCAAGATCTCGTTAAGCGTGTTAAGTATCCGCGAACGCCGAACAGGGCCAGGCCCACCTCTCTCCTGGGCGGTCTCAACCTGCCCTGTCGCTCCGCCTCAAAGTAACAGTCGGGAGCCGTCGGGAACCCAGGCCCACCTCTACCGGGATGGATCCACCTGTCCTTCCAGCCCCCACATTGGAATCACTTGCGGGTACTCAACGAGCTGACCCGACTTTAGTCACCACCTATATAGTATGTATATATGTATAGTATATACCCGTGATCACCTCCCGAGTGATCACGGCCCAATAATATAGCAAGGCAGACTGACAAGAATGTAGGGCCAATGATGATAAACTAGCATCCTATACTAAGCATTTAGGATTGCGGGTAAGGTATCAACGACTGTAGCAACAATGACAGGCTATGCAACAGAATAGGAGTAACCGAACAGTAACATGCTACACTACTCTAATGCAAGCAGTATAGAGAAGAATAGGCGATATCTGGTGATCAAGGGGGGGCTTGCCTGGTTGCTCTGGCAAGAAGGAGGGGTCGTCAACTCCGTAGTCGAACTGGGCAGCAGCAGCGTCGGTCTCGTAGTCTACCGGAGAAGAGGGGGGAGAAACAATGAATACATTGCAACAGATGCATATCGATGCATGACATGACAAGTAACGATGCTAGGTGTGCCCGTTCGTGGTAGTAGGTGATACCGACGAAGGGGGAAAACATCCGAGAAACTATTCCCGGTGTTTCGCGTTTTCGGACAGATGAACCGGAGGGGGAAAGTTGCGAGTCCGATAGTTTAGGGATGTGTGGCGGACGAACAGGCTGCGTATCCGGATTTGTCTCGTCGTTCTGAGCAACTTTCATGTAGAAAACTTTTTCATCTGACTTACAGTTAATTTTCTATTAATCTTCTAAGTTTTAATCATTTTCTGGAATTTCAATTAATTCGAAAAAAACAGTAAATAGTTTTGTCACCTACTATTATTCTAGCCTATGAGTATGACTATGGGGCCAGTGGGGCTGGGTTGACCCAGTCAAAGGTTGAATGGTCAAAGGATAAATAGTGTAGGCGGGTCCTGGCTGTCATTGTCTCTAACTTTATTAGATTAGTTAGTTTTTGTTTAATTGTCAGAGGGTCCCTCTGTCATTGGGCCACTAGGCTAACCTAGCAATTAATTAACCTAACTAATGCTGCTAATTAGTGCCTAAACTAATTGGCTGGCTGTGAGCTAGCCGGCCTCACGCGGATGGCACACACGCACGCATGTGTGCGGAGGCCATGGCCATGGCGTTGGCCAAGGGAGGCACTACGCGGGGGAAGCGGGGGCAAGCAAGCGGGGCACACTAGGGCGTGCACGGCCAGCACGCACGGGCCACGGTGAGCAGCGGCGGCGAGTGGATGCGGGGCCGCGGCGACGGCGGCAGTGGAGCACTGCAACGATGGGTGCGGGCGGCTCCGAGGCGGCGCTAGGCGATGGCCGCCGAGCAGCTGCAGGTGGAGACGGGGCCAGGGACGGGCATGCGCTGGCAGCAGTACGCAGCAGCTACAGATAGTAGTTAAGCAGCAGCAGCTCACGCACGCACGTATGTACGCGTACGCGCGAGATCGGATGTACTCGGGGACGGCAAACAGCGACCGAATCAAAGCAGGGGAAGGAGAGATCTAGAGGAGTTTCTCACTGCGAGACCATTGGCACGCTCGGGGAGGGTCGGGGTGGACCGTAGAGGTGGTGGTGATGGCGAGATGGCGACGACCGGACGAAGAAGACGAAGACTGCGTCGGCTACACAGCTCCCCGCCTCGTTCCAATGCCCTGAACGGACGCTGTAGAGCGCGGCGAACCTCCAGGATGTGCTCCCGTACGCCAGAGAGGCCGGTGGACGCGTTAACGACAGCGAGGCGGGGGGTGACTGCATGAGCTTGCGAGCTCAAAAACAAGCCAGAGGAGAGGGGGCGATGGGGATCGAGGGGGGATGAACGAGGGCGAGCTAGTGTTTCTGGGGGACGCCTTAGTAGGCCGAGGGAGGGTGCGGATGGCCGGCACGTGGCCCTGGAGCCATGGATGGCTGGCACGTGGCCCTGTAGCCATGGATGGCCGGCACGCACGGCTCTGCCTCTCCCCTGCGAGAGGTAGGGGAAAAGGCTGGCCAGCTGGGCTGGGCCTGGTATAGTGTTAGTACTGGGCTTATGTGAACAGGGGGGATTTCTCCTTTCCTTCTTCTTGTTTGTTTGTTTTCCTTCCCTTTTATTTATTACTCTCTGTTTTATTTTAGACAAACTTTACTTTAGTTCTATAATATATAAATTTTTTAGTTCCGAAAATAATGTTACTACTTATTCTACTGCCATAATAACCTGGGTTCACAGATAAATTAGTTTAATATTTTATATATTATAAAAAGTATTTAATTATTAGTTTTAGATGTTGTTCTGCTCATTTTAGAGCAATTACACATTTTATAAAAGTGTGGTTTCTCCACCATAATTACCTATGCATTATTTGGCTTACTCCAAACATTTTAGTTTTAATATTTAAAAACTTTTATTGTCTGCTTGGTTTTGAATTTGAATTCAAACCGGTTTCGAATTAACGCGAGATTAGGAACAGTAACCATGGTGACGTGGCCTCATTAACAGAGGTTTACTGTAGCTTAATTATCCGGGAGTCACAATTCTCCTCCACTACAAGAAATCTCGTCCCGAGATTTAAGAGGGGAGTAAGGGGGGAGGGATTGGGTTATGGAAAATCTATCGGATCTTCTCGGTCTTGGTTACTCTTCTCGAAGAGGTCCATCCAATATATTGATGCCTTCATACTTCTGCTTCAGGTCAAAATGATGAAGTCGTCATCCTTCCCTCGGGATCTTCATCGCACATACGAAAAGGATAAGCAGTAACTTTAGAAGAACGGACCTCTACAAGGTTGCTATCTGGTAGATAACATCAACGAAGATGGCGGAAAGTAACTCTAGAATTGGGACTTCGAAAATTTTGAGAGGAAAGTAAAAAGGTACAATAAGGAGTTTCAAGCGGTCAGGCAATCGTTCGATGCCTATTTAGAAGGTGAAAGGGTTTCAGGGCAACGAGAATAAGTACTATATCTGATAACAGAATTGATGATCTCTCGGAAAGTGGCTCGTGAATTTCATACAAAGCCACATGCGAGGAACAACCTTGAGAACAGGGGGTGTACAAGAGAGTCAGGTTTCGATCGTGTGGAACTATGGGTTATGGGCCCACTATGCTGATTAAAAGTAGGAAGGCGGTGACGATTTGCATGATCATGTAAGCAAGGCATGTCAGAGGATAGTTTGTCGATTATGTCGGCAACAACATTGGTACCAAGGGCGAGGGATGAAGAGAACCATTTTCCTGCTTGTTGAACGAGGCGGACCAATAGGCAAAGTTCTCGTCCATCGGTGGTTACTGGAATGCTATCAACAAAAGCAACAGGTTCTTACTGACACAGTTGTACACTAAGGTGTTTTACATGAGCAGAAGAATACTACTGCTTATATAATATACATCACAAGAAGGGTTAAGCAAACCAATGGAAAGTAAAAGGTGATTACCAGGTTTATTCAGAACAATGGGGAGGAAAATGTGTATACACACATTTTTCGGGGGTATATCCTTCCCAAGGACAAGCGGGGCATGATATCCATGACAGGATAGAAAGTAGAGAACCAATGAGGTAAAGGGAGAGGAATTTCATGACGTTACCCATACAACGGTGTTTGGATAATTGAGCAAGAAACAATTAGCATTGGGATAAGTGTTCTTGTTGAAAATCGAAGTACCATAGACATGCTTCGAGATAGCATTGACATGGTCATCAGGTGAAGATCAGACTTCGGAAACACAAAGGATTCATCGGAAACAACTTATAGGATAAGTCTTACAATTTCCTCATGGAAGAATGGTTAACCTTGCTAAGATGGAAACTATAACAATTGGTCCTCCGGCCAGGTGTGCTAGGCATGACATCACCTTACCGGGTCATATAAAGACCAATGTTCTGACTCTTGGAAAATGTTCCAACCATCATATCTGACCAACATACAGATCTGATTGGTGTCAGGATACCTCAGACTCGGGATGCCTGAGAAGAAAGGTGCAACACAAATTGACGGGATGACACTGTAAGATTCTCAGGAAATGAACTATGAAGTAATTTCCGTTAACAAGAGTTCATCATTAACCCAAGGAGAGGACAAGGAGGTGGCTGATGAACTCAACGACAATTCATCAAAATTTCCAAAGGATGGATTTCCACAATTATGTGAACAAGGAGATAACATTTGTCAGATCAAAATGATATATTGATGTATGCTTGAGGAAAACATACACAATTTAACAATGGTTGAAAGGTGCACCCGGAATATGGGCCGGGTTGCACGGCCAACATTGGAATGGTGATTCAATAATCAATAGTCTAAGAATGAACGGCCGACCATTAACTTCAAAGCAATAGGGTTGCTAAAAGGGTGGAATCCAAACATCACCGATCGAATCAACACGAGGACCAAGAAAGAATGCTGATGGTGAGAAGTATCACTATACCAAGAATTCTTAAGAGGTGGAGTAATCCTCACGACATTCTTGACATAACAGATGATAATACTTCAAGGTAGAACATCATACAAGCTGGATAGCAAGTACCATCCAGAACATGAACAAGTTTGTGTTGGGGGAAGGCAAGAATGTTGTCGATGATAACACAATCATCGAGGGGCAAGGATGGTATTTCCCATCATGAGTTTGATTGATATCCTGGAAGAACACAGAATGTTGATGATGATCATCACAAATTTTATCGAGAGGTTTCATGAAGATGTAATCGAACATCCACTACATCAAGTAAAAGGACTGATGTAGCAAAAGATTTTTTTTTGAACCACGGATACGACACCAGCTCGGAATCAAGCTTGTTGTTCAAGGTGGAATGATAAGATGAGGAAATCGACATAAGCTTAGCTCATCATCGAAGGTTGTGCTCCAGGATTAAGGACCAGGTAGCACAGTTAAAATTTAGCACGATAAGGATATAGCCAATCAGGCTAGGAATGACTTCAAGGATTATTAAACTCATAAGCAATGAAAATTACTTATCGGAGCACGGAATCGGTTCACTTATGGATGTTCTCGGTTGATGACAACCCGGAACCCGTGGAGTCACTATGACAGGGAAGGTACTACTTCATCAGAATTTCATAAGATGTAGTGTAATGGGTTGATATCCTCGAGATACCAGGAGGTAATACTCGAAGGTAGATCAAAATAGAGGTTGGGCAGACGTAATGATCTGCAGAAGGTAAGTACTTTTAAATTGTCCGAGAATGGGGTCAAAGAAGAACCATCACGGTTGGAACCACGATTGCAAAGGACAAAATCACAGACACAAGATCAAATTAAGTGAATAATTATTTTTACGAGAAGCTATCATGATAAGCTCAACATCGTTTCCATGGGCATGAACACAAAGTTCAAGGTCGACTCCCACTTTTCCAATGCATAAACTTTCATTCACTTCTCATTTTCGATGAAGTTGCAACGTTGAAATTTTATCTGGAATAACACCAGTAGAGTATGACCCGTAGAAGTTTCCGGGTTTACACAGAATAGAAAAGGTATAGGTTCAACCCATCGGGATATCTTAGAAACATATACCACAAGTTCCAAGAGTAAATATCACCAACTCAAAAGCAGAGCATGGTTGGCCAAATCAGAGAATAGGATTTACTAATGGCATTATGTATTAGGGAAGAATTCACAAGCAATTAAATATGAAGGACATTGCCGAATAATAATCCAACAAAGTATTTGACGGTCGATAGCGGAGCTGATGTGAGCAGCGGCACACAACCAGTTGAAGAAAGAATGCAAGGGCATCATATTATAGAACATCTGAATGATTGATGCTTATATATCAAAGGAAATATGATTTCCAAATCGAAGGATCATAAGAGGACGCTCTGATCAAGGGTGGATAAGTTCAATAGACCTAAGGGTACAATTGACGCCAAATAGATTGGTCGAGAACAAGCTCATGTTTAAAATGACATCTGAGCTGGAAAGATAATTTAAAAGGATCAACTGATGATTGCGTGCATTAGCACTCAGGTTAAATCAATAGGATCAAAATGACGGTGCCTAAGGATACTAACGATTATTGCCAGACATATGAAAAGCATCCATAATGCAAGCAGACAAGTATTGCAGAGCAATAAGGTACTAAGGATTTTTGGAGGATCAAATAGTATTTCGAAGACCAATGTGAAACACATGAACAACTGGGGATGAATGGATACTCGATAAGGGCGAGAAATTATCTGTAGGGGTATTCAGGTGGCAAGGAACTCCAAGGCCGTAGGCACAAAATATTCTCGGAACAATAGAAATGATTTCAAGGTATCTTGTAATAACAAGATCAACTTGGAATAAAAGTAAGAACGACAAGTGTATGTATTTATCCATAGGGATATTTCGGTGCTAGAGAATTGCAAAAGCAACGGGCACAAAGTCTCAAAAGAGTATCGGAGAGTAACTTCGAAATCTTCTGGTGCAGCCGGCGATCATCTGGGCTGAAGGGGCTCTCCGGGAGAAAGTGTTTTTGAGAACCTAAAGTTAGATTTTTTTTTAGAAAATCATTTAACCCGAATAGAAGAGAGATTAGAATCCCAGAGTATAGACGAGGAATAAAAGATCCTAATACCACCCAATGGCAACGTGGGCCCATGGGCTGCACAACCATGTTAGTAAAAGTTTTGTAAAGCCTAGACTCGACTTCGGCCAAGGAGTGTGGAAGGGAGATTCCTACAGGCAGTCGGCTCTGATACCAACTTGTGACGCCCCCGATTCAATCATACACTAATCATGCATGCAAATGTGTACGATCAATATCAGGGACTCACGGGAAGATATCACAACACAACTCTAAAACATAAATAAGTCATACAAGCATCATAATACAAGCCAGGGGCCTCGAGGGCTCGAATACAAGTGCTCGATCATAGACGAGTCAGCGGAAGCAACAATATCTGAGTACAGACATAAGTTAAACAAGTTTGCCTTAAGAAGGCTAGCACAAACTGGGATATAGATCGAAAGAGGCGCAGGCCTCCTTCCTGGGATCCTCCTAACTACTCCTAGTCGTCGTCAGCAGGCTGCACATAGTAGTAGGCACCTCCGGTGTAGTAGGAGTCGTCGTCGACGGTGGCGTCTGGCTCCTGGACTCCAGCATCTGGTTGCGACAACCAGAAAGAAAGGAAAGGGGGAAAAAGGGGGGAGAAAGCAACCGTGAGTACTCATCCAAAGTACTCGCAAGCAAGGAACTACACTACATATGCATCGGTATATGTGTAAGGAGGCCATATCAGTGGACTGAACTGCAGAATGCTAGAATAAGAGGGGATAGCTAGTCCTATCGAAGACTACGCTTCTGGCAGCCTCCGTCTTGCAGCATGTAGAAGAGAGTAGATTGAAGTCCTCCAAGTAGCATCTCCAAGTAGCATCGCATAGCATAATCCTACCCGGCGATCCTCTCCTCGTCGCCCTGTTAGAGAGCGATCACCGGGTTGTATCTGGCACTTGGAAGGGTGTGTTTTATTAAGTATCCGGTTCTAGTTGTCATAAGGTCAAGGTACAACTCCAAGTCGTCCTGTTACCGAAGATCACGGCTATTCGAATAGATTGACTTCCCTACAGGGGTGCACCACATAACCCAACACGCTCGATCCCATTTGGCCGGACACACTTTCCTTGGTCATGCCCGACCTCGGAAGATCAACACGTCGCAGCCCCACCTAGGCACAACAGAAAGGTCAGCACGCCGGTCTAAATCCTATGCACGCAGGGGTCTGGTCCCATCACCCATTGCACACCTGCATGTTGCGTACGTGGCCGGTGAGCAGACCTAGCAACCTCCATTACAAAGGAAGTTGCGTTAACGCAGTCCAACCCGGCGCGCGCCGCTCAGTCGCTGACGTCAAGAAGGCTTTGGATGATACCACGACGTCGAGTGCCCATAACTTTCCCGCGTAGTTGGTTAGTGCGTATAGGCCAGTGGCCAGACTCAGATCAAATACCAAGATATCGTTAAGCGTGTTAAGTATCCGCGAATGCCGAACAGGGCCAGGCCCACCTCTCTCCTAGGCGGTCTCAACCTGCCCTGTCGCTCTGCCTCAAAGTAACAGTCGGGAGCCGTCGGGAACCCAGGCCCACCTCTACCGGGATGGAGCCACCTGTACTTCCAACCCCCACATCGGAATCACTTGCGGGTACTCAACGAGCTGACCCGACTTTAGTCACCATCTATATAGTATGTATATATGTATAGTATATACCCGTGATCACCTCCCGAGTGATCATGGCCCAATAATATAGCAAGGCAGACTGATAAGAATGTAGGGCCAATGATGATAAACTAGCATCCTATACTAAGAATTTAGGATTGCGGGTAAGGTATCAATGACTGTAGCAACAATGACAGGCTATGCAACAGAATAGGAGTAACCGAACAGTAACATGCTACACTACTCTAATGCAAGCAGTATAGAGAAGAATAGGCGATATCTGGTGATCAAGGGGGGGCTTGCCTGGTTGCTCTGGCAAGAAGGAGGGGTCGTCAACTCTGTAGTCGAACTGGGCAGCAGCAGCGTTGGTCTCGTAGTCTACCGGAGAGAAGAGGGGGAAGAAACAATGAATACAATGCAACAGATGCATATCGATGCATGACATGACAAGTAACGATGCTAGGTGTGCCCGATCGTGGTAGTAGGTGATACCGACGAAGGGGGAAAACATCCGAGAAAGTATTCCCGGTGTTTCGCGTTTTCGGACAGATGAACCGGAGGGGGAAAGTTGCGAGTCCGATAGGTTAGGGGTGTGTGGCGGACGAACGGGCTGCGTATCCGGATTTGTCTCGTCGTTCTGAGCAACTTTCATGTAGAAAACTTTTTCATCTGACTTACAATTAATTTTCTATTAATCTTCTAAGTTTTAATCATTTTCTGGAATTTCAATTACTTCGAAAAAAACAGTAAATAGTTTTGTCACCTACTCTTATTCTAGCCTATGAGTATGACTATGGGGCCAGTGGGGCTGGGTTGACCCAGTCAAAGGTTGAATGGTCAAACGATAAATAGTGTAGGCGGGTCCTGGCTGTCATTGTCTCTAACTTTATTAGATTAATTAGTTTTTGTTTAATTGTCAGAGGGTCCCTCTATCATTGGGCCACTAGGCTAACCGAACAATTAATTAACCTAACTAATGCTGCTAATTAGTGCCTAAACTAATTGGCCGGCTGTGAGCTAGCCGGCCTCACGCGGATGGCACACACGCACGCATGTGTGCGGAGGCCATGGCCATGGCGTTGGCCAAGGGAGACACCACGCGGGGGAAGCGGGGGCAAGCAAGCATGGCACACTAGGGCGTGCACGGCCAGCAGGCACGGGCCACGGTGAGCAGCGGCGGCGAGTGGATGCGGGGCCGCGGCGACGGCGGCAGTGGAGCACGGCAACGATGGGCGCGGGCGGCTCCGAGGCGGCGCTAGGCGATGGCCGCCGAGCAGCTGCAGGCGGAGACGGGGCCAGGGACGGGCACGCGCTGGCAGCAGTACGCAGCAGCTACAGATAGCTGTTAAGCAGCAGCAGCTCACGCACGCACGTATGTACTCGTACGCGCGAGATCGGATGTACTCGGGGACGGCAAACAGCGACCGAATCAAAGCGGGGGAAGGAGAGATCTAGAGGAGTTTCTCACTGCGAGACCATTGGCACGCTCGGGGAGGGTCGGGGTGGACCGGAGAGGAGGTGGTGATGGCGAGACGGTGACGACCGGACGAAGAAGACGAAGACTACGTCTGCTACACAACTCCCCGCCTCGTTCCAATGCCCTGAACGGACGCGGTAGAGCGCGGCGAACCTCCAGGATATGCTCCCGTACACCAGAGAGGCCGGTGGACGCATTAACGATGGCGAGGCGGCGGTGACTGCATGAGCTTGCGAGCTCAAAAACAAGCCAGAGGAGAGGGGGCGATGGGGATCGAGGGGGGGATGAACGAGGGCGAGCTAGTGTTTCTAGGGGACGCCTTAGTAGGCCGAGGGAGGGTGCGGATGGCCGGCACGTGGCCCTGGAGCCACGGATGGCCGGCACGCACGGCTCTGCCTCTCCCCTGCGAGAGGTAGGGGAAAAGGCCGGCCAGCTGGGCTGGGCCTGGTACAGTGTTAGTACTGGGCTTATGTGAACAGGGGGGGTTTCTCCTTTCCTTTTTCTTGTTTGTTTGTTTTCCTTCCCTTTTATTTATTACTTTATGTTTTATTTTAGACACACTTTACTTTAGTTTTATAATATATAAATTTAGTTCCGAAAATAATGTTACTACTTATTCTACTGCCATAATAACCTGGGCTCACAGATAAATTAGTTTAATATTTTATATATTATAAAAAGTATTTAATTATTAGTTTTAGATGTTGTTCTGCTCATTTTATAGCAATTACACATTTTATAAAAGTGTGGTTTCTCCACCATAATTACCTATGCATTATTTGGCTCACTCCAAACATTTTAGTTTTAATATTTAAAAACTTTTATTGTTTGCTTGGTTTTGAATTTGAATTCAAACCGGTTTCAAATTAACGCGAGATTTGGAACAGTAACCGTGGTGACGTGGCCTCATTAACAGAGGTTTACTGTAGCTTAATTATCCGGGAGTCACGATGGGGATTCAAACCTCGCAATATCTCAAATAAATGGAGACTTTGACGCCAAGGACCCAAAAATGGTGGCTTACCGCAATGCCGTCCTCAAAATGTCAGCTCAGTTTGAGGGGCTAGAATTCCACCATGTGGTCCGAGAAAACAATCAAGCGGCGGATATTCTCGCCCGCATCGACGCTAAGCGCGACCCCGTCCCACCTAACATCTTCTTGGAAAGGTTGTTCAAGCCATCCGTGGTGTGGGAAGGGGAGGCCGGCAATACCAGTCCGGATCCGACCACAACCCCAGATCCCGAACAATCTGACGTAATCGGAGGCTCCGCCACCGAAATAACACCTTCAACCCACGTGATTATGGTCGTCATCGCCCCGTGGACAGAACCCTTCTTAGCCTACCTAAATAGGCAAGAACTCCCTGAGGACCACAATGAGGCACGTTGCATTATGCGGTGCTCTAAAGCCTCCAAGGTTCACGAGGGAGAGATTTATAAGAAAAGCGCTACCGGAGTACTCTAGAGGTGCATCTCCAAAGAGGAAGGACGACAGCTTTTGGCCGAAATTCATGCTAGACTCGGCGGCCACCACGCAGCAGCTCGGGCCCTTGTAAGCAAGGCCTTCCGTACAGGTTCCTACTGGCCGACAGCCCGAGCAGACGCACAGGACCTCATCCAACATTGCGTCGGTTGCCAGCTTTTTGCAAATCAAAGCCATATGCCACCTACCGCTCTCCAAACAATCCCCATAACTTGGCCCTTTGCGGTCTGGGGGATCGATATGGTTGGACCCCTTAAAGGAGGAAGCCATAAGAAAAAATACTTGTTGGTCATGGTGGATAAATTCACCAAATGGATAGAAGCCAAACCAGTTAAAATGGCCGAATCCGGACCAGTGATAGACTTCATATCAGGGGTCGTACACTGTTACGATGTCCGCCACAGCATCATCACCGACAATGGCTCCAACTTCACAGCCGATGAGGAGAAAACTTGGTGCGGCAACATGGGCATCAAGCTCGATTACGCCTCCATCTATCAGCCCAAACAAACGGTCAAGTCGAACGAACAAATGGTCTTATTATGAGCGGCATCAAACCCAAACTAGTGCGATCCTTGAAAGAATCAGATACGCACTGGGTTGAGGAGCTCGACTCCGTACTATGGGGGCTGCGGACCACGCTGAATCACACTACCGGATACACACCATTTTTTATGGTGTACGGCGCAGAGGCGGTATTGACCTGTGACATCATTCATGACTCACCTCGAGTGCGCATGTACGAATAGAGAGAAGCCGAGCTTGATCGGCAGGACAGTTTAGATGCCCTGGAGGAGGAGCGTGATGTCGCAAAAGCCCGCTCCACATTCTATCAGCAACAGGCTCGAAGATATCAAAGCAGAGAAGTACGGGCCAAAACTTATAACATTAGAGAACTCGTTCTACGCCTACCAGAGAAGAAAAAGGACAAGCTCAAGCCCAAGTGGGAGGGTCCCTTCATCATTGATAAAGTTCTCACTTGAGGAGCGTACCGTCTGCATGATGCATTTGATAATCGACTCGAGCCAAACCCATGGAACGCAGCCAGACTCCGAATATTCTACGCCTAGTGCCGGACTCTGTGTTCATCTCCTTACCTCTGCCTTTTTTTAAGTTATATCTGCTTTCTTTCTTTCTTTCTTCCCTTTTCTTTATGGCCATAAAAGCTTAAAGTGTGTCTTGACTACACAATCTTGACGCGCCCTGCATGCTCATTATACCTGGGGGCTTCTTATACAGGAGCTTAATATAATTATCTCCCGGGCTTTATGCCCATTACATATGTGTCGCTTCTCCATATGTACCTTTTTTCGCCATTATATGCATCGATATGACTTAAGTTTTGGCCAAGCTGGGTTGCCTGGCTCCTGTGTTTATGCCCTACGTTCCCGTTAGTTCGGCTAGGGCATAAGGGGAGCACCTCTGTGATTGTTACTGCCGAATCAGCCGAATGTGTACCTCAGACTGGGTGAAGCCGAAAGCTAGCGTTCTTAAGGGCATATTCGCTCGGTGAACAAAAGATGTTTCTTACCTATCACAATACATGCCCCCAGATGTTTATATCCTGCATCTCTTTTCGCAGTTCGGACATGCACATTAATGCATGCGTGCCTAGGGAAAGGAACCCTTAATGGAACTATTCTCCCTGGAAGATGTTTCTTACTATCCATGTAATTTAACATAGCTAGTTGGGTACTTGTCTATTCAAGCACTTATGACCACTACGCCTGGTTTCCACGCATACCCCGGTTTTTACATAACTGATCGGGTATTCGGATACACTCCGGACTATCGGGTCCGGAGGCTGAAGCAAAAAGTTCCGCCATGACAAATGATTTACAATCCGGCTAGGGACAAAATATGTCATTTGAAGTACACAGTCACTTAGACTGACTAAATTCTTCTTCTATACCATCCAACAGGTTGTCTAGCCTACAATCCTGTTGGGAATACTTTGCGGCTAATCCTACCTGGTCATATACCAGACTAACGGGGATCTCTTTCCCATCTGACCCTACAGGTCCGATCTCGGCCATGTGATTCGGGTCAACCTTGGTGTACCGTGTCTTCACCATGGCCCAGGCTTCCCTTGCACCTTGTCGGCAGGCTGATATCTTCCATAATCGGAAGCGCCGCCGCGCTCCCTTGAGCATCTATACAAGCTCCCCCATGCCTCTGGGCAGGGACGCGGAGGGCCACAAGGCCTGGGCAATACCCTACATCACCTGCCGAACTTGTTCGTGCAGTTGTGAGAGCTCTTGCAAAAGATCGCCTACGGATCCGGGCATCTTCTCTTCGGGATGACCTGTCAGCATACCTACGGACATAACTCTGTTAGCCCGCTTCTTCGCCGAACTGTATAAAGGTTCGTTTGAGCACTTACTAAAAATGCCGTGTTGAAGCCTCTTATTCTCCTTTACGGAGTCAGCGAGCGGGGCCCGAACATCCTTTAGTTCAACGCCCAGCCGGGTATGGACATCCTCGAGATCATTTTTCTCTCGAATAACCCATGTAAGCACACGCTCACCATCCTCTAACTGTCGTTGAGCATGTTGCTCATCCCCCGGTACGATCTCCAGATTACCTCCGGGATTGTCTGCAGAATCTATTGTTAGATTTACATGTATGCCGAATACTAATAGGTACATGTCATTACATTCTTTTTGATCAAGACTAGTATTACCAGATGGGGCCTTCTTGGACTCCTCCATTTCGGCAACTGTGGCCCATAGCTGGACTTTGCAGTCCTCCAGCTCTTGAGACAACTGGTTATTCTTCTCCGTAAGAACCTATGCATACAATGATCCTTAAATCAGTCGCGCCAACTGTTTCAAGTCTCAGGGGCTACTGATACACATAATTATCAGATTTTCTTACCCGTATATCCTTTACATACTAGTCTGTGGCTCTGGCAAGGCCATCTTGAGCAGCTCAGATGTACGCGTCCCCCAAGCTGAAGGCATTGAACGCCTCTTCAGAAAAAAATAGGGTCGCGGAGTACGGCCCGTTGAAGCCTGTGATTCATGGCACTCTCCACTTCAGAATTCATAGCGGACATTCTATCCGCATCCTCTGTAGGAGGACCGTCCGGCGTTGTCCCCACATTAGCCTCCGCCCTTGAGTCCGGCTCTGGAGTCCGGCTGGTGGAGGCGTGGCCGGCAGGCTCTCCAGACACAGTCCGGCGAGCGTTTTTTCTACCAGGGACCACGGACATTTTTATATTTTAAAGACGGTAATCATGGAGCAGGTTTTTAATCATACCTCTGCGATGGTGTCTCGGTCCTGACTGCCTTCCTTTTAAGCCTACCCGGCTTCGGTGCCCCATGTTGACGAGTCACCGCGGGTTCGGCACGGCGCCCTGACGGCCTTCCCTGTAAAACGCAATACATGTGTTGTTGGTAAGGCGCAAAGAAGGGATCCATCTCAGAGGTTAGGACTCCGGTTTTACTTAGACATGATGCAGGGAGTAGGTCGGGATAATCAGCTATGATGGCCACTAAGGCACCGTCACAGCTTAACTGGTAAAACTTCCTATCGACAAGCTCCACAAATATGACCGGATCTTCTTCGAGTCCGGGGTCGAGGGCCCAGTCAGGGTCCTTTGGCTGTGGAGATGGGTTGTGCACCTCCTTCATAGCTTTTCGTAGTTCCTGCTATGAATTAGCAAGGTAAATATTTGTGGTGAAGAATGCAGGAAGGAATGGAGTTGAGAAAAAGACAGCAGCTCACCCAGCTTGGGGGGTTGTACATGGAAAATCCATCCCGCTTCTTAATGTGGAGAAACTCCTCTTCTTCTCCTTTATACAAATCAGACAGTATTTTTGCCAGAGCGGTGGCGGAGTCCGAACCTTTACGACCGCAGCGGGTGGCATCGTCTTCTCCATTGAAGTGCCACATGGGTTTCCCCTAATACTGAAGTGGCTGCACCCCCCACATTATGCATATTGACATAACCTCGGTTATTGTCAATCCTGATTTGGCCAGCGTTTTTATCCGGCCCATCAAATAAAGGAACTCTCTGTTATCTTCCTCCTGGGGGCTCCGGGGACGCCAGCTACGGCGTTTCTTCGGGGGGGCATTGTCAAACTCAGGAAGGCCTACCCGGATAGGGTCCGAAAGGGGGACGTCCTCTATATAAAACCACTCTGAAGGCCATTCTTCGGATGTCTTCTTTGGAGTGCCAGATAGATATCCGGTTCCGGCGATGCGCCATACTTCGGCTCTGCCAACTTGGTATATTGATCCCTCCTGGTTGCGAGGGATGAGGCAGAATAGCCTCTTCCATAGCTCGAAATGAGCTTTGCAACCGAGAAATAGCTCGCAAAGGGCGACATAACCTGGGATGTGCAGTATGGAAGCAGGGGTGAAGTTATGCAGCTGGAGGCCGTAGTGCTCCAGGAGCCCGCGGAGGAACTGATGGATTGGAAATCCGAGGCCCCTCAGCAAGAAAGGGACGAGGCATACTCGCTCCCCCTGGATGGGTTGGGGAAACTCTTTGCTTGCTCCCCGCCATTGTAAGTGGCTAGTCCGGCTTGGACGGGGACCATATATGCAGGCGGGAGGAACCCCTGGGTCTGCAACTCCTCCAATCGGCCATGAGATACTGAACACTTCTCCCAAGCACCTGGCTTAGCGCTACGGGAGCGAGAGGAGGAGCTGCGGCGACTGGCCATGATGGGATGACCTTTTTCGAGCGTGCTCTGATGAATCCTTGCTTGGGGAAGATAGTGTGATTTGGATCTGAGGATCCCCGTCTCTTTAATAGACGATCTACTAACATGGTCGGGGTGGCAAATGTAAAAATGCACCGACTTCTCGCATTCGCTCGACATGTGGAGATTGCCATTATTAAAGTACAGAAGCCGAGGAGTGCAACATTAATGGGAAGCTAGACACTACTCGTTACAACAGGTACTCTGGATTTGGAGAAGAACCCGTCTTGCAATGCCGAAGACAATCTGCACGCTGGACTCATCGTCATTGAAGCCTAGTTCACGGGCTACTGAGGGAGTCCTGTATTAGGGGGTCCTCGGACAGCCGGACTATGTACTTGTGCCGGACTGTTGGACTATGAAGATACAAGATTGAAGACTTCGTCCCATGTCCGGGTGGGACTCTCCTTTGCGTGGAAGGCAAGCTTGGCAATTCGGATATGTAGATCTCCTTCTCTGTAACTGACTCTATGTAACCCTAGCCCCCTCTGGTGCCTATATAAACCGGAGGATTTAGTCCATAGGACAACAACAACCATAATCATAGGCTATCTTCTAGGGTTTAGCCTCTGCAATCTCGTGGTAGATCAACACTTGTAATACTCATACCATCAAGATCAATCTAGCAGGAAGTAGGGTATTACCTCCATCGAGAGGGCCCGAACCTGGGTAAACATCGTGTCCCCCGCCTCCTGTTACCATTAGCCTTAGACGCACAGTTTGGGACCCCCTACCCGAGATCCGCCGGTTTTGACACCGACAAGGGGTATAGTGTTGGATGGGTGATGAAGTTGCTTCTCGAAGATGGTGGGAGAGGCCTACTAGACAAACTGAGGGTGGAACTGCAATGTTATCAATAAGAGTGGGGATGTGTTTCTGTGTGTGCCTGTGCGTGATAGATCTGTCGGGAAGCATCCATGGATGATGAAGGGGAACCATGTGTTTGGTAAGCAAACCTAACTAGATCGATAGATCAATTGTTGTTTGTCAGAGGAAGGGAGAGACATAACTAATGAGGTAGATCGATCGACGCGTGGGTAAAAATGAGTTATAAGGACCTAGCTAGCTATATGTATAGCGAGAGATCGGTAAGTGTACGTCCATTTTATAGAGGCAAATAAGGCCCAGCGAGACGGATAGACAGAGAGAATGGAGCTAGGAGGTGGTGCGAGAGGCCTAGCTACTAGCTAGATAGGGGGAGGAGTGTGCGGTTGTGAGATCGATGAAAAGAGGGGCGAGAGTTTACACGTGTGTGCGACCGTATGAGAGACACGAGGCAAGGACACATAAAGGAGGAGATTGAAGGTGTGTGTGTGTGTATGTTGTAGGCAAGCATCGCTGGAGAGGTTTATCGATCGGTGTGTGTCGGAAAGGAGTTGTGGAGACTCTGGGAGAACGACCTAAAGAAAAAAATGAATGTGCCCGGTGGATAGAATGCCGAGGGAGGGGGAGGGCGAGGAGGGTGTGTGTATGCACGAGAGAAAGTTAGTGGTAGCTACAAAGGTTAGAGGATTGTGTGGGTGTAAGAGACTAATAAAGATCATAATTTGATATGAAAGAGGATTCATATATTTGAATAGTAGATCATAGTGTTTTAAACATATGCATGCATGAATATAGCGGTGATACACGTGTTGTGCACATGTTATACCATAATGTGATAATGCATGGCGCTTGCAACTCACAGCTAAATGTCGAACAATCTAAACCATACTATACATCAAACAATCTCACATTTTATTTGAATTTGTGATAATATGTGGCGTTTGCAGCTTACAACTAAATATCGAACAATCTAAACAATACTATATATCGAACATTCTCACATTTTATTTGAATTTGTGGTAATGTGTGGTGTTTGTAACTCACATCTAAATACTTGTAGGCGTAGGGGGTGGGGCACCATACATAATGTGATAAACACATTATACATATGAGACATGGTTTAGATTATGAAGATCTAGCTAGAGCTAGAAATGTAATCTGATTTGAAATCAACATAAAGTGTATTCAAAAATCAAGTTCGAGTTCATATAGTACCCATAGTTCATATGTAACTCGAGACAAATCATGTGGTGTGCTGTGAAGATAATACACAAACCATGGTTTAACTTGACCATAATGATGATTGTAGATCTTATTAAAACAGAGAAACGGATTCAAATGCTTTGACTTCACAACAATCATTACTGTAGATCTTATTCAAATAGAGAAAGGAATTCAAATTTAGTTCATATTGAAGAGGTAGTATATACGTTTGGAATGCACTAAAACGTTCATTTGAGTAGTAGGTTGCATGTGTTATACACGTAGTGAAATATTTTAATTGAACATAACATGAATTCAAAGTTTTGAATGACATTTGTAGTGCGCATTGATTTGGTACAGTACACGTTAAGCTTGTCTAGAAATTTCAACCCGCGCCTTGTTAGCCCAAAATATTTAAGATATATCTTTGTCTCGTCGTGCTCCGACAACTCCCTCCATCTCAACCCGTGTCTTGCTATTCTGCAATTACAACACGCACGAAAACTCCCACCTCCTGTGAAATCCCGACACATGAAATGCCTGTGGTACCCCTAAACCGAAAGAACCGCCTCAAATCGGTGGGGGTACTTTTGTAACTTACCCTACATTTCGGACAAGCGTGTCCCTAAGCCATGGTTCCCCACTGCCATCCCATCTTCCCACCCATTCGTACACCGAGGCCGCGAAACCCCGTGACGAAGCCCCACAGCTCCGTCTGCCACCCAGCCGGAGCCTCTTCCCCGAAGACATCGTCCACAGCAACACCTCGACGTCCCTCATCCACCATACCGAACGAGGATCCGTCGTCAATCTCGTCGTCCCGCCGGTTCAGCCACCCCGCACTCCACCTCCAAGGAGCTGCCCCGATGTTCACTTCGTCTATCGTGCCACCTCATTCCCACACCGTCGTCTTCACCTGCACCACCGGAAGAGCATCATCATCACTGTTTCCTTGGATGAAGCTGTGGCCTAATCGGCGCCACCAAAGAGGTTGTACACTAATCGTCGCATTTTCTTCTTGATTCGATCTCACCGTGCTACCGGCGCTCAGTCCCGAGCTGAAACGGCACAACTCCATCCACGACGGCATTACCGGCCACTTCCTCCACGACGTCGCTCCATCAGCGGTGACGTCCACATCAGTAGGAGCTGCTGCTGCTTTAGCTCTTGCTCGTGCTGCTACTCTGCTCTTGCTCTCAGTCCCCTGCCTGGTCTGCTCTTGCTATTGCTCTTGCTCGCACTGCTGCTCTTGCTCTTGCTCTTGCTTGCGATGCTGCTCCGATTTATCTACACTTCAGTTGACTGAATCGACTTTTGGGTCAGTCAATTTTCAAGGGGTGGGAGGGCTCGCCGGGGTGAAGGAAGAACCAGCCACAATGGGGAGGGGGGCTCGCCGGAGAGGTACCCCACCATCTATCTTAGGGTTCAGGGTGGGGGCGATTGTCGCCGGCGGTGGCGGGGCGGTGGCGTGGGGATCGTCGGAGAAAAAGCATGGCATGGTGGGGCCTAGAGGGATGGTCGGGGCGGCGGCAGACCGGCAGTGAGGAGTGTTTTCGGGGCGGGCAAGGCGGCGCACCGCCGGCCGCGGGCGGCGGGGGGCTGCTGTTTGGCCGGTGGTGGCTGGCGGCTCAGGGGGGTGGAGGTTGAAGATGAACTGCAGGCCCTTGATTTTGTATCCAATGGCTGCAAAATTGACTGACCAGAGATGAAAAAGTCAGTCGACCGACATGTAGCCTTACCTTGCTAGTGCGTTCAGTTTCGACGGCAAAATTCAGTTTCGACAGCAAAAATCAGTTTTGACAGTTAAGTTCAGTTTCGATAGTTAAGTTCAGTTTCGACAGTTAAATTCAGTTTCGGCAGTTAAGTTCAGAGATGAGCGGCTGATGTATTTTACATCTAGCACTTTGTGGTTATGTATTTTATGTCATGTATTGGAGATGCTATTAGAATTCCACTCAGGTTAACATTGTCTCTCTTGTCCTGCTTCAGCCTCGGCGTCGTACAACTCACCAGAGCTACTCCAACGACGAAATACTCCATCACAGCGGAGCAGTACCTTGGGCTCCACTCCAGACGCCTAAGATCTTCTTCCCCTCCTCCGACAGCCAAGTCAGCCGGAGCATCCTCACCGGCCAACCCAATCATGCTGAGATCAACATGGCTTTGCCAAAGAGGTTGTACACTTGTTGCATCTCTTTTTTACTCTACATGTTATATATATTGTCCACTGAGCACACGTAGTAACGGGAAATACGATTATTTTATCCTACTATATGACAAGCAATGAGGTACCAGGCAACTTAGCTTTCGGTGATGGACTCTCTTGAACACCATCATTATTTATCTCCGCGCGTTTGAGTTGTGCATTTGTCGATGGCCCTGGGAGTTGAGCTAGTAGGGCAGTGGCCTAGGTCCAAAGTAATAGAAGTAGCACAAAACATTTTTTTTAGTGTAGGCTTTTCCTTGCTCAAGCCTGCCAACTAGAATCGCCAGTGCATGAAAGGAAAAATGAGTGAAAAACATAGGAATTGGAAAGTTTCCTATGGTACTACTATTCATGAATTTGGTTCAAAGGAATGGAGCAAAGGAAAACTGTAGGATTTGTTCCTTTAGTGTCTCCTTGAAAGAAAAAACATAGGAATTTTAATTTTCACTTGTCCTCCTTTTCAAATTCCTATTCATGAAGCACAAGACTAAGAGATAGTAGCATAATAGCATTATAACCGTACATTTTCTTGTGGTTTGACTTAATCTCACCATGCTTCTTTGCATCCCGTGATCTTCCAATTGTTGTGAATCAAACACCCAGATTGGCAGAAATCCCGTGTTTTTAAATTCTCTGTTTTGCACGTGCATTCCTATCCTATTCCTGTCTATTTCCTATCCCTGCATTGTTGGAATCCTCCAATTCAAACGAGCCCTTACAGAATTACTTCTCTTACAGATAGTTGTCAAAGAAAACCTTGTGTGGTTTGTCCCGCTCCTGCTGCGCCGTCGTCCACCCCAGCTCAGCTGCTCCAACGACAGAAGGGTCCAGCATAGCAGGGATCCTGCCTCCAGACTGTCTTTTGCCGCCTCAGATCTTCTTCCCCGCCGCCGGCAGCCATGAAAACTGCATTACCATCATCAACCGAGCAGATGACCTCGAGGACTACACGGTTCCACAAGAGAGGTCACACTCTTTCGTGTCTGCTTACATTATGCATCGCTTAATATGACATGCTACTTTATCGTCCTGTTCACCGATTAGACTCTGATTCAGCTCCAAACTAATGGTTAAACATGAGTTTTTAAATGGTTGTGGAGTACATATCGGGGCCGCAATCAATAGTATCTATCTACTATCTGGTTAATCTCCGGTGTCTACTATGAGTTTCATGTTGGGTGGGAAACAAACAGTAAAGAAGCCATTATCTGTATTTTTTAACTGAAGCCATTATCTGCCTGCTATTATTGGTTTTGGGTCTATCCACAGGTTACTACCATCACTCTAGATTTCTGCATGCACTCCTTACATAATCTCACTAAGTTTTATTCCTATGCATGGCAGTTATTGTAAACAATGGAACTGAACATGTAGAGCAAAAGAGACGAGCCTTGTGTGGCAATAAAATTTCATGCAGACATCACTCCATGGTAGGCGCAAAGGCAGCCCCCCTCCATGCATTTCGGATTGTAATCGAGAGGAAGATATCTGTTCTGAGGGGGATTCACAAGGAGAAGACAACTCCTATTTACCCCCTGAGGTCTTCGCTCTAACTTGGCATGCTGATGTTGGTTATATCATGCATATGGTGCCTTGCATTGCTTACTTTATACATCAAATATGCCATCTACTTAGTTTAGACATCCTTTGTGTGAATGCCATCTGTTTAGTTTATTCATCATTTATGTGAATTATGCAACGCCATCTTGTTTGGCCAGGCATCATATATGTGAATTTTGCAATGCCATCCTGCTTAGCCAGTCATCTTATATGTAAATTATATCAGGTCATCCTTATTTTTTCGTTACATATTACATTTGTCAACAATGTTAGTACATTCAACTGATCTTCGTGTGCATCAGCCATTTGACACGGTGATGGCAAATTCTGGAGTGAAAACAAGGTCTTCAGAGCAGACTATGCTATCTAACGAAGCGCATATCTCGCTGGTTACAGATAGCTCCTCAGAGGAGGATTCAGAGACAGATGACTAGTCCTATCCCCCCCCCAAGGTGTATGCTCTAACTTGGCAGGGTTATGTTGCTCATATCGTGCGTATGGTGTCTCGCATTGCTATGTCATTTGATTAGTTTAGACATGCTTTGTGTGAATGCCACTTGTTCAGTGTCTAATTACCATATATGTGAATTATGCATTGCTATCTTGTTGCAAGACATTATATATGTGAATTATACAATGATATCTTGTTGCAAAGGCATTATATATGTGAATTATGCAATGCCATGTTGTTTAGCCAATCATCATGTATGTGAATTAGATCATGCCATCATTTTTTTGTATTACGTGTTCCATTTGTCGACAATGTTTGTATATTCAACTACTCTTCCTGTGCATCAGCCATAGCGGTGATGGAAGTATCTGGAGTTAAAACAAGGTATTCAGGGCAGACAATGCTACCTACTGAAGCAGACATCTTGTTGGTTACAGAGAGCTCCTCAAAGGAGGATTCAGATATTGATGACCAGTCCTATTTGCCCCTGAGGTCTATGATCAAACTTGGTAGGGTTATATTACCCATGCCATGCATGTTGTCTTGCATTGCTTAGTTTTTACATCATATATGGATTGCCATCTGCTTACTTGCTTACTATATAAATCATATATTTGAATTATATCATGCCATCATGTTTACATAGTACATACACATCATCTATCTGAATTATGGCATGGCAACCCATTTAATAAAGACATCATATAGTTATATCATCTCATCCTGTTTAGTGTTTATAGTCATCATATTTTGAATTATGGCATTCTATCCATGAATGTATGTGAATTATGGCATGCCAACCTATTTAATAAACACATTATATAGTTATATCATGTCATCCTGTTTACATAGTCTCATATTTTGAACTATGTCTTTCCATCTTTTTTAGTTAGCCATCATAATGTGAAATTGTGTCATGCTATCCTGTTTAGTTAGCCATCATTTATGTGAAATTGTGTCATGCTATCATGTTTGGTTAGACAACATAAATATGAATTATTTCATGCCCTCTTTTATTCCCCACTATCCATTGCACCTATCTATCATACAATGTCTATACTTTCAATTACTTTTCTTGTTTATCAGCCATTTGAATTGGAGAGGGTGATGGCAGTATCTAAGGGAGTAACAACACAGTCTTCAGAAAAGATAGTGCTACCAGTTGAAGCAGATAGAACCACGGTTGTACTTGCCCAAGGACCAGATCCACCACACATAACCCAGACTCTCACAGATTGTACCCCTACCCAGTTGGACAGAGAACCGGCTACACCCCTTCTAACCCCAACCCCGGCAGATAGTAACCCAGTTCCAGTTGACACAGCACTGTCTCCACCATGGAGTACCGAAACACGAGCATTTAGTAAGGGAACTGCAGTGCCCAAAGCACGAGGACCACCACTCTGTATCCCAACTCAACACTTAAAGGACAAGAAGATTTGTTTTCAGGTCAGGTTCTGTAGCTATGGTTCATACTCCTTTGCTCTTGCATTACTGTATTTACTCATACCAACTATTTTCAAATTTGAAGGATGGAATTGAAACTCCAATGGCGCAACAGGTATGTTTTAAACCTGTTTCTTTAACTGGTTTGCTATTGTAACCTGCTCTATGTTGATTTCAGTTTCAATTGAATAAACAGTTATGTTCTCATGTCATGCACATTACAAGTGTTGTTGTTGCTCTATAGTTTCCCACACTTATATTCTGTTTATTCTGCTTTGTCTTGAACAAATATTATTTGAACTGTGTCTCTATCTTGATTTTGCAACAAAAACTAGAATGATATAGACCATAAAGTGACCATGGTACATAGATATATGTTTGTTTCATGCTGTTATCCAGTCCACTTTACTACTGAACTCATTACCAAAATGAGTTTCATATACAACATGGTAAACCTGTGATGTGTCTGCTTGTTTCTCTTTTAGAATGCAGACAAAATATTGGAGAACAGTACCGCGTTATGCAATGGTAAAGGAAGTAATGCAGATAAGGTTCAAGATAGTGAGACATCCCTGTTGGTCTCCAAGGAAGCTGATAAAAACTATCTTGACGACAGTGAGAAAACCCAAAAGTCCTGTCTTGATGTAGTGTTCGAGTTACTGGCCACTACTGCTAGCACAAGCTCTTCGAACTTGCTGCCTGAATCAGTTTGTCTTCTTGAGTCTCAACTTCAACTTGAAAGACATCGATCAGATGTGCTGCGACAGGAAGCTGAAGGACTGAGGAAGTCCCTGCAGAATTTAGATGCATATTTCCTGGTGCAACAGCAAGCGCTGGAGGGTTTAAGTGCCAAACAAGAGAAAGTTAATAAGCTTGCTAAGCATCTTGCCAGCATTATGGGTACCCAGGATGTTGTTTATTGAGATCTTCTGAAGTGGTTTCAGTTCTGGATTTGTTTTGCTGCGGCGTTTATTTGCGTTGGTCACCAACTTTAACAACCAGTGTATATGATATGCTGCTTTGTTCCCTATATTTGCACTGGTGGCGAACTTTGATGCCCAGTGGATGTAATATGTGTAATAGCCATGATAGCCTAGCGTTAGTTGCTTGCTTAACTGTCGTGGAATCGTCACGGCAGATGTCCTAGTGCAAGGACTTAGTCGCGATGCCAACGCATCTATGTGGTAGCTTGAGAGGGGTTGAGCGGAATCGAGAGACGCAACACAAGACAGGGATTTAGACAGCTTCGGGCCCCGGGAAACATCATCCGGTAAAAACCCTACATGTTGTTTGAGGCTAGGTCTCATTATCATCATGAGGGAGTCGCCGTAAACCGGCTCTCCTCTTTGTGTCTAGCCCTAGAGATTATTGATTGTTGTCTCTCCTCTTTGGGGAGCCCTGCCCCTCCTTATATATGTTGAAGGGGCGAGTTACATATGGAGTCCTATTAGGATTAGGACTAGTCTATCTCTAATACAAACCGGATACAAGTCCGGGTCTTCCTTGTAAGGCAAATATTCCTTTCCTCTTGAACCGACCCACAATGGTTGAACCGGCCTTCATGAACCGCCAAACAGGCCGCCGGGTCTTGTTGCTCCTCTGGCCCGCCTGCCGGATTACCAATGAACTGTAAACCGTCTGGTCTGTGCAGGCCGCCGGTGAATCGCCAAGTCCGGCCGGATTATCCTTCCGGCCGGTTTACACCGCGGGGTATATCCCCGACATTAGCCCCCAGTTTAATTTGGATTCATCCATGTTAAACTGATCTGCAACATAAACACAAGAACAAATTTCGTCGGGTTGTGCTCCGGTTTAAATAGTCTTGTAAACCGGCACTTGATCATCCTTAAATCCTTGTCACCTCCTTCTAGAAAATCCAGGTTAATAACCAGCTTCATACTCAAATTGCTTATGTTGGCTTCTTATAGGAAAAATAATGTGAAGAATAATCCACTTGAATCGGCTTCCAAGGCGCCGGTTTTAAGAAATATTGGTCTTGACATACTCATCTGATATTCAGCCGGTTTGAAGATGTAAAATTTGCCGGATTAATATTACCAAAATTGCCGGATTGTAAATATGGATGGCACCAAGTCATAATTGTCACCAACTCCAGGTCATAATTATTGCTCAAAACTGAGCATTTGAAGATTTTTTTCTCCCTTATATCCATATTACCTGTAGCCCCCAAGTCTTGAATAGAACAAAGTGATGATTTGAGACTTGTTTTCATATAATTACTGCTACTTTGAAGAAATCCATGTTGTTCATCCCAGTCACTTAGTAAAACTGAACATTCCATATTATGTAGCCCCCAAGTGCCGGGTTGTCATGCTTGCAGCAACCTGGGACTTGTAATTTCCTGATGCTCATAAAAACTTCAACCAGTGTAGCCCCCAAGGGCCGGGTCATTATGCAATAATGAGCATGGACTTTGATAGATACTTCAATGAAAATAACATCATATGATGTAACCCCCATCATGGGGCCTTGAATTGTTTAACAGGAGCAATTGGTAGCCCCCCAAGGCCGGCTCATTATAATGTGATGAGTCGGGTCTTCAATAAGATGAACAAAGAATGACTTTGCATTAGCCCCCAAGTGTCATGGTGCATGCTTGCAGCGACATGAGACTTGCATATTTGATGTAATCTCAACTTCAATAATGTAGCCCCCAAGTGCCGGGTTGTAAGCCTGCAGCAACTCGGGACTATTCCTTCAATTGTAGAATATATCCATCGATAACATAATATCCATTGCGCTAAAGCGACTTTGAAAACCTCAATCATAATATTAATAACCATAATGAAAATCCAGCCATGTTGGCTATCCAAAATAATATAATCCGGTATGAAACCTTATTCATCCAATATCAGAATGAAAATTCAGCCAAATTTGGCTATTTGAATAATATAACCCAATCATTTATAAGCGCATGACTCCAATGGCGCAATCCAAATATATATTGGTGACGTATAGTCCAAAGCCAGGCCGGTTTAATAAACACTGGATAATTTATAATCATGCTTTATTCCACCTGTTTCTGCATACAACAAGTTTAAAGTGTCCTGGCGGTTTACCGCCGGACGGGTCATAATGCCCAACATATAACCCAGGTTTATAACCAAGGCTGCACTTAAGAATAATAAATGAAATATATCATACCTGTGATATTGAATCACATCATTGGTTTACCAATTTTTTGTAGTGAGAGTGATAACCCCAATCTTGAGTAATGATAACTCCTTTCATACTGTGCCGGTTGATGATAAACCGTACCGGGTTGTGATAAACACCGGTTTAACCATATACAATACTGGCGACTCGTAGTCAAACCGGACCGGGCTGATAGTCTCCGGATTATAACTTGATCCTGTATTGACAACTTGTAATTGAAAGTCAAGCCGGGTGGATAAACACCGGTTTACTCTATAATAGGAAGGCAACAGAAAATCAACCGGGCAGATGGCCTCCGGATTAGGACTTGACCGTGTTCCGTCAACTTGTAATTGATAGTTGAACCGGAAAAAATATGCTTGTTGACATAAAAGAAATCCGACAAAAGCAAAGAACAAACAAACCATGAAAACAACATGGAAGCAAAAGTAATGATAAAAACCATTTGCAAAAATGTGCTATACTGAGCTGTTCAGATAGCATTACCATGGTCGGACAGGATCAAGGCCTCCAATAGGAGTGACAATGATTCAAGTCAGCCAGGTCCCCAAATGACTCGTGGCATATATGCCAAATCAAGAGGCGTAGCAATGGCTCGTGCCCGACCATGCTCCCAAGTGATTTTGTGGCCTTAGGCCGACCAAGAGGCATTACTGGTTCAGACTTGACCCAGTCCCCAAATGATCTGGTGGCTGTCGCCTATCAAAGGGTGTTCGTTGGTTCGGACACGACCAAGGCCCCCAGTGATATTTATGGCATTGCGCCGATCAAGAGGTGTAGCTATGGTTCGGATACGACCAAGCCCCCAAGTGATCAATAATATGATAAGCCAATAAGGCAGGATACCCATGTTTGAACCGCGCATCATGGCAGCAGGTCCTCTTTGGCACCTTTTTAACTTATTGCAAAAGATAAATCCTTCTTGAACCGGACATTAAACCGGATATTGAGAGCGTCAGAGCTTTGCAAGAGATAGTTTCCTCTTAAACCGGATTATAAACCGGAAGCACCACTGTGAGCCGGAAATTTTCTGATGGCCTCTTAAATTTTGCACCAACATGGCGGTTTAGGGTCCTGCATTAGATAATTTTGCAAGCCGGAGTAATTGCTCATTTTAAAGAAAGCGATATCTAATATAAAAATATGATGGATGGACTTCACCTGATATATCAGGCCAATTAATATCCACCGCGGGGTTATAAGCCAGCACAGACAAGAAAGTCGGCCACGGCATTGTTGATGTTGTTCGGACTGCAGGGGCGGCGGTTTGTGTTCCGGTTCATCAGTGTGATGCACAGATGCCGGTGTAAAACAGCCAGCGCGCGCCGTCCGCAGTAGGGCATCACTTTTATAGTGAGCACTTGTCCTGTATAAAAAGATATAGGCCAGAGTAATTGTTCTTTGACAAAAATAATAAGTGTTTAATACATAAATTTAGATGAATACCACCTGATGTTTGGACGAACAGTACAACCACCGCAGCATCAGAAGCGGCTTCGGGGTAATGAATCGGACGCGGCCTTGTAAGCCGACACAGATGAGCCCGTTATCCTCCGCGTTATAAACTGGTGCGGACGCGTGAACCGGTCGCAAGGGCGGACGGATGAGTCGTCCGTGGCATTGTAAGCCGGTGCAATCGCGAGAATAAGCGGGGGTGGCAACTTGCGCAAAACAAGCGCTAGCGCAAAAATAATTTTTGCCCACGCCCCTTTTGCGACTTTTTTGTAAGGAACAATGGTCCTGCAAAAAATTATCATAGACCAAAGAATTGCTCTGAAACAATTTAGTATGTGCTGATAAAATAGATTTAGATGGATATCACTTGATTTGCACGGTAAATGATCTATGTGCCACCTTTTGTCAGATGTCCATTGGACAGATGATCCATATACAGACTGTGGTAGCACTTTCCACGTGAGATGCCATATCAGTGTGAGACCACAGAGACGGTCCGACAGGCAGCTCCATGGAGGCATGACACTAGGCTATGGTGGTTTGCAGCCATGAACCGGCAACAGCGGAGGCGCGACGACGAGCTACGACTATTTGTGGAGGCCGAGGCCATGGCTCGGAGGTATCGGATCACGTTGGTCTTGACGGTTCAGCGGCGCATCCGGATGACGGAGGAGGCGACGGGTGCTCGAGATAAAGCCCAGCGGCCCCCTTCTGCAAACAAGGCCATCCTAATGATTTCTGGTGGCGGCTTGACGCGGGGCACCCGGCCGCGGCGGAGATGAACCCAGCAGGGACCCGGAGCTGGCCGGTGTAGGGACGACGAGCAGGCAGCCGAGTCGCGCGGGAGGCGGCGGTCGGGTCGCGCGGACGGCAGAGCGGGGGAGACGGCGGCGACCCAGCTGGGGCTTGGAAAGGAGCCTGTGCGCGGGCGACTCAGGAGACGGGCGCGGCGGCAGTGAACCGGCACGGGGCTACACTGGTGATGCGGAGAGGTTGTGGCGATTCACCGCGGCGAATCCGGGTCACAGATGTAGTGCTTATCGCCGCCGTCGCTGGGGGCCGGTCGGCCAGGCCGCCGAGGAGGTTGCAGCTTAGTGCGGAGGCGGGTCGCTCGGGGATGGCGTGGATGATCCGGCGAAGCGGCCGTTTGAAGACAGGTGTCGTCTGCGGCGGTTCGGCGCGGAGGCAGTAGCGGAGCTCGCTATCGGGGTCGGCCCATAGGCGACGTTTGCTCGGGAGATCCGTGCGACAAGTTTGGAGCTCGTGGAAGCGACGGATCTGAGAATTCATCGGAAGCTGTAAACCGCAGTAGAAATTATACAGTCTGATGCGTACTGACGATCTATATTGCTCTTGAACCCACGTGAAGCCATGCCACTTTGGGACTTGTGCCTTTTGTTGTATAAGTGGCACTAATTGTTTTCCCGATTTCTTGAGGCCTGCGCTGATGGATCTGATGCACATCAACTGTAGTGCTACTTGGTGCATGTGGACTGCGTTGCTATGACCGCCGCTGAACATTGGTTTTGTCTTTTTGTGATGTTTTGCTCAGGCGATGTGGCTACATGATCATTATCGTCGATGTAGTATCCGTCCTTCTTGTGGTCTTCTAAACTGTTTCGGCCTCGATCTTTCCTGCACTGAATGAATTGCTCGGTGGTGCAGAGTCTGCCTCGGTCATGGACTCTTGGAGCCGCTGTCCAATGATCTCTGGAGACCGCGGCCTCTTGTTGTTTTTTTAGGGGGGCGTGGCAGCACTAGGAGCGACCTTCATCAGGCTTGCTGCTGCTCTCGGATGTCCTTTACTGCTGCGCCATGGCCTTTATTTTTTATTGATGTAGTTATCGGTCGCCACCAGGAAAATTTCCTTTGCTCCTGATGTACGCGTATGCTTGACATGACCCGGTGTACGGCGGCTGTAGCCGAATTCTTGTTGGTCTCGGCGACACACAACAATAGCAGCGAAAATCGATCTCCTTCTTAGCTCCGTCGGATTGTATCTGTTTCGGCGGCACGCACAGCGCCTAACCCTAATTTCTTGTTCCATCAAAAAGCTCATCTTCGCAATCTCATCCGTCACGTGTGCTTCTCGATCCCTGAAGAGATCCCTCCAAAAACTCAACACCACTGTGCGCAAGCCCCACGGTGGGCGCCAACTGTCGTGGAATCGTCACGGCAGATGTCCTAGTGCAAGGACTTAGTCGCGAGGCCAACGCATCTATGTGGTAGCTTGAGAGGGGTTGAGAGGAATCGAGAGACGCAACACAAGACAGGGATTTAGACAGCTTCGGGCCCCGGGAAACATCATCCGGTAAAAACCCTACATGCTGTTTGAGGCTAGGTCTCATTATCATCATGAGGGAGTCGCCGTAAACCGGCTCTCCTCTTTGTGTCTAGCCCTAGAGATTATTGATTGTTGTCTCTCCTCTTTGGGGATTCCTGCCCCTCCTTATATATGTTGAAGGGGCGAGTTACATATGGAGTCCTATTAGGATTAGGACTAGTCTATCTCTAATACAAACCGGATACAAGTCCGGGTCTTCCTTGTAAGGCAAATATTCCTTTCCTCTTGAACCGACCCACAATGGTTGAACCGGCCTTCATGAACCGCCAAACAGGCCACCGGGTCTTGTTGCTCCTCTGGCCCGCCTGCCGGATTACCAATGAACTGTAAACCGTCTGGTCTGTGCAGGCCGCCGGTGAATCGCCAAGTCCGGCCGGATTATCCTTCCGGCCGGTTTACACCGCGGGGTATATCCCCGACAAAAGACATCGATCAGATGTGCTGCGACAGGAAGCTGAAGGACTGAGGAAGTCCCTGCAGAATTCAAATGCATATTTCCTGGTGCAACGGCAAGCGCTGGAGGGTTTAAGTGCCAAACAAGAGAAAGTTAATAAGCTTGCTAAGCATCTTGCCAGCATTATGGGTACCCAGGATGTTGTTTATTGAGATCTTCTGAAGTGGTTTCAGTTCTGGATTTGTTTTGCTGTGGCGTTTATTTGCGTTGGTCACCAACTTTGACAACCAGTGTATATGATATGCTGCTTTGTTCCCTATATTTGCACTGGCGGCGAACTTTGATGCCCAGTGGATGTAATATGTGTAATAGCCATGATAGCCTAGCGTTAGTTGCTTGCTTATTTAATTCCTTGTTGTCTTGTTTATTTGTTAGCTTGTAGTCATTGCAGTTCTTTTTCCGCGGTTTGCTAGTGGCTGCAATAACCTATTTTTTAAAACTAGGCCACAATAACCATGGGCTAATATTTACTGTAGTGACACTGGGCCTCCTACGGGCCGTAAAAACAGTGGGCCTTCTACGGGCCGTAGAAACAATGGGCCTTCTACGGGCCGTAAACGGGCCTTCTACGGGCTGTAGAAACAATGGGCCTTCTACAGGCCGTATCATCAATGGGCCTTATACGGGGCATATGATCGATTGGCCAAACATGGGCCAAACAGACCGCATGCCGTAAATGGGCTAGAGTTGGAATCATCCGTTCATGGGTCGACCATAACAGGCCATCATTAATAGGCCGTATTTGATGACGCTATGAAAATGGCCCAACATATTAACGGACCACAAACGGGCCGACTGTAACCACGGCTGAATTTGGCCCACAAGCAGAAAATGATAGTAACGGGTCGTAAGTAAACGAATGCTGGAAATGAGCCCAAGAATAAATGGGCTCTGAGAGGGACAAAAGATAACATGGGATGGAAATGGCCCAACAGAATAACGGGCCGTTAATGGGTATAAAGTGATACACTATTCATTACGAGTCAGTTTCACCACGGGTCGTTAATGGGTGTAAAGTGATACACTGTTCATTACGGGCCAGTTTCACCATGGGCCGTTAATAGGCCAAGAGTTACAAATGGCCTCATATGGGCCGAAAGATGTCATGGGTCATACATGGGCCCGAAGTGAAAACGGGCTAGAATCATATTGGATGGCTTAGATGACGCTACTGGGCCTAATTCGGATAGGGCGTAACAGGCCTTGGGTTAGTGGGCTGCAAATTGGCTATATGCGAACACACTGTTAACAGGCTTTCCATGGGCCGGCCCGCCACCTTTTGACCAAGTCAAACGGGCCGGCCTTTTCACAGGAATGGGCCTCTGTTGGGCCGTGCCACGTGTCGACGTATCATAGGCGCCTTCTATCTAATGAGTGGATGACATCTGTCCCAACGATGAGCCGACACGTGTTTCCTCCAGCCAATGATGATTTTACACGTGGAAAATCCCCATTGGTCGGGGCTGTTAACGGGTTATCGGATCCAATACCTAACCCGATAGCTTAACGACGTTCCGTTACGGTGGATGCCACGTGTCGGTCACCCTTGACGAAAGCACTTCTGTGACGCGCGATTTATCATCATGGAAGTGGACACTTCTGTGATGATAATTTTGGTAATGTCATGGAACACTTCTACGACAGCACATGTATGACTATCTTGATTCTATCATAAAATCGTCATGGATGTACACGCATGACATAAAACGCGACCTACTGTGACAAACACGTATCATCACGGAAGTGTATTTTTTTTGTAGTGTACTGGCCCGCGGCGGTGAACATCAAGTACGAGACGTGCTACCTGTTTGCCGTGCCGGAGTCGCTGGAGGATCACCGCCGCCTGCTAGTCGTGGAGGAGGACGACAGCGTCTTCCTCTTGGCCGTGGGCACCAATAAAGCCCGCGCAGGCCGCCGCCCCGTCTCTGTAGTGTGCGTCAGAGGCAACGCCACTGACGCTGACACGAGGCCGCTATACCTGTGTGTGCTCACTATTACTGCCCCTCCGAAGTACGAGGGCGCCCATGACGCCTCCCTCACACTGAATGGGACTGTGCCGAGCTGCTCCGATCCCGGCAATGTGGACATGGAAGACACCTCGTATGATTTTCACCCCAAGATGATGCACGGGGACTCCAAGGAGGTTCACCTGGTCATATGCATTACCAAGTCAACTGTTCATCATTAGTCTTTGCTCAATGTAAGCCGCTGTCTAAGCATGTGGAGACTTCTTATTTATATAGTATAGAACCTTCCATGCATGATCTTGCTCTCTTAGAGTATCAGGCTTGAATAAAAGTGTATCCATTTATGGTTTAGTCTAGAATCTTTGATGTATGCTTTTGCTCCATTAGAGTTCTCGCTTGCCATTTATGAGATTAATTGTGAACTTTTACTACAGTAACGGTGAAAAACTTTATGAGATGAACCATTTCTTACATCTCCTCTGCCCCCTTCCAAGTCATCCTGATTTACATTCATGGTGGTCTAGAAAAAATAAAAAAAATCAATACTCAAAAAACAATTCTTAAAGATCATTTCTTGCACAACACAATAAGTGTTATTTCTTCAAAAGTTTTGAATGCAGGTTGAACAGTTGAACACTTTTGTTTGCAAAAGATACTTTTTTATCTATTTATCCCACATTTACTATTCACCCGGATGCTTGTGAGCTCTAGATAAGAAATAATATCTGAAGAAACCTATCGATACTCGTTACACATGAGATGACCCCCACATACTTTGTCAAAATAAACAACTACCCGATCAATGCATTTCACTATTCCGTGCAACGCACGAGCACCTTAGTTTATATAGTATGACCATAAATTTAACTAACATTATGCATGTCACCAAAAGTTATATCATTGAAAACTATGTTCAAATACGAATCCAACGACATAGCTTTTGTTGACATGCAATACCATTTTGTCAGTTAAATCTTCAGTAAAATTACATGGGGGACTAATAAACCATGACGGAGGTAGTACTAGTGTAGAGGGCAGCACTGCACGGGAGTCTCACCCTGCTGGTGGCGCGGCAGTAAAGTCATCATATCACAAAACCCCACAACTCCTAGTAATAAGTGGTCTGGTAAAATAAACGGACAAGCAACCATCACATCCCTCTGTCTTCTTTGCATTTCATCTCCCTGCATTTACTTTGTCCGGTTCATCTCGCACACTCGATCCCTAGATACTACCCCTAGTATCCCTAAATACTGCTACTAGGGCCAGTTCTTTTGGCGGCATAAAAAATAAGTCGTCTCTTCCCCAGCTTTTCCCATAAGGCGCCTCACTCATTCATTTGGGCTTCTAAACTACTACCTTCGTCCTGGTTTATTAGTCATCATTGCAATTTGTGCTAAATTTTGACCAAAGATTTAACTGATAAAATGTTAGTGCATGTCAACAAAAGTTATATTGTTGGATTCATATTTGAACATAGTTTCCAATGATATAATTTTTGGTGACATGCATCAACATTTCATTTGTTAAATTTATGGTCAAAATTTGACATAGATTAGATTGAGGACCAATAAACCAGGGCGGAAGTAGTAGTGATGGGATTACTAATCTAGAAGCCTGGTACTCCTAGTAGTAGTACTCAAGATGGAATTCCAATTGCATGACACAACTTGTTAGGCAAAAAAATCGATACAGGGTGTACGAAGCGGTTTGGGAATTTGCATGCCTTCCCGACCAGTGAGATACTCCGTACAAAGTATGATAGAGAAATAACCACAGAGAAGGAAGCTAAAAGTAAACAATCAAACAAGCATTTTTGCATGTCTTTTGCATTGAATCGTTTCACAAGCTTGACTAGTGTTGTTCTTCTACTTTACAAAAACCGCATCGTAATGTTAAAACGTGCATTTGCACGTACATAAGTAATAGTAGTAGTAGCACAGTCTGCAAGCATATATAAAGATAGACGTGTAGTGCGATATATAATTAAGTTTGTGCTATATGCACGTACTTACAAAATGCGTAAATACACACAAGGTTTCCAAACTTTTCCTTTTACATACTTAATTAAGGACACCCATAATTCCCGAATGTTCGAGATTGATCATTTCCGTCCCAAAACTAATGAGATCGCCTTACGAAACTAAATTATTCATAATAAAAGCCACGGCGCTCGCAGGAGCGCTTGCGGCGCACCACGAGTGCCCTGGTGCGCGGCCGTTTCCCAGGGCGGCGACGCAACGCCTCTTCCTCAGCCTCGCAACTTGCGAGGTGCTGATTGGCAGCTTGCCGGCGGGTGAGCGCGATCTCACCGGTCTGGTGATCCGGCACCAACATGTACTCCTCCTCACTGGAATCATGCACCCAATCCACGTACCGCCAAGCGTAGATGAGGCGCTTGGGCCCGACTGCACTCAGGACTTTGGCACGGGCATCCTCCACCACCCTCACGGCCCTCGCATGAGCCTTCTGCTAAAGAGACAATTCCCTGACTCTCTCGGACGTGACATAGGCCTGTCAGGCAGCATGCCTTGCGGCATGCTTCTCTTCCTCGGCCTTCTTCTTCGCCTCTATTTTGGCGCGCTCTGCCGGAGGCAAAGCCTCCTCCGACAAGGTGACCTCCATTTATTTCCAAAGCTCCTCAAGGCTGGGGGGCTCGGCGGGCGGCGCGACGTTCTCCTCATAGCAGGGAGCTGATGTGTCCTTCGACGTGCATGCCTACGAGACTAGTAATGCCGACATGTCCACCTCGACGTGTCGTAGCGAGGAGCGGAATGCCAACGCGTCCTTCTCGACTAGTGGCAGCGAGGAACGGAACGGTGACGTGTGACCCTCCGCATGGGGTGATAATCCCCAAGTGCAGGGAATCATCATAGCAATTCCCAAAGGTGGAAGTGATAAGTATGGAGTGTCGAACCCATAAGGAGCTAAAGGTAAGATCAATATTCTCTCAAGTCCTATCTGCCACTGATACGACTGTACGTACACCGAACGTTTGCTTCCAACTAGAAACGAGAAATAAAACTATGTTGTGGGTATGAAGAGGATAACTTTGCATGACATTGGAGAGCAAAAATATAAAAGTAGGTGCTGTTATCATAAAGTTAGAATATATTACTAAATATTATAAATAGCGAGTGTGGAATAATGATGGGTCAGTGTGCGGAATTATCCTAGGCAATTCTTAACAAGACCGGTAACCACTATTGCAATTTCATATGAGGGAGAGACATAAGCTAACATACTTTCACTTCTTGGATCATATGCACTTATTATTGGAACTCTAGCAAGCATCCGCAACTACTAAAGATCATTAAGGTAAAACCCAACCATAGCATTAACATATCAAGTCCCCTTTATTCCCATACACCGTGACCCACTTATCCGTGTTTATGCTTCTGTCGCTCAAGCAACGCAGACAATAAGTAAACCATGGACATATTGCAACACCCTACAGCGGGAATCCCTCATGCTTGCGTGACACGGAGGGCACAATAGGACAACACCAAAATAAGACATACAACTCATACCAATCTAGATCATCAATCAACCCAAAGACAAAGGATATCTACTCAAAACATCACAGGATGGCAACACATCATTGGATCATAATATGTGGCATAAAGCACCATGTTCAAGTAGGGATTATAGTGGGGTGCGGGAGAGTGGACCGCGTAAAAGAGATGAGGATGGTGATGATGATGGTGATGATGATGGTGATGTTGATGAAGACGATCACCGCGGCAATGATTCCACTCCCGATGGAACTCCGGTTGCCACCGAAAGAGAGGAGGAGAGGTTCTCCCCCTTGTGCTTCCTTCTCCATGGTCTCCCCTGGATGGGGAGAGGTTTCCCCTCTGGTCTTGGCCTTCATAGTGATGATGGACCCTCCGAGATCCTTCCCCATGGCCTCCAGTGATGATGGCCCCTTCCGACAGGGTGCCAGAGAGGGCCTAGATTGATTTCTCATGGCTACAGAGGCTTGCGGCGGCGGAACTTCCGATCTAGGTTATTTTCTGGAGGTTTGGGCATTTATAGGAGAGGTTGGCGTCGAGGACAAGTCAGGGGGCCCCATAGGGGCGTGTCCCACGGGGGTGGGTGCACCCCCCCCCCACCCTTGTGGAGCCCACGTGACTCCCCTTCAGTAGATTTTTGTTCCAGTATTTTTTATATTTTCCCAAAAAAATCTCCGTTGATTTTCAGCGCGTCCTGAGAACTTTTATTTCTGCACAAAAACAACACCACGGTAGTTCTGCTGAAAACAGCGTCAGTCCGGGTTAGTTCTAATCAAATCATACCAAAATCATATAAAACTATTGTAAACATGGCATGAATACTTCATAAATTATAGATACGTTGGAGACGTATCACGGGGCAGCGAGGGGCGCCTAGGGCTTGGGAGGGGCGATGTCATGGTGGTCGATGTGAGAGGGAGGGGGAGGAGATAGCGATGAACATGAGCGTTCTTCCAAATGCCGTTGGAGGCGCAATATTTATAGCAAGCAATGGCACACCTACGCAAGGTATGTTGCATGATTAACGTAACGGCCAGGTGGGCATATTTTTGGAGTAAATTACGGGGGAGGGAAGCGTTGGAAATATTGCTGGTCACAATGCATTGGACGAGCGCGGGGGGAGGAGAGTCGTGCATGCAGATTTTTTTCAGACGGGGTGGAATGGTGGGACTGCTGGAGGGAGAAGGAGTCAACCAGGTAGATTGTTTTCACACATGGAGAGGAAAAGATTTGGAGAAGAACGGCCTTCCTGCATTTATGGGGAACGACGCATAATAAGCCATCGTACATGCAATGAACTGACCATTGCATGCCGGGCTAGGTATAGTCTCAAGTCATTAAAAACATACACGCCCCACACATGTTCAGATTTCAAGGTGCACTAAATTATTGCATGCGATGATTAAGGCTGGCCATAGTGGTGGTATCTTAGCTGGTATCATGCACACGGGAATAGCAAACATGCTGATGTGGCAAAGAATTAAAGAAGAGAGGCGGGTTAGATTAACATAGGTAGATACCGTATCATGTTAAATACTATGCTACTTTGTGTCATGCATGGCACTATAAAGGTAGTCCCTTATCATACAATAGTGTTGGATTCTACTATAGGGTGCGTTGACTGCAAATTAAAATTTTCCTACGTGCAGAACAACCAAGAACATGCTACGGGAGATGGATCACAGATCGTTACCACTAGACGTGCAATGCCGTGCAGCGAAAGAAGAGTTGGGGCAGCGCGTCCGCATGGATTGTCTCCTCCTCGTCCGATCTCCCTCGAACAGACGATCGTCGAATCCCACGTACAGGTTCGCCGGAGCGGCGCAAGTGCACCATCTCTAACGGTATCCGCGCGTGCAGGAGGAACACCGTGCGACGGACTGCTAGGTCCGATCACACAGTCGGCAGCGAGTGGAGGTGGCTATTCGCAACACATGCAAACCCTAGCGGTAGCGCCAAAGCGATCAACTGAACAAGTGTGCCATACCTCCACTATATATAGGCGTCCATCGCAGGCTCAACACTTGGGCCTCGCATGGATCCTAAAGCCCAAAATCTGTTCGGCCGGGATCCGAGTCCGAGTAGGATGATATCTGACTCGTGGAGTCTGATCCGGCCTCACAAGTTCATTCCCTTAAGCGCGCAAGCCCTTAGGTTCAAGTCAGATTGGTTGTAGGTCAGATCACCTCCGACCTGCTCGCCTGGTAGAAGCCTCTAGCAAGGCGTGCCGACCACCAAGCAGACAATGAAGCCGGTTGGCGAACCTGTATATCACACTTCCATTCCTTTTGCCACACGATATATGTTGTCGGGCTCAAGGCGAGTCTGTCATCCTTGTGCTAGCCTGACCTCTTTCTCGTTCTAGTGATCCCGACCACAAACCGGATTATCTCATAATCCTTGTCGCATGGCCATGCTTATCCTGGTCGGATCACGCAAGGGGCCCAGAGTATATCTCTCCTGATCGGAGGAGCAAATCCCAGCTTTCTCGACCATGTCTCACAACATGGGTCTGGACAAGCCCGAAACCTACCTTTGTAACTACCCAGTCACGGAGTAGTGTTTGGTTGGCCCAGAGCAGGTCTGTCACCATCCCGAGTACATGCGCCAGGTCAGGTCTTAGGGCATAGAACGTATGTTGTACTAGAGACTCACAGATGACATGTCGCTGTGTCTCATAGTTGGGTCTATCCGACTCGGACCTTATCTCGAATCGGATCCGACTACGTCGAATCCGACCAGATCCTTCTGAGTCCATATTATTTGGTTAGCATCCAATGCTCCATGGCTAGTGAGGCGAAGCCATCGACCGTGTCATATGCTAGTCTAGTCGGCTGCGTGTCCACACAACCCTTTCGACTAGGGACCTTTTAGGACAGTCATCATACAATGCATACACTGGTACACGTCGGTGCTATACAAACGGGTTTTAACCCCTTTCCGTGACGGCATTTGGAACCGTCACCAAGTGAGTGTGCGTGATAGGGGGTCCTTCCCACACGACCCAGAAACCGTCGGGGATAGGCCCTCCTGGCACACAAGCTGGGGCAAAATGAGCTCGTGTGCGATCGGGCGAGGCATCAAAACCCAATTGTTTCCGTTTGTATGTACATCCCACATGGTGAATCCCAGAAAAACATTTCCATTCATATGTATATCACACACAATCAATCCAAGGAGAATGTTTCCGTTCTCATGTACATTCCACACAGTGAATCCAGGTAAAACGTTTCCGTTCGTATGTAATTCCCACACAGTCAATCCAGGGAAAATGTTTCCATTCGTATGTACATCCCACATAGTCAATCCAGGGAAAATGTTTCCGCTCGTATGTACATCCCACATAGGTTTATGTATAGGCTTGTGTGTGATACGTGTAACTATCACACACGCTCTGCCTTGGTTAACCGTTTGCTTTTATCAACTACATCACACACAATTTGATGAAGAAAACTATGTGGCATTGGGCTATCCATCACAAGAGCTTTTACTTCTAGAACTGTTTGCAAAGTTCCATGACCCATTCAGGTTTATTAGTTTACAATTAATAATTCCAGTATTACACAAATTCACATTTCATATCGAATAGTTGTTTGCCAATTTCATATCAGGCACATAGATATATTTGAACATCATAGTACGATAGCTACCAAAAAACAGCACAGTACAGCATATAGATAGTTCAACTTCATAAGAACAATATTAGAATAATATATTCATTTCCCTAATCGAGATCATCCAGGCTCGCCTTATCCACCTCTGCTTTCAGTTCAGTAAGAACCTGTTTTGCACTGGCCAACTGGGAAAGTGCCTCCTCCTTCGCCAACACCATCTTAGCAAAGTCTGATTTAAAAAATCTGAGCTCATTCTCCACCTCCTCTTTTTATCCTGCATCTTCAAAAATTCCTCAATGTTGACAACAATTTCTCTAAGCCTACCTCTGTTCTCTTCCTGATACATGCTCCAGAGCTTTGCTAGGAACATCTTCAAATACTGTGGCCACTCTTGATCAACCCACTCCAAGTAAGAACACTTCCGTTCATTCTATAATATTTAAAACTTGATCAATAACAATTGTAGGAAAATGGGTTTATAGCAACATAGAAAATCACCAATACTTATTTTGAAAAACTAAAGAAATAGGTTAATTATGACATATCTTCTCAAAAAGATCAATGTGCAAATGAATTAATTGCTACTGAGACAACAACCAAATTCTGAAACATCAGAAGCTATAATTAACTACAACAATGCTACAAGTTATTACCCATGTACTATAAATAACAAATTGAACATTTTAAGAGGAAGGTAAATATAACTGCAATAGCATAGCGACAGTCTTTGGATGACAGCAAATTGATACTAACAGGTGTGTACATGCACAAATTTAGTAACATAGAACTAATAGCACTAAGGCGTCCACTATGTATGCCAAAACCGGTGTAAGGACAACTGCTGCTACATCTCGCACCGGTGCCCTGCACTGGCGAGCCGATGCAGCGGAACAAAATCAGGGACCCAAACTTTGGAGCACCTAGTTTCTCCGATGCCCAGGTCCTTCATGCCATAAAGATTTAGTATTTTACTGCTTGGCTGCTCGGATGTGTGGAAAAGTTGGCTCCACAAACTGCTGAAGCGGTGCCAAATAATTTTCTAATGGCACCGCTGATGAGATGGCAACATTTTTAGATACTAGGTACAAACTATGACACTGTCTTAGGATGCGTTTGGTTGAAGGTGTGGTATGAATGGGTTAGTACCGTGAGAGTGTCTGAATCACATCTAACAAATGATCTCTAACAACGAAAGAGGGTCTAACCTTCTCTGCACATGCCAGAAACTTCCTCCCACTGTCCACAGATTCAAACACAACTAGATTCACACATGGATATTGATGGTGACAACGAGCAGACAGATCTTCAACCACCCCACTCCATTCGTTGCAACTGATGGTCCTAGGGAACTATAAGAGGAAGAAATGACTCAAATCGACCATCTGGTAAAAATCCTTGATTCCAAGTCATAGCCCGAGAGAGAGAAGAGATGCATACCTGGGTGGTGAAGGAGTCGTTGTCGGAGGAGGAACCGGTGGAGAGGTCTTTGAAGAAGACCACGGTGTCCCCGGCGGTAGGATGCGAGATGACAATAGCAAGGAAGCAAGCGAGGAAGCGGATATAGCTTAGGAAGGAAGGAAGGGGGAAATAGGGGAAATGTGACTTGTGGTCGGGGAGAAAAGGGGATGGGGAGGGGGGAGGGTAGATATTTTGGCGGTAGGCCAAAAATTTTGAAATGTGATGGGAAATTTTGCGTGTGATGCCGACGGACACCATTCACTTTGAACGATAGTGTGCATCGCAAACGATTCTTCTGCTTAACGTGCATGGGATGAGTTTGATAATTGAAATTTTGGTGGAAATTTTCCCGCGTACGTCATTGCTCTAAATTTGGTCACACAAAAGAGCGTACAACACACATACCAGACTTACTGAATCGAGCACTTTTAGTAATTAAACAAAGACGGTTCACCTAAACATTGCTCTAACAAAAGACCAGCATTGAAAACAAAGCCTAAGTACAAATAATTTTAACAAATCCGCCGCCGCGCCGGCCTATGCATCGCCGGTGTGAGATGAGATGTTGATGACTTGTCCTGGCAACATGCCGCCGTTGGTGGACTCCGCGTCCCCATTGCTGAAGTCGACCGCTTCCTCGTCCTCGTCCTCGTCCTCATCCTCGATGCCACCCTCAAGGTTGTAGTACTCGTAGTAGTGGCTGCGCCAGAGCTCGTGTTGGTACTCCACCACCGATTCCTCGACGAACAGACTCTTCTCTACCTCGACCTGGGCCACGCGCAACTCCTCCTCCCGGCGCTCCTCAATCTCCGCCGCCTCCTGCATCTCCATCTCCCACTCGACGGCCTCATGAGGAAGCGGGTGCTCCATGGCCACCACTGCCTTTTCGGATGTGGGTTGCATGCTGGACTCCGAGGTGGCCTAGAATATGTTGGCGTGGATGGCCTTGACCCAGGCCAGGGCGACATCGGTGGCACGGACGGCAGCTCGAGAGCTCTCGGTGTTTGCAGCCGTCGTTGCAGCAGCAGCTCGGCTGCTGCAGCTGCCCTGTCGGCTGCCACAGATGCCCTCTCGGCAGAAGTGGCTGCGCTCAATGCGGATGGGGAAGCACTCTCGGCGTAGGCGGCCGCGCCCTCGGCACTACCGGCGGCACTCGGGGGGAGGGGGGACGCGGCCATCGTAAGAGCCTTCACAAAGTGTTTCCACGGCGTCATCTTTGCAAGAAGGGGGTGAGGGAATGGGGATCAGAATTTGTGGATTCGGGGGTTGCCTGCACTGGAGCAGATGAGCCGGCGAAGCTTAAGGAGGAAGACTTAAATAGACCCAGAATTTTTCATCGCAAACAATTCCTACAAAACAACTGTGTGTGATGTTGTAGATATTTTTTATTAGCTGTGAAAGACGAATTTGGAGTAAAGTGGCAACGGATGGTGTTTTAAATGAACGAGAAAATTTGTAGTAATAATACAACTGTCGTGTCAAATGTTCATTTGACCTTTTAAGACATTTAAGTGATTTTGTAGCCATTTAATGACCATAATTGAAATTTGAACTACATGTACATGCAGTAGCTAACCAAATCAGTTTGAAAAGTCATATTTTGTGTACTTGTGTGCCATTTAATTCCACGGCTATGACACAATTAAGCATGGAGTGCCATGGCATTAAATTCCAAAAAATTAAAAACATGAAACCTTGCTTGATGTAATGTCATACCACCAAGATGATGTGGTACAAAAATTGTCCTGTTTGATGAAAGTTTGGACACACACCCCTCACAACCCGGAGCAACACACTAGAAGGTTCGTGGTTCCGAGAGGGAACAATGCATGTTTGATGATGAACGGAAGAAAGCTTCCTCTTACGGCCTTTAAAAAATTTCTACGTGTAATGTGCACTGATACTAACTGTCATGTGAAAATTTGGAAAATTCCAGGGGTCATTTGACCTTTTGAAGACATTTAAGTGATTCTACAACTTTTACATACTTTTGGCAACAATTTATATGATTTTCTTGGACTAACATATTGATCCAATGCCCAGTGCTAGTTCCTATTTGTTGCATGTTTTTTGTTTCGCAGAAAGTTCATATCAAATGGAGTCCAAACAGGATAAAACTTATCAAGATATTTTTTTGGAATATATGTGAATTTTGGGAAGTGGAATCAATGCGAGACAATGCCCGAGGGGCCCACAAGGATGAAGGGCGCGCCCCGGGGGTAAGGCGCGCACTGGGCCCTTGTGGCCACTCCATAAGGTAGTTGGTGCCCTTCTTTCACTGCAAGAAAGCTAATATCTGGATAAAAATTGTGTTAAAATTATAGCCCAATCGGAGTTACGGATCTCTGGAAATTTAAGAAACGGTGAAAGGCCAGAATCTGGGAGTGCAGAAACAGAAGGAAACAGAGAGAAAGATACAATCTTGGAGGGGCTCTCGCCCCTCCGCCGCCATGGAAGCCAAGGACCAGAGGGTAAACCCTTCTCCCATCTAGGGGCAAGGTCAAGGAAGAAGAAGAAGAAGGGGGCTCTCTCCCCCTCTCTCCCGGTGGCGTTGGAACGCCGCCGGGGCCATCATCACCACGATAATATACACCAACAACTTCGTCGCCGTCACCACCAACTCTCTCCCCCTCTATGCAGTAGTGTAACACCCCTTTTCCCCGATGTGATCTCTACTTGAACATGGTTCTCAATGCTATATATTATTTCCCAATGATGTATGGCTATCCTATGATGTTTGAGTAGATACGTTTTGTCCTATGGGTTGATTGATGATCGTGATTGGTTTGAGTTGCATGTTTTATTATTGATGTTGTCCCATGGCGCTCTCTGTGTCGCGCAAGCATGAGGGATTCCACTATAGGGTTTGCAATATGTTCATGGTTTGCTTATTGTCTGTGTTGCGTGAGTGAATGAAACACAAACATGGATAAGTGGGTCATGGTGTATGGGAATAAAGAGGACTTGATACTTTAATGCTATGGTTGGGTTTTTCCTTAATGATCTTTAGTAGTTACAGATGTTTGCTAGAGTTCCAATCATAAGTGCATATGATCCAAGAAGAGAAAGTATGTTAGCTTATGCATCTCCCTCATATAAAATTGCAATAATGATTACCGGTCTAGTTATCGATTGGCTAGGGACAAATAACTTTCTTGTGACAAAAAGCTCTCTACTAAAACTAACTAAGTTGTTTCTTTATCTAAACAGCCCCTAGTTTTTATAAATGTACTCTTTATTATCTTGCAAATCTATCCCTTTACAACTACAAAGTACTTCTAGTTTCATACTTGTTCTAGGTAAAGCGAACGTCAAGCGTGCACAGAGTTGTATTAGTGGTCGATAGAACTTGAGGGAATAGTTGTTCTACCTTTAGCTCCTTGTTGGGTTCGACACTCTTACTCATCGAAAGAGGCTACAACGGATCCCCTATACTTGTGGGTTATCAAGGAGTCGAAGGCAGATGGCATGTCCTGTTCACCCATCAAGGTGCATGTTCTCTTTTGGCAAGGTTTTATTGATTACGCGTATCTTGCATATGGTGTCTTGCATTTCTTCTACTTTGTTGCACCGCCATCTGCTTAGTTTACTCATCATATATGTCAATATGCCATGTCCATCCATTATCAATACATATTACATCTATCATCATACCATGTTTTTTCACTCAAATGATGTTCTTGTGCATCAGACATCAAAAGGGAAGAGGGTGATTGCCGAACCTGAAGGAGCACCAGCAAAGTCCTTGAAAAACGTGGTGGTGCCGGAGAAATCAGATAGCACCCCACTTATATTGGCTCTACAGCCAGTGACACAAAATGTAGGACCGACTCCAGCAGACTATACCCATACTTTGCCACACCACTAGCCCCACCACACATGACCTGCACTCCAGCAAAAGGTATGTCGATTTCAGTTGGCATAGCACCAGCCGTAGCATAGAAAAATACCACTCTAGCAAAGAGTACAACAAGTCCACCGGCCGAAGACCTATCCCAACTGCAGAGACGGACAATTTCTGCAGATTGGAACCCCATTCCAGTTATTCCCAGTTTAAAAAATAATGCTTTCAATGTTGTTAGGGACTACGTGCATATATTCCCATCATGGGAATATTATAGTGAAGATAAACACCATTTTCACATCTTCATGTCCCACTTACGTGTAAGTGCTATTATTCATGGTGATTATTTTCTACTTTCTGCTGATTGAACACATTGTTGTAAGTAGGCGAGGGTCAATCTGGATAGTCATGACAAGCAAAGCTAGTTTGCGCTTTCAAGGAAGCATTGCAGCAGTATCGGTGTTACCTGAGGAAACCACACTTTGATGGCAAGTCTATAAACAAATTTCCCGTGAAGTCTCCTATGCAAAATTTAGAAGACATTGAATGGAAAAACCTTGTTATGCACTGGTCTCATTCCTAGGATGAGGTACTGTCTATGATATGACATGACAATTTGAACTTCTATTTTTCCGCATGTGCCTTACGGATCTCTTTTGCAGGAAATCTGCTCGAAGAAGAATTCCGGTTTGAAAAGGACGACGGGATATCGCAAATATGTTGCCCATTGCTTTGCTCTTGTTAGTACATGTTGTCCCGTATCATTGTACTTGCATTCATACCTGGTTCATTATGTGACAACAGTATGCATGATAGCTTGCTTATCAATTGTTCGCCCCAAATTATCAGATCTGTATTAATGGTTAGAATATACCCAATGCCAATGAAAAAGTTTAGCTCTGCATTGTTCTTGTAAGTACATGTTGTCCTTTATCAGTATACTTATATTGACAGCTAGTTGTTCATGTACCATCACTCTGCAGCTTATTTTCCTTTGCCCTCCATTTTCCGCACATCAGATCTATATTTACTCTTACCATAAGGTTGGATAACACCAATGGTACTGAAGAAGTTTAGCTCTGCATTGCTCTTGGCTGTACCTTTTGCATGTATCGTTGTACTTACATTTATAGCTACTTGGTTATGTAGCATCACTCTTCATCTTATCTTAAATATTCTCCATTTTTTCTTATATTATCACATCTATATTTACTCTTAACAAAATGTGGAGTAAAGGCAATGCTTATGAAGAAGATTCTGTGGTAAACACCTTGAATTGACCCCCCCTTCATCAGCATGGACAAGGGCTTTATAGAGACGATCTTCACCACTAATGTAAGTTTGTCCTTCTCAAGCCTTCAAACTTTGTTGTGTATGTTTGGTTAGGCATGACTGCAACAGCTGTTTATTTTTAATGTTTGCATCAAATTGCATGTTTAAAGTTTATTATGAAGTTCATATACAAAAGTTTCTCCTTCTCAATTTAAGTTTTCAGTTGTACAACCAAGTTCCTTCTTCATACCATGTAAATTAAACTATACAGTGCAAGTGATCTTCTTTTGCACTGCATGTATGCTTCTATTCTTGATCCGTAATCCAGTGGTGTGGTGAAACTACCCGCTACAGCACAATGGCATATTCTGCAGTGTCTTAACTATGAACAATGTCATATCGTTCTACTGTTATTTAAAATGTCTCTTTATTTGCCAACCTGAAATGGGATAAATTGACAGCACACTGACCATTGATACTTATGAGTTCTTGATCTGTAATCCAGTGGTGTTGTGAAGCTGTCAATTCTTTCACAACGTCATTTCCTGCCATGTCTTAACCTGAACAATACCATATTGTGGTAATGCTATTTTAAACTGTGTCTTTTTATGCGCCAATAAGAAATGTGATGAATTGTTAGCACTAATACTTATATGTGCAAAACCTGTCATATGTCTGCTTGTTTCTCTTTCAGAGTGATGAGCATATAAGTGTCAAACAAGCGCAGTCTCATCAGCTTGCTCAGCTGCTTGTGCTGTAGCTCCCGAGCAAGGCTAACCTTTCTTGAACTCTATTGAAGTGTTGTCGGTTTTGTACATTATTTCATGGGCGTGTTTATTTGCACTGGTGGCGATCTTTGATGCCTAGTGTATGTAATCTGTTGTCTACTTGTGCTTTATTCTCATAGTGGCGAACTTTGATGCCTAGTGGATGTAATATGCCATAATTTCTTTGTTGTATAGTCTAGGTTTTTTCTTATTCATGATGTTGTAGTTATTTTACTGTATATATATCCCATCTTCGCTCCATGAAAAGTAAACCGGCCAAATCGTAAAATTATGGTACATAATCGGGCCGTCATGCAAATCACTAAATATGGGCCACATCATGGGCCCAGTCATCTTGGTCCGTTAACAGGCCTAAATGTAAACTGGCCCACTAGTAGTTTTAGGCTTTTAATAGGCCAAGTAAACCGCCAGCCCTATTTTGGAAAGAAAATTCAATGGGCTTTTAGTAGGCTGAAAAGTAGGTTGGCCCTGAAACGTGTCGAACAGCTCACAACCGATAGTAGGCCGAAACAAACCCCAACCCATGATTGTGTCAATCACATCACGGGCCGTTAACAGGCCAAAAATGTCTTGGTCCTTGTTTGGCCCAATCAGATTATCAGCTATGAGCAGGCCGAATGCAATGGGGGCCATAATTAGGCCCAACTATATGACTGGCTTTTAACAGGCCAAAATAAATATAAGACCGAAATGTTAAACGGGCCTTTCACAGGCCGAAACTAATATCAGGACGTACTATTAAATGTGCCTTTAGCAAATAGAAATCCTAACCAGGCGTCAAGTGGGCCCAAAAGCACAGCGTCCAGTTGACGAGTCGAATCTGTTATGGGCCATAATTTAGCCCAAAGAATGAAAGGCTCTTAAAGGGACGGACCTGATATGGGCCATAATATGGCCTAGAATGTGGTAGGCTATTAATGGGCCGGATCTCATATGGGCCCTTATTGGGCCCAGAACGTGGCAGGCTGTTAATGGACCAGATAAAATATGGGCCGACATTTGGCCCAAAATATGGCAGCCTATTAATGGGCCGGCCCACTAGTGTCTTCAAAGTCATGTGGGCCTTTAGCTGGGCCGGCCCATTATGGTATGCAAAATCTTGTGGGCCTTTAGCTGGACCGACCCATTACGGTCTGCAAAATCTTGTGGGCCTTTAGTTGGGCCGGCCCATTTAATCTTTATGGGCTACTTCTGAGCCAGTCCACATGTCAACATTAAATAGGCGCATCTCACCCATTGGATGAGTGACATCTGTGCCAACGCGGAGCTGACACGTGGTTCCGTCGGCCAATGGGAATTTTACACATGGAAAATCGCCATTGGTCGTTGCTGTTAGTGGGTTATCAGATCCAAAACCGGACCCGATAGCTTAACAGCGACCCATTACGGTGGATGCCACGTGTCGGTTACCCTTGACGAAAGCACTTCTATAATGTGCGATTTATCGTCATGGAAGTGGACACTTCCATGATGATAATTTTGGTAATGTCATGGAACACTTCTACGACAGCACAGGTATGACTATCTTGATTCTGTCATAAAATCGTCATGGATGTACATGCATGACAGAAAACGTGACCTACTGTGACAAACACGTATCATCACGGAAGTGTATTTTTTTGTAGTGGTAGGACTTTCACAAAGCACATACCTTGACAAAGTTTTGAAGTTCAAAATGGATTAGTCAAAGAAAGGGTTCTTGCATGTGTTACAAGGTGTGAAATTGAGTCAGACTCAAAATTGGACCACTGCAGAAGATAGAGAGAAAATGGAAGTCATTCCCTATGCCTCGGCCATAGGTTCTATCATGTATGCTATGATGTGTAACAGACCTGATGTGTGCCTTGCCATAAGTTTGGTAGGGAGGTACCAAAGTAATCCTGGAGTGGATCACTGGACAACGGTCAAGAACATCCTGAAGTACCTGAAAAGGACCAAGGATATGTTTCTTATTTATGGAGGTGACGAAGAGCTCGTCATAGATGGTTACGTTGATGCTAGCTTCGACACTGATCCATATGACTCTAAGTCACAAACCGGATACATATTTATATAGAATGGTGGAGCTGTTAGTTGGTGCAGTTCCAAGCAGAGCGCCATGGCAGGATCTACGTGTGAAACAAAGTACATAGCTGCTTCGGAAGCAGCACGTGAAGGAGTCTGGATGAAGGAGTTCATATTCGATCTGGGTGTAATACCCAGTGCATCGGGTCCAATGAAAATCTTTTGTGACAACACTGGACCAATTGCCTTGGCGAAGGAATCCAGGTTTCACAAGAGAACCAAACACATCAAGAGACGCTTCAACTCCATTCGTGAAAAGGTGAAGGATGGAGACATAGAGATTTGCAAAATACATATGGATCAAAATGTAGCAGACCTGTTCACTAAGCCTCTTCCGCGAGCAAAACATGATCAGCACCAAGACTCCAGGGGTGTTAGATTCATTACAATGTAATCTAGATTATTGACTCTAGTGCAAGTGGGAGACTGAAGGAGATACGCCCTAAAGGCAATAATAAAGTTGTTATTTCATATTTCCTTATTCATGATAAAGGTTTATTATTCATGCTAGAATTGTATTGATTAGAATCTTAAATACATGTGTGAATACATAAAAAAATACCGTGTCCCTAGTAAGCCTCTACTAGACTAGCTCGTTGATCAAAGATGGTTAAGGTTTCCTAACCATAGACATGTGTTGTCATTTGATAACAGGATCACATCATTAGAAGAATGATGTGATGGACAAGACCCATCCGTTAGCTTAGCATATGATCGTTCAGTTTATTGCTATTGCTTTCTTAATGACAAATACATATTCCTTCTACTATGGGATTATGCAATTCACGGATCCCGGAGGAATACCTTATGTGTTATAAAACATCACAACGCAACTGGGTGATCATAAAGATGCTCTACGGATACCATATATCGAGATCAGGATTTGTCACTCTGAGTATCAGAGAGGTATCTCTGGGCCCTCTTGGTAATACACATCATAAGAAGCCTTGCAGGCAAAGTGACTAAGGAGTTAGTTGCAAGATGATGTATTATGGAATAATTAAAGAGACTTGTCGGTAACGAGATTGAACTAGGTATGAAGATACCGATGATCAAATCTCGGGCAACTAACATATCGATGGACAAACGGAATTACGTATGTTGTCATAAGGTTCAACCCATAAAGATCTTTATATAATATGTAGGAGCCAATATGGGCATCCCGGTTCCACTATTGGCTATTGACCGGAGAGGTGTCTCGGTCATGTCTACATAGTTCTCGAACCCATAGGGTCCACAGGCTTAATGTTCATTGACGATATAATGTTATATGAGTTATATGATTTGGTGACCGAATGTTGTTCAGAGTTCCGGATGAGAACACGGACATGACGTGGAGCTCTGGAATGGTCCGGGGGTAAACATTGATATATAGGAGATACTATTCGGACACCGGAAGAGTATTGGGAGGTACCGGGTGGTCATCGAATCACTGGAAGGGGTTCCGCGAAGCCCCGGGAGGATAGTGGGCCTTTTGGGCCATTAGAGGGGAGCACACCAGCCCACAAGGGCTGGCCCACCCTCCCTATGGCAACCGGCCTATGGGGGAAAGGAAGGAAGGGGATTTGGCCTCCCCCTTCCTTCCCTCTCCCCCCTTTTCCTTTCCCCCTCCGGCAAATATGGTAAGGGGGGCGTGGTTAGGGAAGGAACCCTAGGAGGATTCGGCCTCCTTGGGGCACCTCCTTGGCTGCTGAGGGAGTCCTGGATAAGGGGGTATCCAGACAGCTGGACTGTGTACAACGTTCGGACTATTGAAGCATGAAGATACAAGACTCAAGACTTCGGCCCGTGTCCGGATGGGACTTTCCTTGGCGTGGAAGGCAAGCTTGGCGATCCGGATATTATGTTTCCTTCCTTGTAACCGACTCCATGTAAACCCTAGTCCTTTCCGGTGTCTATATAAACCGGAGAGGTTGGTCCTTAGAAGGCCGATCACAATCACAATCATACCATCATAGGCTAGCTCTTAGGGTTTAGCCTCTATGATATTGTGGTAGATCTACTCTTGTACTACGCATATCATCAATATTAATAAAGCAGGAAGTAGGGTTTTACCTCCATCGAGAGGGCCCGAACCTGGGTAAACATCTGTGTCCCTTGCTTCCTGTTACCATCAGCCTTGACGCACAGATCAGGACCCCCTACCCGAGATCCGCCGGTTTTGACGCCGACATTCGTGCTTTCATTGAGAGTTCCTCTGTGTCGTCGCTGTCAGGCTCGATGGCTCCTTCAATCATCATCAACGACGCTGTCCAGGGCGAGACTTTCCTCCCCGGACAGATCTTCGTGTTCGGCGGCTTCACACTACGGGCCAACTCGCTTGGCCACCTAGAGCAGATCGATAGCTATGCCCCCGGTCACCAGGTCAGGTTCGGAAACTTGAACTACACAGCGAATATTCGTGGAGACTTGATATTCGACGGATTCGGGCCAGCACCAGGAGCGTCGGACAGGCACGATGAGCATGGCTTAAACCTGCCGTCAGACGATGCTCGGGATATCACCCCGGCAGAAGCCGCGGATCTAAATCCGGGGCAGGTTGCGTTGCCTAAGGACGGAGGGGTGGACCCGCCCCGCATGCCGTACCCTCATCGGCGATGGAGCCGAACACAGGCCTCACTTCTGAGGGAGCCTGTGACTCCGGACCCCCGGATTCATATCCGGTTGTAAGTTCCAGTCCGTATGTCCCCGAGCCTGCCGAACCTGGTTGGGCTCCGGTGATGGAGTTCACTGCGGCAGACGTCTTTCAGCACTCGCCCTTTGGCGACATGCTGAACTTATTGAAGTCTCTCTCTTTGTCAGGAGACCCTGGGCCGAACTATGTCCGGCTTGAGTGGGAAGCGGACGACGACGGAATTTGTTGCCCACCCACCACCCACTTCATTGCCACGATCGATGATTTAACCGATGTGCTTGACTTAGATTCCAAAGACATCGATGGTATGGACGACGATGCAGGAGAATTACAGGAGCCACCGCTCACGGGGCGGTGGACGGCCACCTCCTCATATGATATCTATATGGTGGACACTCCGAAGGAAACTAATGGCGACAAGGCAACGGAGGATAACCCCTCGGGAAGAAAAGCAAAGCATGGGCGTCATCGGTGCCGCTCCAAGCCCCGCCACAGCAATACCGGCCACGGAGACGAAAATAATCCGGATGGTGCCGAAGAAGAATATGACCCTGACCAGCCCGCCTTCGAGCAGGCCGAACAGGAACATGAGCAGGTCAACCCAGAAGAACAAGCGACAGACGGATACCCGGAGGAGGACAACTACCTGCCCCCTCCGAAGACGAGATTAGCCTCGGCAAGGACAAATTCAGCGTACCTGAGGATCCCGTGGAGCAGGAGCGCTTCAAGCGTAGACTTGTAGCCACTGCAAGGAGCCTGAAGAAGAAGCAGCAGCAACTCCAAGCTGATCAAGACCTGCTCACAGATAGATGGACTGAAGTCCTGGCAGCCGAGGAATATGGACTCGAGCGCCAAACGGCTGATCGGCCACCTCGTGGCTGGGATAAAACGGGATACCAGCCCGAATACCAGCCCGCACCCCCACGCCGACACACTACGGCCCAGGGCAATAGGCAAGACCTGCAAGATATTCTGGAAAACAAAGCAGGACAGCCAAGATCGATCTACGGATTGCGGGGGCGCGCCCCAGGGCGCGACGATGACCGTCGTGCAGGATACATCATCAACAAGTCCGGCCGGGCCGAACACAGCAACCCAAACCAATCCGACCTGCATAGCCACATAGCCCGGCACAAAGGCGCCACACACCCCCTCTGCTTCACTGACAAAGTGATGGATCCTGAATTCCCAGAAGGGTTCAAACCCGTAAACATCGAATCATACGATGGCACAACAGAGCCCGCAGTATGGATTGAAGATTTCCTTCTCCACATTCACATGGCCCGCGGAGATGATCTACACGCCATCAAATATCTTCCCCTTAAGCTCAAAGGACCAACCTGACACTGGTTAAACAGCCTGCTAGCAAATTCCATTGGCAGTTGGGAAAACCTGGAAGACGCATTCCTTGATAACTTCCAGGGCACATATGTGCGACCACCGGACGCTGATGACCTGAGCCACATTACTCAACAGCCCGAGAGTCAGCCCGGAAATTCTGGACTCGGTTCCTAACTAAAAAGAACCAAATAGTCGATTGTCCGGACGCCGAAGCCTTGGCGGCTTTCAAGCATAATATCCATGATGAGTGGCTCGCTCGACACCTCGGCCAGGAAAAACCCAAGTCCATGGCAGCTCTCACAACACTAATGACCCGCTTTTGTGCGGGTGAGGATAGCTGGTTGGCTCGCAGCGGCACCACGCCACATTCTGGCACTTCAGATGGCCGCGATACTAACGGCAAGCCACGGTTCAACAGACATAAGAGACGGAACAACGGTGACAGCACTGAAGACACGGCAGTCAACGCCGGATTTAGCGGATCTAAGTCCGGACAGCGGAAAAAGCCGTTCAAAAGAAATAATCAGGGACCGTCCAGCCTGGATCGCATACTGGAGCGCTCGTGCCAAATTCATGGCACACCGGACAAACCAGCCAACCACACCAATAGAGACTGCTGGGTGTTCAAACAGGCCGGCAAGATAAACGCCGAAAACAAGGACAAGGGGCTGCACAGCGACGATGACGAAGAGCCCCGGCGTCCGAACACGGGGGGACAAAGAAATTCCCCCCAGGTGAAAACGGTCAACATGATCTATGCCACCCACATCCCCAAGCGGGAATGGAAGCGGGCACTACGGGACGTCTATGCGATGGAGCCAGTCGCCCCCAAGTTCAATCCATGGTCAGCTTGTCCAATCACCTTTGATCATAGGGATCACCCTACTAGCATCCGTCATGGCGGCTTAGCCGCATTGGTCTTAGACCCAATCATCGACGGATTCCACCTTACGTGTGTCCTTATGGACGGCGGCAGCAGCCTGAACCTGCTTTATCAAGACACAGTGCGCAAGATGGGCATTGATCCTTCAAGGATCAAGCCCACCAAAACTACATTTAAAGGTGTAATTCCCGGAGTAGAGGCCCGCTGTACGGGCTCTATAACACTGGAAGTGGTCTTCGGATCCCCGGATAACTTCCCGAGCGAAGAGTTAATCTTCGATATCGTCCCTTTTCGTAGTGGTTACCACGCACTGCTCAGACAAACCGCATTCGCTAGATTCAATGCGGTACCACATTACGCATACCTCAAGCTCAAGATGCCAGGACCGTGCGGTGTCATCACGGTCAATGGAAATATGGACGCTCCCTTTGAACAGAAGAGCATACGGCAGCCGCGGCAGAAGTACAATGCGGCCTACTCCGAATAACCAATCCAGCAACAACTTCGAGCACCGTCAAGCGAGTCCAGAGCACCCCGCAACAGGATCATCAGGAACGCCAAGTGCATGATTAGCAGTCCGGCCTCCGCTCAAGCCCCTCCAAAGCAGCATTCGTGCCACGCGTACACAATTATGCACTCAAGATACCATGGGCATAGGCGGAGGCGCATCAATGACTCAGTCAATAGTGCGGGTAACCGCCAAATACCTTCATACTCTTTCCCTCTTACCTTTCAGGACACCGTGTTAGTGCAGCATCCTCAGAAGAGCCGAATTGCCAGACTCATATGGGAGAGACATCCAAGGAGGCAACAGACGTGCAACACAGAAGGGAATACCCAGGTGGAATCTATTTGCGATCATTATACCTGCTTTATCTATCTGTACACAGCCTGCCCCTGGATAGGACATGTCAAATAGTCCTATTTATCTCCGCTTAATGCATCCATTGTAAACATACGCTTAAACGTATTTTTCGTCAATGGGAGATTATATATAGCGTCAGCTTATTATTCTTACTTGAGCATTTTTTCTCTTATAAACGATTATTTTATATTGCACCCGTACACCTTGGTGCGGTCAGTTTGCCAGGGGCTTCTCATGGCGCCCCATAATATGGCAAATAAAGTCCGAACACTTTCAACAGTGCGGCACCCCGAACTTATAGCATTATATGCATCAGCTCCGAATCATGTCTTGGGTCTACAGTTGGGATAGCCCGGCTCCCTTGTTTTGGTGCCTTACGTTCCGTTATATCGGCTAAGGTAGCGCAGGGAGAACTACTACGATTGTGTCCCGGTTCTTCCGGACAAGCACCTCAGTAGAGAAAGCCGAAAACTGACCGGCATGATGTGGCGAGAGTTGGTTGCTATTCGAGAGGTACTAAAATCCTTAAAGATTTTCCGCTTTAGGCGATAAATTAGCTTTGTCTGATCTAGGCGTATATAGCGCCCCAATTCGACCTTCCGGATTCTAGGGGCTTCGCCGAAATTTAAGATTGTAGACTTCTATGGCTAAGTGAAAGTTATAAAGACGCATAGTCCAATTGCCTCGTTCGCTGCGTCGGACACCTCCTTAAGGGACCAAACATTTGGATAAAGAGTGTCCGGGTTTTCCACGAACACCCCTGTACTAGTTACGTGGGGGCGGAAGCCGACGACTGGCCTACTTTCAGAATTTTATAAACAGCCGCACGGAAGGTAATATTTTAAATAAACATAAGCACTACATAGCGCAAGTAACTTCGTCCTTAAAACACAAACATGATAGAAGTCAATTCATTCTAAAATGGCGTCCTTGGTACACTCATCGGCGACGAGACGAGCACCCTTCATCATGCCATCATAGTACATTTCGGGATGGCGATGCGCCTTGCCCTCCGGCGGCCCGTCCTTGACCAGCTTCTCAGCATCCAGCTTGCCCCAATGCACCTTGACGTGGGCAAAGGCCCAACGGGCACCTTCAATACAAACGGAGCGCTTGATCACCTCCAGCCGCGGGCAGGCATCCACCATCCACTTGATTAGGCCAAAGTAGCTACTGGGCATGAGCTCACTAGGCCACATCCGGACTATGAAACCTTTCATAGCCAGTTCGGAAGCCCTGTGGAGTTCGACCAACTGCTTCAGTTGGTCACTCAGAGGCATCGGGTGTTCGGCCCCAGCATACTGGGACCAGAACAATTTCTCCGTTGAGTTCCCCTCCTGGGCATGGTAGAACTCCGCAGCATCTGATACGCTGCATGCCAGATCTGTGAATGCCCCTGGAGAGCTCCGAATTCGAGTAAGTAAAAGAAACGCCTCCTCCACCTGTTTGCTTTGCATAAAGAACTTCTTACCCGCTGCTGTCTTCTTGGCATCTTGGATCTCCTGTTGTGCGTTCTTGGCTTCGGCCTTGGCGTCTTTTAAATTCACAAGGGCCTTCGCAAGCTCGGCCTCTTTCGCCTTCAGATCATGCTCCATGGACTCGTACTTCTTGCCAAGGTCCTGGAGCTCTTGCTGTACCTCACCTACCCTAGCACTTTGCTTTTCGCGCTCCTTACACTCCGAGGCCGCCTTGTCTTCGGCCTCCGACAGCGCCTTTTTCAGGGACGCCACTTCGGCGGTGGCCCCTATTACACAGTCATGACACTTAGGTGTTAGACTCACCAATTCTACCTACCCTTAAATGCATAAGAGCGGGAATCAATTACCCTTGTTCTCTTCGAGCTGCCTCTTCGTGAGGTCAAGCTCTCCCTGCGCCTGCTCCAGGTCCCGCTTTAGTTCGGCAACCTCGGCAGTACGGGCAGCTGCAGCAAGCAGCACAACCTGCTTATTCACAATATATTTATTATTAGACTCCTGCGGATTATAATTGACCCTCCGTTTGGCTTTTATTTCCGAACACCAAACAGAGTATCAAGGGCTACTACCTATCGGGTGGTAATTTTGCACATATTTATTACTTACCTCAAAGCCTGTCAGGAGGCTGGTGCAAGCTTCGGTTAGTCCGCTTTTGGCGTACAAAACCTTCCGAATCACCGTACTCATGAGAGTACGGTGCTCTTCATCCATGGAAGTGCCGCAAAGCGCTTTCAGCAGACAGTCCGGCGCCTCATGCGCAACGGAAGTCCTCGATACAGACGGCTCGCCCTCCCTAACGAGGGGTCGCCCGCCTGAGTCCGGAACCATCGAAGGTTCCCGAATGGTGTTCGGCTGAGAGCCCGGCTGGCCGTGGCTCTCGTCGACATGATCCGCAGGGATTTTGAACCTCACGTGTCCGACGTCTGGGACCCCACCTTGAGGCGTCTCTAGAGTCACCTCCCCCCGCTCTGCGAGCCTTTGGAACAACACCTCCGTGTCGTCCGCAGGTTGAGGAGTAGTGGCTCTCGGAAGCGAATTCATCTCCGAATCGCTCAGGGACCCGGAGGAAGATACCTCGGGGTGATCCCTGGCTGGACTGCATATATGTTCGGCATTATAAGTATAAAAACTATGAAGTGAAACCATGATAGAATCCAGACACTTACGATCGCACTGGGGGCTTCCCCTTGGGCAGCCACCCCTCCTCGCTGTGAGCGACCGTGGCAGAATAGTCCGGAAGGGATACCTTCCCCTTCTTGGACGCCCCAGCCTCCCCCTCCGGGGTGGCTTTTCTCTTCCTCTCCTCCCCAGTACGGGGAGGTAGAGTTTCTTCTTGGTTCCTCCCGCCTCGGCAGGAGGAATCTGTCTCGTCGTCATCAGACGACAGGGGTATGATGGCCTTACGCCGAGGGCCTTTTTCGGCCCCCTGGTCCGCCTCCCCGGATCCCTCATCCTTTCCGGATGGGGTGTCTTCTTCTTCTTCTTCTTCCTCCCCTTCATGGGAGGAGTGTGCTTCGTCATCTTCGGACGAGGCCTCTGGCACAACCTTGCGACGGAGACCCTTTTGGGTCCCCGGGGCCTTCTTCTCCGGCACCTTGTATGGTGCCAGGACCAACATCTCCGTCAGGAGAGCATCGGCTGGGCCTTCTGGCAGCGGAGCCAGACAGTAAACCTGCTCCGCCGTCTCCACATAATACTGAAACAAACATGCATAACTACTTAAGGCTCTCCTATGAATATATTGGGAAGAACCAGGTCCGGTGGTAATCTGAGAACTCAACTGACTAGGGGCCCATGCGGCGTGAAGCCCGCGGTCCTTGGATGTGGGAGGAGGCACTTCGGAGGCCTTGAAAAGCACCTTCCATGCGCCTTTATGCGTCATGTCGTAGAGCATCCGGAGCGTATGGTGTTCGGTCGGGATGAACTCCCACAGATTGATTGTCCGCCTTTGGCAGGGCAGGATCCGGCGAACGAGCATGACCTGGATCACGTTGACAAGCTTGATGTTCTTGTCCTTCATGCTTTTGATGCATGTTTGGAGTCCGGTCAACTCCGTAGAATCGCCCCAGGACAGGCCCTTCTTTTCCCAGGAGGTGAGCCGCATGGGGGCTCCGGATCGGAACTCGGGGGCCGCTGCCCCGTTGGCACCGCGCGGCTCGATGATGTAGAACCACCCCGATTGCCACCCTTTCACGGTCTCCGCAAAGGAGCCGTTGAGCCATGTGACATTAGGCATTCTGCCCACCATGGCCCCTCTGCACTCCGCTTGTTGGCCGCTTACCACCTTTGGCTTCACGCAGAAGGTTTGCAGCCATAGGCCAAGTGAGGCCGGATGCGGAGGAAGGCCTCGCATACGACGATGAACGCCGAGATGTTGAGGACAAAATTCGGGGCTAGATCATGGAAATCTAGCCCGTAGTAGAACATGAGCCTGCGACGAAGGGATGGAGTGGAAATCCCAGTCCACGGACGAAGTGGGTGATACGTCTCCAACGTATCTATAATTTTTTATTGCTACATGCTACTTTATCTATTGTTTTGGACTATAATGGGCTTTATTTTCCACTTTTATATTATTTTTGGGACTAACCTATTAACCGGAGGCCCAGCCTAGAATTGCTGTTTTTTTGCCTATTTCAGTATTTTGAAGAAACAGAATATCAAACGGAATGAAACCTTCGGGAACGTGATCTTCTCACCGAACATGATCTAGGAGACTTGGACCCTACTCCAAGAAGCACCAGAGGCAGTCATGAGGGTGGAGGGCACGCCCCCCTGGGCGCGCCCCCTACCTCGTGGGCCCCCTGACGCTCCACTGACGTACTCCTTCCTCCTATATATACCTACGTACCCCCAATAGACCAGAGACGGAGCCAAAAACCTAATTCCACTGTCGTACCTTCCTGTATCCACGAGATCCCATCTTGGGGCCTGTTCCGGAGCTCCACCGGAGAGGGCATCCACCACGGAGGGCTTCTACATCAACACCATAGCCCTTCCGATGAAGTGTGAGTAGTTTACTTCAGACCTTCAGGTCCATAGCTAGTAGCTAGATGGCTTCTTCTCTCTTTTTGGATCTCAATACAATGTTCTCCCCCTCTCTCGTGGAGATCTATTTGATGTAATCTTATTTTTGCGGTGTGTTTGTTGAGACCGATGAATTGTGGGTTTATGATCCAGCTTATCTATGAATAATATTTGAATCTTCTCTGAATTCTTTTATGTATGATTGAGTTATCTTTGCAAGTCTCTTCGAATTATCCGTTTGGTTTGGCCACCTAGATTGGTAGTTCTTGCAATGGGAGAAGTGCTTAGCTTTGGGTTCAATATTGTGGTGTCCTTACCCAGTGACAAAAGGGGCAGCAAGGCACGTATTGTATTGTTGCCATCGAGGATAACAAGATGGGGTATTTATCATATTGCATGAATTTATTCCTCTACATCATGTCATCTTGCTTAAGGCGTTACTCTGTTTTTAACTTAATACTCTAGATGCATGCTGGATAGCGGTCGATGAGTGGAGTAATAGTAGTAGATGCAGAATCGTTTCGATCTACTTGTCACGGACATGATGCCTATATACATGATCATATCTAGATAACCTTATAAATATGCTCAATTCTATCAATTGCTCAACAGTAATTTGTCCACCCACCGTAGAATACTTATGCTCTTGAGAGAAGCCACTAATGAAACCTATGCCCCCCGGGTCTATTCTCATCATATCAATCTCCATCACTTTATTTACTTGCTTTGCTTTTACTTTTTACTTTGCATCTTTATACCAAAAATACCAAAAATATTATCTCTATTAGATCTCACTCTCGTAAGTGACCGTGAAGGGATTGACAACCCCTAATCGCGTTGGTTGCGAGTAGCTATCGTTTTGTGCAGGTACGAGGGACTTGCGCGTGACCTCCTACTGGATTGATACCTTTTTTTGAGGTTTTGATAGTGGGAGAGAACTCCCACTATTTTTCATATATCTATATAAATGGGGTGTTTACATAGACATATACAAACAAACCATCCCCACTACTCCTGGTTGGTACACCAAAGAGGTGGGTCAGCTACTCCATACAAGTTGGTAAGCAGTATGCTAACTGTATATTACAAAGATAAAAAGGACAAATAGAGGTGACTCAACCAAGCGTGTCACAGTACTAGAGCAGGGCCGTTCTACGTGCCACTTTAACTCTATGTTGCAGAAGTCGTAGATCCTCTTTGAAGCGGGCAAACCAGGAATCAATGCTGGGGGCAATACCTCTGAAGTGCTTGTTATTTCTTTCCTTCCACAAGCTCCAGGCAGCGGTGTAAAAAACTTCGACAAAGAATGAGTTTGGCCAACCCGTTTGTTCGTGGAGGAGCGCAGTGAATCTATCTTGGAAACCACCCCAATCAATGTGTATCTTATCCCAGCATGTCTTGCTAAAAGGGCATGTGAAGATCATATGGTCAAGAGTCTCATCTACATGTCCGCAGAGAAGACATGTGAAGTCATCGCCAATGTTATAGTGTCTTCTTCGGAGCATATCACGCGTATTGAGCCTATCTTGCAGAAGCAGCCACCTGAACACTTTAATTTTCATTGTACAGTTGGATTTCCAAAGCTTTTGGAATGCAGGGTGGGCTGTTGCAGTGGCAAAGTAGTTGTTGTAGTAATCTTTTGGTCTGTAATCTGCTTTGCCCCAAATGTAATGCCAGATATCAGTCGTTGCTGTTGGAGGGTTTAGCTTGAAGGAAGCCCGTTGGACATGAGGAGATAGCAGAAGCTGAAAGGTTTCATGCAGATCCGTGGTGGCCCAAAAAATCAGCTACCGTCATGTCTTCATGCAAAGTATAAGAGAAGGCTCGAGGATGTGACACCTGGAGCACATCGGTGGACCATAAATCTTTCCAGAGCAACGTAGTCGAGCCATCCACCACTTGCACACGAGAAACCCCTCGGTAAACGGGCGTCAGTTTCAGGACATCTTTCCACCAAAAGGACCCCATCGAATCCACAACATGAGGCACTTGGCCAACATATTGATTTTCCCAAGTCAGGATGACCCAGGGAATGTCAAGCTTGTTATAGAACTTGTGCAGAAATTTCAACAAGAGGGCATCATTGTGGACTTTAATATCAATCACACCCAATCCACCTTTGTATTTCGGTTTGCAGACCATCTCCCAAGCAGCCAAAGAGTTACACTTGTCACCTTGATCTGTTTTCTTTGTCCATAAGCATCTCCTCCTAATCTTGTCAAGGATTTCAATCAGCTTGGGAGGAAATTTGAGGGTGCACATGGCAAAAACCAAAAGTGAGGTAACAGATGCATTGAGCCAGGATAGGCGCCCTCCATATGACATCATGGCGATTGTGGCCGTGAGGCGACGCTCCATTTTGCAAACTAAGGGCATGAGCTCTTGAATGGTGGGCTTAGTGGTGCCAAGTGGGAGTCCAAGGTAAGTGAAAGGCATGGCGCCTACATTGCACTCAAAAATGTTGGCAATATCAGACATGGTTGTTACATCAGTGTTGATAGGGATGAGAGTGGACTTGTGAAAATTAATCTTGAGGCCGATAGAGGACGCGTAATCAGACAAAATTTCTTTGACACACAGCGCTTGTTGAGGGCAGGCTGGCAGGACCAGCAGGGTGTCATCCGCATACTGAATCACCGGGAAGTCACGTTGACCGTTACAAGGGAATGGCAGAGAGATATTGCCACATTGGAAAGCATCATTAACGGCGGCATGCAAAAGTTCAGCAGCAAGGACAAATATTAAGGAGGACAGGGGGTCACCTTGTCTCACCCCACAACGGCAAAGGAATTGTCGGCCAGGACCCCATTAAGAAGAACGGACGAGCGGCCCGAGGAGAAGAGACACTTGATCCAAGAGATCCACTTATCATTAAATCCCATCTGCTGCATAATGCGAATCATTGGCTCATGAGCAATCGTGTCGAACGCCTTGGCAAAGTCCAGTTTGAGTAGAACGATTGGTCGGACCGAGCTTTGGCAATGGAACATGTATTGATATGCCCATGTAAGACAATCTTGTATAGTGCGGCCCTTTATAAATCTGTATTGATTACAGTGGACAAGCAAAAGGATGACACGTTGGAGTCTGTCCGCCAGCAGCTTGGTAAGTAACTTGAGGCAGCAGTTTAGCAATGTTATAGGCCTGTAATCATTAACCGTCTCAGGTACGTTGATCTTAGGTATGAGAGTGATAAGACCATCATTAATACTTGTCACGTCCAGCGTTCCCTCATAGAATTGTTCACAAAGAGCATAGAAGTCATGTCGAATGATTGGCCAGCATGCTTTGAGAAAAGCTCCACTAAAGCCATCCGGTCCAGGCGCACGATCAGGTGGCATTTCCTTGACAACATTGTCAACTTCTTCATGAGTGAAAGGAGAGGTGAGCTGATCAAGATTGCTGGCGCGAGGAATGATGGAAGGGAGGTCGAATTTCATGTCCGAAGGGGATACTGTCCCAAGACGAGCTTTGTAGGTTTGAAATAAGAGAGCTTCTTTGGCAGGGTGATCGTCAATCAGTGTGCCATCATCCATTTTGAAGGAAGAAATGATATTTTTACGGTATCTTTCCGTGGCCACTGCTTGGAAAAATTTGGAGTTTTCATCTCCGAATTTGATCCACCTAATAGTGCATCGCTTTTTCCAATAAAGTTTTTGGTATTTGAGCAAAGTCAGCAGATGTGTCTTCAGGATGGATCGGAAGTTCATTTCAAGAATAGTCAAAAATTGTTTGTTCTCAAGCTCATCTAAATCAGCTAGGGCAGCATTGCAGTTTGTGATAGCCACAGACAGACGAGAGATAGACTTGCTCCAAATTTTTAAAGCATGTCTAAGAGCTTTGAACTTGCGGCACAGGACTGTGGCAGCATTTTCACCCCTAATTGGATGACTCCACACTTCATTAACCGTGTCCATGAACCCTGGATGAAGGATCCAATAGGATTCAAATCGGAAAAGCTTGGATCGGGGTATTTTGGTCTCAATGGAAACTACACAGGGAATGTGATCCGAAACTGGTTTTCCAAGGGGTTTAACTAGTGTCTTGGGGTACACATTAGTCCAATGTAAAGAAGTGAAGAACCAGTCAATCTGTTCAAGCAGTGGGTCAATTTGCATGTTACTCCACGTGTAAGCCCTCCCTTTTACTGGAAGTTCAATTAGTTCCTGCTTGCGGATGATGTCATTGAAAGTAATCATGTCGTTAATGTTCCCCCCTGGCTTATTACGATTCTCCGGGGCTCTCATATAGTTAAAATCTCCAAGAAGTAACCAGTCTTGGCCATTTGGGATATTAACATCATAAAGCCATTGGGTGAAAATATCTCTATCCGAACCCGTACATGGTCCATACACATTAACTAACATCCAACGCTGAGCGGATTGAGTACTGATAAAGTCGATGACTAACGCAAAGGGATCATATGAGACTACCGTGCCTGAGAAGACCGAGCTCTTCCAGATCGTAAGAAGCCCCCCAGAGGCACCACGCGATGGGACAAAATCAAAATGATCAAATTGTTTAGGGCAGCAAGTTTTAATAAACGCAAAAGAAACATAAGTCATCTTAGTCTCTTGAAGACAGACCACAGCACAACCACTAACAGACATAGCATTATTTAGAGCCAGTTGTTTCTTCTTAGAATTGAGCCCTCTGATGTTCCATGAAAGCACGTTCCAGCAGCTCAGAGGCGACATATAATGATCCAAGCTAAGCAGAGTGGCGGGAGATAACCTCTCCCAGTTCATCCAAGGCAGTATCAGACTGAGAGGAGGCAGACACCGCAGCAGGCTCAGCTAACAGGGCTTCTTCAGTGATAGTAGCAGCTGGTATAGCACATCTGTTAATGCCAATGTCCTGCAAAGTAGCTATAGGAGTGGGTGGTGGAATTGCACCGGCAGCATAGGCAGCAGAAGAAGATGTGCCAATAGACGGAGTAACACGAGGCTTGACCTTGGAAATGTTCTTGCGAGTGTCAGAGAAGGCTGGTACCTTGAACTCGTCGTATTTGTTGGAGCAGAGGCTACGACGCACTTCAGTAGTGGTGATGGGAGCAACAGCCCTGCTCCTGCGAGGACGCATGCCGGACGGAGCCACAGAATCCATTATGGTGTTATCCATAGCAGCAGCAGGGTCAGCAATGAGAGCAACTTGGTCAGGTTCTCCCGGGTCATCAGACAGAAGTGGCAGCGCTGGATACGCAATGGGGCTATCAACGAGAGCAGTTTCAGACAGTTCTTCAATGGTAACTGAAGGTTGTTCTGGAGCAATTGCAGAGGTAGAAAGTTGGGAAAAGTTCAGACTGCCATCACCCAGCATGACCATAACAGAGATCTGCAGCGGGTTTGAGCGCAGGCCAAATCCTTCCCTCCAGGGCCCAAAAGAAGCAATCAAAGGACTAACAGCCTGAAATATGAAGGTGTTGAGTTGGCGCGGGATTGGGTCATTCAGCAGCCTGGAGAGTATCTCATCACCCTGAGCAGATAAGCCAAACCTGATACCTTGTTCATGTATCTCCAGAGATATAGTAAGCGGTTCCACAGCTTGGTGTGCAGTTAATTGCATTGTCTGGTCTGGCATGAAGTATATGTCCGATTGAGTGGAGCTTGAGCTATCAGACTGAGTGATGGAGTCATTCCAAGCTTGAAAAGCATTGTCCTGAATGTTGTTTTCAGGAACAACACCATGTTGCACTTTTAGGCCCTGCATAGCTAACCAGGCCTGATAGTTCACCAAATGTGGCGGCATAGGTGGCAGAGGAGGAGCAGCAGGTTCGGGCCAGGCATCCCAGCCCTGGTTGGCATTGGCCTGTTGAGCAGGGGCACCATTAGCAGGTCCCTCATTGTTGCCAGCACCTGGAGCCCCGTTCTGAATGAGCCAGTTGTGCACTTGTTGCTGATAGAGCTGTTCAGCAGTGAGCTCCGGACCAAACTGCGGGTGCGGGTAGCTGTTCTTCACCAGGAGCAAGAATCTCCGGTAGCAGGCCATTCCAGTCATTGCTACGGAGAATCGTGATCTGGACTGTCCAGCAGTTACGCTCACCACCAAGCTGCCAAACCATAAAGCTCTTAGGGACGAGGCGCATACTGATAACCCTGGCCTTCAAAAGGATGAACATGCGATCCTGTCGAGGGTTGTACCAAGAAACAAGAGATCCATACTCGCCTAGAGCCTTAGTGATATAATAGTCTATTTGGTAATCGTAAGGGAAGCCAAACATCATGATCCAAACATGAGGCCCAAGGGTTGTGGTTCTTCTGTTCAGAGCCTCATTATGTGGGACAAAGGTGATGAGCAGGTCCTCATCTTCAAGCTCAATCGAGGTATTCACCGCAGTATCCCGCAAGAAAAAATCAATGAATCCACAGATCCCAATGCCAAAGGGGTGATCACTGACCTCAGTAGTAAAGAGCTGGGCTTCATGGAGATGCTGCACGATCTGGTTGCAGATGGAAACACGACGATGCAGCAGAACATAGGCACTGGCTTCAGCAATGGCCAGAAATTCATGGCTCAGCGGGGCAATCGGGCCGACCACCATACCACTGCACACAAGTCGATCCGCCAGTCCTGGCTTGACGGCGAAGCCCGGCGGGAGGAATGGCACAGGGTTGAGTGGGTAGTTCGCCATTGCCACAGGGCGGAGAAGTAGAGTGGTGGGCGGTGGAGTGAGATGTGGATGCGACGGCAATGGGGGCGGAGGAAGTAGTGTAGTAGACTGCAGCGATGGGACTAGGCGGGGCGATGCCTGTTGGGTTTTCGAGGTGGAAGTCGAAGCGTGAATGGAGGCGGGTGGAGGCAAAGTTGCCTTGGCAATCCATTTTTATTTCTATTGGAAAATGGCTCGTCGACAGGATCGTGCCACGTGGCCATAGAATCCGCAAGCATCACATCAAACGGCACGCCTCTGTGATTTCGTCATCGTTTTGGTGGAAAAACAATTGCCCAGAGATCATGATACCAAAAAATTAGTCTCCTTGTTTGACTCAAGCAGGTGGCGATTGTCACGGTTGCAGCGTTTTGGGCAGTTTCCAGTTTTGTGATCCGGCCCCGAGCAGTTAATGCAAATGAGACGGGCATGGCAAGCGATCCTGGTGTGCCCCCATTGTAGGCATCTAGCACACAAAGCAGCCCAATTAGTGGCAAGGGGATTAATGTCATCAGCCGAATATTCCGCTTGGGCCAAATCCGCCTGGTGACGATAGCTGAGGAGTGGGGGCCACGAGTCATAGTGAGGTGCGTAATGGAACGCAGACTGGAGAAAACACTTAGGCAAAGGTGGGTACCGGCCATGCAATGGGAATTTGAATTGCCCAAAAGAAATGCACTCAATAACCAAATCCTCCTCCGACTCCGCCTGGGCCAGATAATGGTCCATTAATGTCATGTTGACGTTGGTCGTGGCGTTGACGTCGTAGCGCGGAGTTGACGGTTGGATCGAGCCAAATTGGATTTTAATGTTATCATTGTTCTTCACCAACAAGGAGGTAGAAGCTTCATGGTCATTCGAGCTAGAAAAACTCCATTGCCTCAAATTAACAAGATTAAACTTGCTGAGCTCTTTGATCGAGGAGTGATCGGGAGATTGCTCCTTCCGCAAGAAATCCAAAGAGGCAGAGATGGCCACGGGCCGTCTATCCAAAACCTCGACCAATACTTGATCAGCATGCCAATGCGAGGTAGAGAAACGCTTAGCAAAGCAACCATTGAACAAATAGAAATGACATACAAAGTCTGGCCAAACACGATCCTTTAAACCATAGGTGAAATGCCCCACTTTGTTGTTAGCCACAGAGAAACAAAATGAACATGAGGAAAGGGCCCCAACCTTAAAACCAGAGCAAATTCCTCCGAGACAACATTGCAATGCCAGTCCAACCGATACCTTCTTGAGGGAGAAGGAAGCCGAAGAGAAAGAAATGACCAAAAAGAACTCCTTGGCATCTCGAGAGGGAGAGAAGTGCACAGTAGATCCAAACTTACGTCTCACCTGATCGGCTAAGGACAAACCAGGTGCAAAATCCCAGTGTAGAAGGCCTTCCATGGTGGTGGAATCTAAAGATCTCCATTGGTGGTGGTGAACAGCAGGTGGGAGAGGAGAGAGGTGGGGAGGGAGAGGGAGAGGGAGAGGGAGGCCATCAAGGAGGTAAAGGAGTGCATGTGATGAAGGGAGGAGTTCCTGGATTGATACCTTGGTTCTCAAAAACTGAGGGAAATACTTACGCTACTGTGCTGCATCATCCTCTCCTCTTCGGGGAAAACCAACGCAAGCTCGAGACGTAGCAAGAAGGATTTCTGGCGCCGTTGCCGGGGAGGCTTACGCAAAAGTCAACATACCAAGTACCCATCACAATCCCTACCTCTCGCATTACATTATTTGCCATTTGCCTCTCGTTCTCCTCTCCCCCACTTCACCCTTGCCGTTTTATTCGCCCTCTCTTTCCCAATCTCCTCCTCTCTTTCCGTTGCCTTTTTCCTCGTCCGTTTGTTTGCTCGTGTGTTAGTTTGCTTATTTGTCGCGATGGCTCAAGATGCTACCAAATTGTGTGACTTCACCAATACCAATAATAATGATTTCCTTAGCACTCCGATTGCTCCTCTTGCCAATACTGAATCTTGTGAAATCAATACTGCTTTGTTGAATCTTGTTATGAAAGATCAATTCGCCGGCCTTCCTAGTGAAGATGCCGCTACTCATCTGAATAGCTTCGTTGATTTATGTGATATGCAAAAGAAAAAAGATGTCGATAATGATGACGTTAAATTGAAGCTATTTCCTTTTTCGGTTAGAGATCGTGCTAAAGCGTGGTTTTCATCTTTGCCTAAAAATAGTATTGATTCTTGGAAAAAGTCAAAGATGCTTTTATCTCTAAGTATTTTCCTCCCGCTAAGATTATCTCCCTTAGGAACGATATTATAAATTTCAAGCAACTTGATCATGAACATGTTGCACAAGCTTGGGAGAGAATGAAATTAATGCTACGTAATTGTCCTACTCATGGTTTGAACTTGTGGATGATTATACAAAAAATTTATGCTGGATTGAATTTTGCTTCTAGAAATCTTTTAGATTCGGCCGCGGGAGGCACTTTTATGGAAATCACTTTAGGAGATGCTACTAAACTCCTAGATAATATTATGGTTAATTATTCTCAATGGCATACTGAAAGATCTACTAATAAAAAGGTGCATGCTATAGAAGAAATCAATGTTTTGAGTGAAAAGATGGATGAACTTAGGAATTTATTTGCTAAGAGTGTTTCTTCTGATCCCAATAATATGCCTTTATCTACTTTGCTTGAGAATAATAATGAATCCATGGATGTGAATTTTATTGGTAGGAATAGTTTTGGTAACAACGCGTATAGAGGGAATTTTAATCCTGGGCCTTATCCTAGTAATCCTTCTAATAATTATGGAAATTCCTACAACAACTCTTATGGAAATTTTAATAAGATGCCCTCTTAATTTGAGATTAGTGTTAAAGAGTTTATGAATTCACAAAAGAATTTCAATGCTTTGCTTGAAGAGAAATTGCTTAAAGTTGATGATTTGGCTAGGAACGTTGATAGAATTTCTCTCGAGATTGATTCTCTAAAGCTTAGATCTATTCCTCCTAAGCATGATGTCAATGAGTCTCTCAAAGCCAGGAGAATTTTCATTGATGAGTGCAAAGAAAGAACCGCTAGGATGCGTGCTTCCAAAGATGCCTTTATTAAAGCATGTTCTTCTAATTCCTATGAAAATCAAGATGAAGATCTGAAAGTTATTGATGTGTCCCCTATTAAATCTTTTATTTGCAATATGAATCTTGATGAAACTGAATATGATCTTCCTTTACCTAGAAGGTGTTCTAAGAATTTTGAGTTTTTAGATCATGATGATGAAATTGATAAAAGTGGGATTGAAAGAAATAAAAATCGAGATGTTGCTAAACCCACTATTTTGGATCTCAAGGAGTTTAATTATGAAAATTGCTCTTTAATTGATTGTATTTCCTTGTTGCAATCCGTGCTAAATTCTCCTCATGCTTATAGTCAAAATAAGGCCTTTACCGAACACATTGTTGATGCCTTGATGCAATCTTATGAAGAAAAGCTTGAGTTGAAAATTTATATCCCTAGGAAACTCCATGATGAGTGGGAACCTACTATCAAAATTAAAATTAAAAATTATGAGTTTCATGCTTTGTGTGATTTGGGTGCTAGTGTCTCTACTATTCCCAAAACTTTGTGCGATTTGCTAGATTTCCGTGACTTTGATGATTGCTCTCTAAACTTGCATCTTGCGGATTCCACTATTAAAAAACCTATGGGAAGAATTGATTATGTGCTTATTGTTGCAAATAGGAATTATGTTCCCGTAGATTTTATCGTTCTTGATATAGATTGCAATCCTTCATGTCCTATTATTCTTGGTAGACCTTTCCTTAGAACGATTGGTGCAATTATTGATATGAAGGAAGGGAATATTAGATTCCAATTTCCCTTAAAGAAGGGTATGGAACACTTCCCTAGAAAGAAAATAAAATTACCATATGAATCTATCATGAGAGCCACTTATGGATTGCCTACCAAAGATGGCAATACCTAGATCTATCCTTGCTTTTATGCCTAGCTAAGGGCATTAAACGATAGCGCTTGTTGGGAGGGAACCGAATTTTATTTTTAGTTTTTTGTTTTTTCTTCTGTTTAGGAATAAATAATCCATATAGATTCTGTTTGGATGTGGTTTTATGTTTTAAATTAGTGTTTTTGCCAAGTAGGACCTATAGGATAACCTACGATGATAGTTGATTTGATTCTGCTGAAAAACAGAAACTTTGCGCGCACGAATTTAGTTATGATAAATCACAGGAACGTGATTTTGCGTTGATTCTTTTTGCTGATCATCAATAAACAAATTTCCCAGGACTTCCTATTTTGGTAGAATTGTTAGAGTTCCAGACGTTTGCGTTAGTTACAGATTACTACAGACTATTCTGTTTTTGACAGATTCTGTTTTGCGTGTGTTGTTTGTTTATTTTGATGAATCTATGGCTAGTAAAATAGTTTATAACCCATAGAGAAGTTGGAATACAGTAGGTTTAACACCAATATAAATAAAGAATGAGTTCATTATAGTACCTTAAGGTAGTCTTTTGTTTTCTTTCTCTAACGGAGCTCACGAGATTTCTATTGAGTTTTGTGTTGTGAAGTTTTCAAGTTTTGGGTGAATTCTTTTGATGGATTATGGAACAAGGAGTGGCAAGAGCCTAAGATTGGGGATGCCCATGGCACCCCCAAGATAATCCAAGGACACCAAAAAGTCAAAGCTTGGGGATGCCCCGGAAGGCATCCCCTCTTTCGTCCACTTCCATCGGTAATTTACTTGGAGCTGTATTTTTATTCACCAACATGATATGTGTTTTGCTTGGAGCGTCTTGTATTATTTGCGTCTTTGCTTGTTAGTTTACCACAATCATCCTTGTTGTACACACCTTTTGAGAGAGCCATACATGAATTGAAATTTGTTAGAATACTCTATGTGCTTCACTTATATCTTTTGAGCTTGATAGTTTGCTCATAGTGCTTCACTTATATCTTTTGAGCATGATAATTTTTGCTCTAGTGCTTCACTTAGATCTTTTAGAGCACGGTGGTGGATTTGTTTTAAAGAAACTTGATCTCTCATGCTTCACTTAGATTATTTTGAGAGTCGTTAATATCATGGTAATTTGCTTAATGTTAATATACTTGGTATTCAAGATATGTGAAACTTTCTTTTGAGTGCGTTGAATACTAAGATAAGTTTGATGCTTGATAATTGTTTTGAGATATGCAGGTGATAATATTAGAGTCATGCTAGTTGAGTAGTTGTGAATTTAAAGAATACTTGTGTTGAAGTTTGTGATTCCCGTAGCATGAACGTATGGTGAACCGTTATGTGATGAACTCGGAGCATGGTTTATTTATTGATTGTCTTCCTTATGAGTGGCGGTCGGGGCCGAGCGATGGTCTTTTCCTACCAATCTATCCCCCTAGGAGCATGCGCGTAATACTTTGCTTTGATAACTTCTAGATTTTTGCAATAAGTATATGAGTTCTTTATGACTAATGTTGAGTCCATGGATTATACGCACTTTTTCCATCCTTCCACCATTGCTAGCCTCTCTAATACCGCGCACTTTTCGCCGGTATCATACACCCACCATATACCTTCCTCAAAACAGACACCATACCTACCTATCATGGCATTTCCATAGCCATTCCGAGATATATTGCCATGCAACTTTCCACCGTTCCGTTTATTATGACACGCTCCATCATTGTCATATTGCTAGCATGATCATGTAGTTGACATCGTATTTGTGGCAAAAGCCACCTTTCATAATTCTTTCATACATGTCACTCATGTTTCATTGCATATCCCGGTACACCGCCAGAGGCATTCATATAGAGTCGTATTTTGTTCTAAGTATCGAGTTGTAATTGTTGAGTTGTAAGAAAAATAAAAGTGTGATGATCATCATTATTAGAGCATTGTCCCAAGTGAGGAAAGGATGATGGAGTCTATGATTCCCCCACAAGTCGGGGTGAGACTCCGGACGAAAATAAAAAAAAAGAGGCCATAAAAAAAGGAGAAAAGGCCCAAATAAAAAAAATGAGAGAAAAAGAGAGAAGGGACAATGCTACTATCCTTTTACCACACTTGTGCTTCTAAGTAGCACCATGATCTTCATGATAGAGAGTCTCTCATTTCGTCACTTTCATATACTAGTGGGAATTTTTCATTATAGAACTTGGCTTGTATATTCCAATGATGGGCTTCCTCAAAATGCCCTAGGTCTTCGTGAGCAAGCGAGTTGGATGCACACCCACTTAGTTTCTTTTGTTGAGCTTTCATATACTTATAGCTCTAGTGCATCTGTTGCATGGCAATCCCTACTCACTCACATTGATATCTATTGATGGGCATCTCCATAGCCCGTTGATACGCCTAGTTGATGTGAGACTATCTTCCCTCTTTTTGTCTTCTCCACAACCACTGTTCTATTCCACATATAGTGCTATATCCATGGCTCACACTCATGTATTGCGTGAAGATTGAAAAAGTTTTGAAAATGTTAAAGTATGAAACAATTGCTTGGCTTGTCATCGGGGTTGTGCATGATTTAAATACTTTGTGTGGGGAAGATGGAGCATAGCCAGACTATATGATTTTGTAGGGATAACTTTCTATGGCCATGTTATTTTGAGAAGACATAATTGCTTTCTTAGTATGCTTAAAGTATTATTATTTTTGTGTCAATATGAACTTTTGTCTTGAATCTTTCGGATCTGAATATTCATACCATGATTAAGAAGATTTACATTGAAATTATGCCAAAGTATCACTCCGCATCAAAAAATTCTCTTTTTATCATTTGCCTACTCGAGGACGAGTAGGAATTAAGCTTGGGGATGCCTGATACGTCTCCAACGTATCCATAATTTTTGATTGCTCCATGCTACTTTATCTATTGTTTTGGACTATAATGGGATTTATTTTCCACTTTTATATTATTTTTGGGACTAACCTATTAACCGGAGGCCCAGCCCAGAATTGTTGTTTTTTGCCTATTTCAGTATTTCGAAGAAACAGAATATTAAACGGGGTCCAAACGGAATGAAACCTTCGGGAACGTGATCTTCTCACCGAACGTGATACACGAGACTTGGACCCTACTCCAAGAAGCACGAGAGGCGGTCACGAGGGTGGAGGGCGCCCCCCTGGGCACGCCCCCCTACCTCGTGGGCCCCCTGACGCTCCACCGACGTACTCCTTCCTCCTATATATACCTACGTACCCCCAATAGACTAGAGACGGAGCCAAAAACCTAATTCCACCGCCGTACCTTCCTGTATCCACGAGATCCCATCTTGGGGCCTGTTCTGGAGCTCCGTCGGAGAGGGCATCCACCACGGAGGGCTTCTACATCAACACCATAGCCCTTCCGATGAAGTGTGAGTAGTTTACTTCAGACCTTCGGGTCCATAGCTAGTAGCTAGATGGCTTCTTCTCTCTTTTTGGATCTCAATACAATGTTCTCCCCCTCTCTCGTGGAGATCTATTTAATGTAATCTTCTTTTTGCAGTGTGTTTGTTGAGACCGATGAATTGTGGGTTTATGATCCAGCTTATCTATAAATAATATTTGAATCTTCTCTAAAATTCTTTTATGTATGATTGAGTTATCTTTGCAAGTCTCTTCGAATTATCCGTTTGGTTTGGCCAACTAGATTGGTAGTTCTTGCAATGGGAGAAGTGCTTAGCTTTGGGTTCAATCTTGCGGTGTCCTTACCCAGTGACAGAAGGGGCAGCAAGGCACGTATTGTATTGTTGCCATCGAGGATAACAAGATGGGGTATTTATCATATTGCATGAATTTATTCCTCTACATCATGTCATCTTGCTTAAGGCGTTACTCTGTTTTTAACTTAATACTCTAGATGCATGTTGGATAGCGGTCGATGAGTGGAGTAATAGTAGTAGATGCAGAATCGTTTCGATCTACTTGTCATGGACGTGATGCCTATATACATGATCATACCTACATAACCTCATAACTATGCTCAATTCTATCAATTGCTCAATAGTAATTTGTCCACCCACCGTAGAATACTTATGCTCTTGAGAGAAGCCACTAGTGAAACCTATGGCCCCCGGGTCTATTCTCATCATATCAATCTCCATCACTTTATTTACTTGCTTTGCTTTTACTTTTTACTTTGCATCTTTATACCAAAAATACCAAAAATATTATGTCTATCAGATCTCACTCTCGTAAGTGACCGTGAAGGGATTGACAACCAATTATCGCGTTGGTTGCGAGTAGCTATCTTTTTGTGCAGGTACGAGGGACTTGCGCGTGACCTCCTACTGGATTGATACCTTGGTTCTCAAAAATTGAGGGAAATACTTACGCTACGGTGTTGCATCATCATCTCCTCTTTGGGGAAAACCAACGCAAGCTCAAGACGTAGTAGTGGGTGACGAATACGACCCTCTCGTGGGGTCCTGGGGGCGGAATGACCTGCCCGGCGTCCGGTAGCCGGTGCGCTATGTCTGCGGCCAAGTATCCGGCCACCAGAAGATTTGTGATGTGCTTCTCCTTGACGGTGGAAGCCACCCACTTGCCTCCTACTCCGGACATGTTTAGCTGTGCGGAGAAGACTTGGGCTTGGGTGCTGGGGCTCGAGGGGGCAAGAGTGGGTAAAGGAGGAGGAAGGCGTGGGTAAAAATGAGGAAATCTTATCCCTTTATAGAGGCACCGAGAGCGGTGCACCTCCCCACTTGCCCGTTGGGAATCGCTTTCTTCCCAAGCGCCACGATTGATGGCGTGGTGGGATTACCCATACCCATATTGATGAGAATCCCGCGATAAGGGGACACAATCTCTGCTTTGACAAGACATGTCACAAAAACCGCCTCATAATATGCGCTGTAGCTGGTTGTGGGAAAACGGTTCGAGTAATGATCCGACCGTAATAACATGTCACGTCATCAGAAAAGGTTGTCAGCAGATTGCATTTGTGAAATATCATTCTCTCTACAGCGGTGTGTAAAGATCATCTTGTGAATCCGGACACGATTTAAATGTTCGATGGCTACTTAGGAGTATTCGGAGAAGGAACCCGCCTTGCAATGCCGAAGACAATACTGCGCGCCAGACTCATCGTCATTGAAGCCTGGTTTAGGGGCTACTGAGGGAGTCCTGGATAAGGGGGTATCTGGACAGCCGGACTGTGTACAACGTCCGGACTATTGAAGCATGAAGATACAAGACTCAAGACTTCGGCCCCTGTCCGGATGGGACTTTCCTTGGCATGGAAGGCAAGCTTGGCGATCCGGATATTATGTTTCCTTCCTTGTAACCGACTCCATGTAAACCCTAGTCCTCTCCGGTGTCTATATAAACTAGAGAGGTTGGTCCTTAGAAGGCCGATCACAATCACAATCATACCATCATAGGCTAGCTCTTAGGGTTTAGCCTCTACGATCTCGTGGTAGATCTACTCTTGTACTACCCATATCATCAATATTAATCAAGCAGGAAGTAGGATTTTACCTCCATCGAGAGGGCCCGGACTTGGGTAAACATCTGTGTCCCTTGCTTCCTGTTACCATCAGCCTTGACGCACAGATCGGGACCCCCTACCCGAGATCCGCCGGTTTTGACACCGACAGCTGCTCCCTCTCCCCCACCTATATATATATATATATATATATATATATATATATATATATATATATATATATATATGTGGGAGGGGGCGCCACACATAACCCACGACAATTGCTTAGCCGTGTGCGGCGCCCCCTCCACAGTTTTTTCCCTCGGTCATATTTTCATAGTGCTTAGGCGAACCCCTGCGAAGATAGCATCACCACCACCGTAACCACACCATCGTGCTGCCGAAACTCATCCACTACTTTACCGTCTTGCTGGATCAAGAAGGCGAGCACATCACCGAGCTGAACATGTGCTGAACGCGGAGGTGTCGTATGTTTGATACTTGATCGGTTGGATCGTGAAGAAGTTCAACTACATCAACCGCGTTAACAAACACTTCCAATCACGGTCTACGTGGGTACGTAGACACACTCTCCCCCTCATTGCTATGCATCTACATGGATAGATCTTGCGTGTGCATAGATTTTTTTTGTTTTCCATCCAACATTTCCCAACACTCCCATGCCCTACTCATCATCGGAGGAGTCTGTGACCTATCTGTTGCCAGTGGACGTGAGGTCCATGATGAAAATGGAGGGGCCAACACTCCCGTCGTTCCACAGTTGCGGCTAAATAGTGTTTGGAGGCGGGTAGAACATGCATCTGGTGGTTTTTTGGTCCACAATCGCATGTGCAGCGTACGCACCTCCGTGCCCGCATCCGACTGCATCGTCTATGCATTGGGAGCGGTGGCTTGAGCATGGCGGCCTCATAGAGCGCCTTTTGCTAGGCGATGAAGTTGAGTTCACCGCGGACATGGCCGCCATGGCTTCCTCGCTCGCTCGCCCTAGAACCCCCCTGCCAGCGGGTGCTGCTCGAGGAGGATCAAGTTGCATTGCTACCCCTCCCGCGCCTGCCTGACAATGATATAGGCGCCAGCATAGGATGGTCCTCCGCCATGGTGGTGTTGAAGTGCACCTGCTCCATGGTAAAGCTGACATGGACCAGTGCATGCTCCAGCGCTCAGTCATCGTTGGAACCCGTCTCCACCGTGGGGTCGTCGTCAAAGACCTTCGGGAGCTGGCTGGCATGCCGGCCTCGATTCGCCTGGCACGACGGCTCTGCCAGGTGGCCGCAAGGTTAGTGACCCCATGCTTCATCACCGTTGACAGGCTCTCCCATAGTGTGTTCCCGCTCGCGGTCTGGTGGATGTGGTGCATAGGATGATGACATGTAATGGATAGGGTTGTGGTGTGTTGTTCGCCAGGTGTGGCCGCCTTAAAATAGTGAGTGCCGGTGAGGCCAAGCGTCTGGGTGTGTTAATGCTTGGTGATAGTGTTCTGGATTAAGGGGTACCAACCTAGTTGGCCCACCGTCCATGGGCCAAGCTTATGGCCCACCAATCTCACAAGGAAGGACTCCGGAAGCCTCAAACTCAGACGTGACCAAGACGGATCCAGCCGAAGACTTGGCGTGTACTTCAAGGACGACTTCACCTATCGGCATGTTTATCCCTGGTTGGCAACCGACCATATGTAACCCTAGCTACCCCTGGTGCCTATATAAACCGTAGGGTTCAGTCCATAGAGACACAATCACAATTAGTCGCCTTAGGGTTAGAACACAACATACGATCTCGAGGTTGATCAAGCTTGTACTCGATACTTCATCATCAATACAATCAAAGAAGGACGTAGGGTTTTCACTCTTCGAGAGAGCTCACACCTGGGTAAACATTATCTCCTTTGTCTACTGTTACCCATCGATCCAAGATCCACAACTCGGGAACCCCTACCCGAGATCTTCCGGTTTTAGTAACGACATTGGTACTTTCTTTGAGAGTTCCGCAGTGTGATAAAAAAGGATCAATGGAGGCATCGATATATGATCAAAACCTTCACGATATGGTTCCCACATCGGAATCTCCCATTACCGGATTGTGCCCCCCTCCATCAAGAAGTGAGGCACGACGAGCTAGAGCTAACACCCGAGCCTTGTCCTCTTTCTCCCACCTTGGGCAAAGGTCTTTGTATGGAGGAGAGCCAAGGTCCAGGGTATCAGCTATCGGATGACGTCAAAGTCAACCGAGCGGAAGAAGCCCAGGACTCGGATCTTAAGATCAATTTAGCTGACTCATCGTCAGCACACCCTTCTTGGGACAAACTCGTCGGGGCTTCAAGCCCACGAGTTGCTGGGATCAACTTTTTACTCCCACCCACCATCCACATTGAGTACTGCCCAAGTAACTCAGGATCTCCCGATGTCTGGAATCTAGTTTACATAGCATTCTGAGGAAACAGTCCGACAATTCTGGACCAGGTTCCTATTCGTCAAGAATAAGATACCAGATTGTCGTGACTCAGATATCTTAATTAATGGAGACAAATCCATTCTTCTCGTGATGCCAACTCCAAAGTCGTCGATATTTATTGTGCATAGGGGAATTCCAAAGATTACACATGCATCCATGGGCATAAAGACCGACTCAACTCTCCGTCTATCCCAAGTCATATAAGTTGCATCTATAAGTTCAGAGATGAAATTGGGTGCGGTGTTGCTCAAACAGCCATAAGGTCTTGTCATCTCACTCTAATGAAGCCAATTATCGTCCCAAATTCTTGTATTCTCCCCATTACCAATGTGGCATATCAATCCTTGTCTCAGTGTGTCTCTTCCTTTGAAATAGCTCTCCAAACTTGACTCGAATGGCTGCCAGGAGGAGCATCAAGGATAGAAACATTCAGATAGTATATGCTTTTGACCTTTGGATGTTGCAGGAGATGCCAGGCTTGCTTAGCCAGCATCACCAAATTAAAAAGCTTAAAGTCCTTAGGGCATCTCCAACGCAGACTGCTACTTGTGAGCTGCGTTAGGATTTCCTCAAAGAGGAGAGGATGATGTAGTATAGTAGAGATAAGTATTTCTTTTAGTTATGAAACCAAGGTTATCAATCCAGTAGGAAAACCAAACAACACTATGTAAACATCACCTGCTCACAAACAACAAATACTTGCAACCCAATCCGTAGAGGGGTTGTCAATCCCTCAAAAGTTACGAGCAAGATTAAATTGTATAGTTTTTGATTGATAGATCGGACAAAAATACAAAATAAAATAAATAAAGTAAAATAGCAGCAAGGTATTTTTTAGTTTTAATATATGATAAAAGATAGACCCCGGGGCCATAGTTTTCACTAGAGGCTTCTCTCAAGAAAATAGCATACGATGGGTAAACAAATACTGTTGGGAAATTGATAGAAAATAATAATTATGACAATATCCAAGGCAATGATGATACATAGGCATGACGTCCTAGACAAGTAGACCGAAACGATTCTGCATCTACTACTCTTACTCCACACATCGACCGCTATCCAACATGCATCTGTGTATTAAGTTCATGGAAAAACAGAGTAACGCCTTAAGCAAGATGACATGATGTAGACAAGATAAACTCACGTATGAATAAGCCCCATCTTTTTACCCTTAACGACAATGATACATACATGTCATGTCCCTTTCTGTCACTGGGATTGAGCATCGCAAGATCGAACCCATTATAAAGCACCTCTTCCCATGGCAAGATAAATTAATCTAGTTGGCCAAACCAAAACCAATAAATCGGAGAAGAAATATAAAGCTATAGTAATCATGCATAAAAAGTTCAGAGAAAACTCAAATAATATTCATGGATAGATCTGATAATAAACTCACCATTCATCGAATCCCAACAAACACACTGCAAAAAGTCATTAAATCAAATAGATCTCCAAGAATAGTGTGGAGAACATTGTATTGAGGAACAAAAAGAGAGAAGAAGCCATCTAGCTACTAACTATGAACCCATAGGTCTGCGGTAAACAACTCACACATCATTGAAGGGTAGCAAGGGTGATGTAGAGCCCCCTCCATGATCGAATCTCCCTCCTACAGAGTGCCGGAAAAGGCCTCCAGATGGGACCTCATGGTTCTGGAACTTGCGGCGGCGGAAAAAGTATTTCGTGGACTCATTTGTTGGTTTCACAATTTCAGAGAATTTATAGAGACGGAGCTAGGTCAAACGAAGCCACGTGGGCCCCACAAGCCACCAGGGCGCGCCCCAAGCCCAGGGTGCACCCTAGTGCCTTGTGGGCCACTGCTCCATCTTCTCGTCCCCTCCCGAAGCTTCCAGGGTCTCTTATGTCCAGAAAAAATCACCAAAAAGTTTTGTGGCATTTGGACTTCGTTTGGTACTGATATTCAGCAAAACTAAAAACAAGCAAAAAATAGCAGCTCACACTGGGCACTAAGTTAATAGGTTAGTCCCAAAAATTGATATGTTGTTGCTTGAAAGTGTATATAGACCATCCAAGATTGATAATATAATAGCATGGAACAATCGAAAATTATGGATACGTTGGGGGGGGTTGCGGGCGTCCGAATAACACCCATGCCCACTTCTGACCATGCTGCCCCCAAACCCCCTCCTCCCTCGCCCACACGCGTTCTCGCCCTGCGGCAGCTGTCCATGTTCATGCCACTATAAAGCGTGCCACTACACATTGAAGCTGGCCCAGAGCGGACGCGACCTCTCATTGGCTCCACCATTGAAGTGTGCAGCGGTCGAGGGCGCCACTCGTGACGTGTCCCCGATGTCTACACCTCTTAACTGTCGAAGACACATCACTGGATGGGATGGACGGATATCTACCACGCGCGTTCAATGTTCATCCGTCCATATGCCGCCATTAAGCAGGCTTGCGAGCCAAGAAACCCACTTCGATGCCACACAATGACGCTCCAGGATTCCTGGCCTCACAAGAATTCGCTATTTAAAGGCGGCCACACCCGACTAACTCCACACCACAACACAAGCCACTCCCCATCCTCCTCCGTTGCATCACATCCATCGTGACTGCGGGTAGTGAAGCTCTGTAGGAGAGCCTTTCCATGGAGATGAAGCATGAGGTGGCCGCCCTTGCCACCGCCTAGCAGAGCTGCTGATACCTCCTTTTATTGATCCGTTATTGGAACTGGAAAGAGTAGCCCACACCTATTTCCCAGAGGTGACCCTAGGTTATCAAATCCACAAGAGGAAGATTGCCTTGAAGCGATGGTCTATAGCAAGCTTTCGTCAAAGTGTCAAATCCAGCTTTTGACCGGATCAACAAGAAAATAGTGATCCAAAAATTTATAATAGAAAGAGGTATGGTATGACGTCTTGTGCTTACAACCTTGTATTTGCAGTGGGGTCAAATAAGATATTAATTTATGTGCTGAAGTCACCCATCGATATGTGCTTGTTATGGATTGAAGTGCGGGATGTGTCCAAATAACATCTTAACCGACACGAGTCCTGCATCAAGAATCAGCTGTCCTACCATAGACCCTATCCGTTGCGCGGGGTTGCCTTGATAATTAAGATAATGAAATCAGACAAGAGCTTTGGGCGTTTAATGACTACAGCTCATTTCTCCCCAAGGATGTGTGATCCATGTTACCATACTAAACCTTACTGTCACCGGTGTTCGGTATAACACTTCACGATGTCCTTGCTCCTAGCCTCCTCGGTGCTCGATCTCCATTATCCTGCGTACCTACAGGGATGAAGATCATGGACAAGACAAGAGACATCTTCATGGTACAAATTCATTTCACACATACGGGACGTTATGTCAAAGTCCTCCATTGATCCTCTCAACAAATACCTTGGGTTGCAAGGCTTATGCCTCAACCCATACCTTACTAAACTACTCACACATGGAGATCAGATCATGGGAAGAAAACACTGAAGAACACATCTTGAGATCGATTGCTTGCAATATGTCTTACAATGGATGCCTTGTGTGATGCACGATTACAAGTATCAATGGGATGGATGTGCACTATGGTGGTGGTGGAGATGGCTATGGAGATGGCGGTGGGTAGGGTTTGCGGATGAGGATAATGATTAAGAGGTTCTCGCTTCCGTGCTCGTCTCTCTGTTGACATTTCAATGGGGTCCCTTTAATGAAACTTGTTTAGGTGGATGATCTGCCTTGGAATTCATGCCATATGGGCGTGGAACACCGTCTTTTGTGTTGTCTCCGTGTAGACATCTCGTAGTAATTCCTTCTTCCTCCATTCTCCTTACATTCCATTTCCACACGTGATTTCTTCCCTTTTTAGCCCATTTCCCATGGAAACACATCAAAGAGAGGATTTGTGGAATCCTTTCCATTCATTAGTCATTAGTACCAATATCAAAGTAGATATCTCTTTTTGATTGGAATATCTCAGTTTAAACAAAGGTGAACTGAGTGTAAAAATATCACTCATCAACTCCCAAGCTTAAACTTAGATCGTTCTCGAGCAACATAAAGAGAAATCCAAATCATAAGGAACTCAGTTGTTTAAACCGAAATAATGAGAAGGTTTGGTCCACTTACGATCAGTATGCCTAGATAGCCCTCCGCTTCTTGACCTGAAAACTTAGAATAGTTGCAGTGGTGGCATGGTTATAGTGCAAGTGTTATTGAAGCAAAGATAATTAACACAAAGTTCTTGATCTACTAGATAAAACAACTTTGCAACACTCCTATTTATTCTAGACAACACTTGCTTGCCAGGAATGCATGGGAGAGTTTTTCTTTAGAAAGAGCTAATAAAAATAGGTTAGGGAGTGAAAGCATGTAATAAAATATGATGCTCTAATGCTCTTAAGCACACCCACAATTATTTCCTCCTCAAGGCTCTCAAGCACTTTATTTCAATCATTGTTTGTTGGAATGTTGATTGTCACGTGAAGGCATTATGCCAACTAAGTGATCATGCATAGGTTTTCGTTGTGTCTTAATGTTTAGGAACCTCTGATATATGTCTCTTGCAAGCTCTTTTGATTAGTCCCTTTTATTTACCACATACACACCATTTCAAGAGAAAGCCGAATAATATGCATTTGTAGTGTTGCCACTACGTACGGTAACACACTCGTAGCCGACATCCAAGCTATCACTCTTGGTGGATCGTTCATTGGTCAGCGGAGTCCTCAACATAACATCAAGAAAGGTGACATTTACACATGTACACGTGCATATAGTAGCGGGCCATGGCACCAATAAGGAGCTGAAGCACCAAGTGCTATGAAGTCTATTAATAAAATTAACAACATGGGGTTGAGCAATTCAAACATCACTTCTACTACAATTTTCTCAACTCCCAAGTCTAGCAAGACTTTCTCTTGTGCATAGTTATTCTTGGTTAATATTACTTTATTTAAAAATAGTCCCATGACAAGTCTTGGTTGTCTAAACTAAACAAAACAAAGGTTACAATATTATTTTAGATACTAGAAAAAAACCTTTGTCTTAACTACCAAGACTCACTCCCATCTACACATATCGCACATACTACTACTACATCTACTCTAAGCATTTCAAGTGCAAAAGACGGGGGTGTAGGACATACCTTCATGGTTGAGAATTCACACACTTGTCTTCCTTACTCCTGCATTCCTCGTTGTCCGGTGTTGATCAACTCCTCTGAAAACAAAATGCAAACGAACTCCAAAGGGTAAGATAAAGAACAAGAGCAAAGCGAAGCTTATTCTATATATAAATATATATGTATATGTATATATATGTATATGTGTGTATATATATATATGCATATGTATATATATATGTATATGTGTGTATATATATATATATGTGTGTGTGTGTGTGTATGTATATACATATATATACACACATATACATAAACACTATTCTGATCACAGGATCAGAATATTATTCTGATCACAACATGAACTTCCTGAGTTACACGCCTGAACTTCCCTCTATAGGAACTCGACCTTCGGGCTATCTTCGCAACCGTGTCTCCCCACGCGAATTATTCTGGTTAGTCAGTTCTATATGATGCAAGTGTAATCTAGAAATGATTTTTATCAACTAAATGTCTGTTTTAAATAGGAATCTTGCTTGTTGATGGATTTTGCTCTCGGGTCTTGATAAAATTGCGTTTTTTGCAATTTTACTGCCTGAATTGTTCGACCTGAACTTTGCCTTGTGCTAGGTTAAACTTTCGCCAACATTGCTCAAATGAGGCTTGTGATATACCGTTGGAAAGCTATGGACACGAGTATCATGACCCAAGTTGAATTTTTGGCAAAATATAAGCGGTTTAAGAGCAGTTTTGAAAACCGTTTTTTCTTCATACAAAAAATGTGAATCGTATTTTTGATCGCATTTCTAAACCGTTTATCGGAATGAGGCAACTAATATAGTGTTGAAAAGCTGCTGCAAAACCGCTCCTTACACATGTTGAAAGTTTTCTCTAATTCTCTATGGTTAAAGAATAATTTGGAAAATCATAAAATTTCACAAACCGAACAGCCGAGTTCATATTTTCGATGGCATTTCTAAACGGCTAATCCAATTGAGGCAAATGATATGGCATTGGAAAGCTTATGAAAATGCGCTACTTTTTTATGTTGAAGATTTTTCCTAATTGTGAACGGTTTAAGAGTAATTTAGAAAATGATACAAGTTCCACCGAGTTCGTATTTTCGAGTTAATTTTTAACTGTACATGCAAATGCATCAAATGATATGGCGTTGGAAAGCTTGAGGAAATACGAAACTTTTTGTATCTATTGTTTATCTTAATTCCTTACGGTTTTAAGTCAATTTTAAAAATGGCTAAAAATGTATTTTGGCCATAATTTCTACAAACTTTATCGAATGGGACAAATAATATACCCTTGAAAAGCTACGGAAAATGCGAAACTTTTTCATGTTGATGGTTTTATCTGATTCCTAGCCGTTTTCAAGTAATTTTGAAAATAGCGAGATCGTGCGTTCTACCTTTGTCGCGAAACAGATTATCCGAAAATGCATCGTGTGAAGAACTTGAACTTCTCGGTATGTCTACTTGAACTTCACTCTGTTTTTCAGTGTTTTTTCTGCTTGTAGCTCTCCAGATTTTTTTTCTTTTTGAAATGAAATTGCTCCCAAATAATAACTGGACTTCTTTGTGGATTGAGAGAATTATTAAAAAAACAAAAAACAATTTCTTTGTGTGTTTTCGAACATGGAAATACAAAGGTGAACCTCTCTCACAAGAATTTGAACTTCCCCGGATAGAGCACTTGAACTTCTCTCAACAAACCTTTTAAGTTTTTATTTTTCTATACTTTTATTCTCACCTGAAATGCATTCCTTACAGTAGTTGAACTTCTCGTTGTTTTCATCTTGAACTTCTATCACGTATTTTCGTTCAACCTCTCTCACAAGAATTTTTGAATTTTATTGGGCCGAGCACTTCTAGCAACAGAATTTTGGACTTCACCTTTTATTCTTTCTTTTTCTTATACGAAATGCACACCATGTAGTCCATGAACTTCTGGCTATTATCCATCTGAACTTCTCTCGGTTACATGAAAATACCTGAGGTTTTTTTTGAAATGGAGAAAATATATTTTCTTACAAACATCAAATGTCTGTATTATCTTATTTTTTAGGTTATTTTTTTGAAAAAAGGAAATCATGGTGAAAAATTTATACGCATGTAATATTTTGTTCGGACTATCTAATTACTTAAATTTACAGAGTTATCATTTTTTGGTGAGACTTGTTTTCTTCTTGGTATATAAATTATGAACCGCTCCATCTTTTAAATTTGGACTTCCATGTTCCTTTTAGAAATGGGTAAAATCAGTTTTCATTTCTATATCTAATTGAATCGGGACTCTGTGTTTTGGGTGAACCCTAAGGGGTTTAGTGGCTTTACAGTTTTTAACATCAAAATGTTTGCTTTTTTAGATTAAACTTTTGTATTTTTAAATGTTATTTTTAGTTCGTGGGTTTTATTTTGACCACTAGATATTTTTCTAATTTCTTCTGCCATGCATTTAATATTTGAACTTCAGGTGTTCACTAAGCATAGTGGACTTTTGTTTTCTCTATGTCTTTTCCTAAAATGAATAAATTGAACTTCTGCTATTTTTTCTACAAGGATCCTATTAGCTTTATTTTTTTATGAACAACAGAATTGAAAGATGCAAGTTTTAGAGCTGATCCGTGACCACTTGATAATAAAATGCTTCTCTTTTCTCTGAACCACAAGTTCTTTAATTCACCGAGTAGTAACATATGTACTTACCCTCGTACACCACACACTTGTTATCCACACCACGAGGCCTTGTCCCTTTTGAACTTTTTCTTCTTCTTCTTCTTCTGCCTTTTGCATTCTCTGTACGCCCAAATTGACAGCAAGTTCAAATAAGAAACTCACTAAGCAGAGCCAGCCGTTGGGTGCCATAGCCTTACATCGGGAGAGCCACAAAAAGTAGACTGTTTGGACAGGCGCCAGGGAAGCCGCCGAGCGCCATGCGCAGCTGCAGGAGAGACTCGGCGGAAGGTCGAAGACAGGAGTCAGGGAAGGTCGCCAGTGGAGACAACAAGGAAGATTTGTTTCTAATTTGCCCATCCGCTGAACCCGCCCATCACTGAACCTGCAAGTCGATGGAGAATTCCTCCATATTGGGCACAAAATACACAAACACATCGCTACTGTTTTTGTGAAGTTCAAGTGCAGAAAGATGATTCTCCTGCCCATTACATCCAACATCTAGCATGCCCAAAATAGGAACAAACAGATTTTACATGCCTAGTAGATCAATTAGGGATCAATTAAACTCATGTGAACTGAAGTATCACCAAACGGAAAATATAGTCAAAAAAATCTAAACGTGTACCTCCTGTGAGTGTTGGCAATCGAAGGAAAAATCAGAGAGAAAGGCATGGTGGCCTGAGACATCAAGGAAATCTTCTAGCCCGTGCAGGACCGCCCTGCTGATGAAGGAGAAGGTGGACTGTCGCAACGCTCCGGGAGCAGTTGAGCATCCATCCAGTTGGGCGACAGGGCCGAGCGGCTGACGACAGGAGGCACGTTGGGTCGGGATGGCTGGCAGCGGGAGGCCCGTCGGGGTCGGGAGGAAGCGAGGGATAGGGAAGTTCAGGTGAAGGCGGGCGTGTAGGGAGGTGGAGGGAGCCGCACACGGAG
>NC_041387.1:450883787-450947561 GCF_002162155.2 Triticum dicoccoides | reverse complement strand
GCATGTGGAGGAACATCGCCCGGTGGCAGCATACCGGCGGCTTGCTAGGCGGGTGGTGCCTATCGCGTGGCCACGGGATTCCGGCGAGTGGTGGTTGGTTGGTGCCGGTTGCAGCGGCACTGCTAGATGGGGTGGTGCGCGTGGCCAAAAGCTGGGGCAGCGGTGGAGGTGATGGGTAGCCACATGCGGAGGTGTTGGGGAGCCATGGCGGCGGCCGACTGAGGCATTGGGGATCCACAGCGGCGATGGCGGCAGGACGGAGGCGCTGGGGATCCGCAGCGGTGGCGGGATCCAGGCGCTGGGCGGCGCGACGGCTGGATCTAGGAGATGGGCGGCGCGGTGGCCGAACCAGGAGAGGGCCGGCGCGACGGCTGGATCCAAGGCGGTGCCGGGACGGTGGGGAAGTCGCTGGCGGTTTGTGTGCGGAGGTGCCACAGAACTAGTTAAGGCTTGCTAAACATTTAATGGTTTAAAATTAAGTAAAAAAATATGAAATAAACTTGTATTTCCAAAGAAGTGAGTGGGAGCACTATAGAATTTCTGATGAGTATATGTTGTTGACATATTGTTGATCAGAAATGACGTAGAATTTCTAGAAAGCATATAGGGTTATTTTGAAAGTGTTTTTCAATGGAAAGCCTGGATTAAGCTGCTTGAGCATTGAGCATCAAGATCTATAAGGATAGATCAAAACGCTTAATGGTACTTTCAAATGAGCACATACCTTGACATGATCTTGAAGGTGTTCAAGATGGACCAGTCAAAGAAGGAGTTCTTGCCTGAGTTGTAAGGTACGAAGTTAAGACTTAAAGCTCGACCACGGCAGAATAGAGAGAAAGGACGAAGGTCGTCCCCTATGCTTGAGACGTAGGCTCTTCAGTATGCTATGTTGTGTACCGCACCTGAAGTGTGCCTTGCCATGAGTCAGTCAAGGGGTACAAGAGTGATCCATGAATGGATCACAGGACAGCGGTCAAAGTTATCCTTAGTAACTAGTGGACTAAGGAATTTTCTCGATTATGGAGGTGGTAAAAGAGTTCGTCGTAAAGGGTTACGTCGATGCAAGCTTAACACCTATCCGGATAGCTCTGAGTAGAGATACCGGATACGTATAATGGAGCAACAATTTAGAATAGCTCCAAGTAGAACAGTTATTTGGAGTAGCTCCAAATAGAACGTGGGAGCTACATCTAGGAGATGACATAGAGATTTGTAAAGCACACACGGATCTGAAAGGTTCAGACCCGTTGACTAAAACCTCTCTCACAAGCAGAACATGACCAAACCCCAGATCTCATTGAGTCTTGATCACATGATGATGTGAACTAGTTTAGTGACACTAGTAAACTCTTTGGATGTTGGTCACATGGTGATGTGACCTGTCAGTGTTAATCACATGGTGATGTGAACTAGATTATTGACTCTAATGCAAGTGGGAGACTGTTGGAAATATGCCCTAGAGGCAATAATAAAAGTGTTATTATTATATTTCTTTGTTCATGATAATAGTCTTTTATTTATGCTATAACTGTATTATCCGGAAATCGTAATACACGTGTGAATACATAGACCACAATATGTCCCTAGTGAGCCTCTAGTTGACTAGCTCGTTGTGATCAACAGATAGTCATGGTTTCCTGGCTATGGACATTGGATGTCGTTGATAACGGGATCACATCATTAGGAGAATGATGTGATGGACAAGACCCAATCCTAAGCCTAGCACAAAGATCGTGTAGTTCGTATGCTAAAGCTTTTCTAATGTCAAGTATCTTTTCCTTAGACCATGAGATTGTGCAACTCCCGGATACCGTAGGAATGCTTTGGGTGTACCAAACGTCACAATGTAACTGGGTGGCTATAAAGGTGCATTACAGGTATCTCCGAAAGTGTCTGTTGGGTTGGCACGAATCGAGACTGGGATTTGTCACTCCGTGTAAACGGAGAGGTATCTCTGGGCCCACTCGGTAGGACATCATCATAATGTGCACAATGTGACCAAGGGGTTGATCACGGGATGATGTGTTACGGAATGAGTAAAGAGACTTGCTGGTAACGAGATTGAACAAGGTATCGGTATACCGACGATCGAATCTCGGGCAAGTAAAATACCGCTAGACAAAGGGAATTGTATACGGGATCGATTGAGTCCTTGACATCGTGGTTCATCCGATGAGATCATCGTGGAACATGTGGGAGCCAACATGGGTATCCAGATCCAGCTGTTGGTTATTGACCGGAGAACGTCTCGGTCATGTCTGCATGTCTCCCGAACCCGTAGGGTCTACACACTTAAGGTTCGATGACGCTAGGGTTATAAAGGAAGCTTGTATGTGGTTACCGAATGTTGTTCGGAGTCCCGGATGAGATCCCGGACGTCACGAGGAGTTCCGGAATGGTCCGGAGGTAAAGATTTATATATAGGAAGTCCTGTTTCGGCCATCGGGACAAGTTTCGGGGTCATCGGTATTGTACCGGGACCACCGGAAGGGTCCCGGGGGCCCACCGGGTGGGGCCACCTGCCCCGGGGGGGCCACATGGGCTGTAGGGGGTGCGCCTTGGCCTACATGGGCCAAGGGCACCAGCCCCTAGAGGCCCATGCGCCAAGATATAGGAAAAAGGGGAGAGTCCTAAAGGGGGAAGGCACCTCCGAGGTGCCTTGGGGAGGATGGACTCCTCCCCCCCTCTTAGCCGCACCCCTTACTTGGAGGAAGGGGCAAGGCTGCACCTCCCCCCTCTCCCCTGCCCCTATATATAGTGGAGGGGAGGGAGGGCATCCATACCTGAGCCCTTGGCGCCTCCCTCCCTCCCGTGACACCTCCTCCTCTCCCGTAGGTGCTTGGCGAAGCCCTGCAGGATTGCCACGCTCCTCCATCACCACCATGCCGTTGTGCTGCTGCTGGATGGAGTCTTCCTCAACCTCTCCCTCTCTCCTTGCTGGATCAAGGCGTGGGAGACATCGTCGAGCTGTACGTGTGTTGAACGCGGAGGTGTTGTTCGTTCGGCACTAGATCATCGGTGATTTGAATCACGGCGAGTACGACTCCATCAACCCCGTTCACTTGAACGCTTCCGCTTAGCGATCTACAAGGGTATGTAGATGCACTCTCCTTCTACTCGTAGCTGGTTTCTCCATAGATAGATCTTGGTGACGCGTAGGAAAATTTTGAATTTCTGCTACGTTCCCCAACAGTGGCATCATGAGCTAGGTCTATTGCGTAGATTCTTTGCACGAGTAGAACACAAAGTAGTTGTGGGCGTTGATGTTGTTCAATATGCTTACCGTTACTAGTACAATCTTGTTTCGACGGTATTGTGGGATGAAGCGGCCCGGACCGACCTTACACGTACTCTTACGTGAGACAGGTTCCACCGATTGACATGCACTTGGTGCATAAGGTGGCTAGCGGGTGCCAGTCTCTCCCACTTTAGTCGGAACGGATTCGATGAAAAGGGTCCTTATGAAGGGTAAATAGCAATTGGCATATCACGTTGTGGTTTTGCGTAGGTAAGAAACGTTCTTGCTAGAAACCCATAGCAGCCACGTAAAACATGCAAACAACAATTAGAGGACGTCTAACTTGTTTTTGCAGGGTATGCTATGTGATGTGATATGGCCAAGAGGAATGTGATGAATGATATGTGATGTATGAGATTGATCATGTTCTTGTAATAGGAATCACGACTTGCATGTCGATGAGTATGACAACCGGCAGGAGCCATAGGAGTTGTCTTTATTTATTGTATGACCTGCGTGTCATTGAACAACGCCATGTAAATTACTTTACTTTATTGCTAAACGCGTTAGCCATAGAAGTAGAAGTAGTCGTTGGCGTGACAACTTCATGAAGACACGATGATGGAGATCATGGTGTCATGCCGGTGACGATGATGATCATGGAGCCCCGAAGATGAAGATCAAAAGGAGCAAAATGATATTGGCCATATCATGTCACTATTTGATTGCATGTGATGTTTATCATGTTTATGCATCTTGTTTACTTAGGACGACGGTAGTAAATAAGATGATCCCTTACAAAATTTCAAGAAGTGTTCTCCCCTAACTGTGCATCGTTGCTACAGTTCGTCGCTTCTAAGCACCACGTGATGATCGGGTGTGATGGATTCTTACGTTCACATACAACGGGTGTAAGACAGTTTTACACAGCGAAAACACTTAGGGTTAACTTGACGAGCCTAGCATGTGCAGACATGGCCTCGGAACACGGAGACCGAAAGGTCGAGCATGAGTCGTATGGTAGATACGATCAGCATGAAGATGTTCACCGATGATGACTAGTCCGTCTCACGTGATGATCGGACACGGCCTAGTTGACTCGGATCATGTGATCACTTAGATGACCAGAGGGATGTCTATCTAAGTGGGAGTTCATAAGATGAACTTAATTATCCTGAACATAGTCAAAAGACCTTTTGCAAATTATGTCGTAAGCTCGCGCTTTAGTTCCACTGTTTAGATATGTTCCTAGAGAAAATATAGTTGAAAGTTGATAGTAGCGATTATGCGATCAGTAGAAAGCTTATGTCCTTAATGCACCGCTCAGTGTGCTGAACCCCAATGTCGTTTGTCGATGTTGCGAACATCGGACATACACGTTTTGATAACTACGTGATAGTTCAATTAAATGGTTTAAGTAGAGGCACCAAAGACGTTTTCGAAACGTCGCGGAACATATGAGATGTTTCAAGGGCTGAAATTGGGATTTCAGGCTCGTGCCCACGTCAAGAGGTATAAGACCTCCGACGATTTTCTTAGCCTGCAAACTAAGGGAGAAAAGCTCAATCGTTGAGCTTGTGCTCAGATTGTCTGAGCACAACAATCACTTGAATCGAGTGGGAGTTGATCCTCCAGATGAGATAGTGATGTTTCCCCAAAGTCATTGCCACCAAGCTGCTAGAGCTTCGTGATTAACTATAACATATCAGGGATAGATATGATGATCCTTGAAATATTCATGATGTTTGACACCGCGAAAGTAGAAATCGAGAAGGAGCATCAATTGTTGATGGTTGGTGAAACCACTAGTTTCAAGAAGGGCAAGGGAACAAAGGGATACATCATGAAACGGCAATTCAGCTGCTGCTCTAGTGAAGAAACCCAAGGTTGAACCCAAACCCGAGACTAAGTGCTTCTGTAATAAGGGGAACAACCACTAGAGCAGCATTACCCTAGATACTTGGTAGATGAGAAGGCTGGCAAGGTCGATAGAAGTATATTGTATATACATTATGTTAATGTGTACTTTACTAGTACTCCTAGTAGCACCAGGGTATTGGATACCGGTTCGGTTGCTAAGTGTTAGTAACTCGAAATAAAAGCTACGGAATAAACGGAGACTAGCTAAAGGTGAGCTGACAATATATGTTGGAAGTGTTTCCAAGGTTGAAATGATCAAGCATCGCACGCTCCCTCTACCACCGAGATTGGTGTTTGCGTTGAGCATAGACATGATTGGATTATCTCTATCGCAATACGGTTATTCATTTAAGGAGAATAATGGTTACTCTATTTTTGAATAATACCTTCAATGGTCTTGCACCTAAAGGAATGGTTTATTGAATCTCGGTCGTAGTGATACACATTTTCATGCCAAAAGATATAAGATAGTAATGATAGTACCACTTACTTGTGGCACTGCCATGTAAGTCATAATGGTATAAAACGCATGAAGAAGCTCCATGTTGATGGATCTTTGGACTCACTCGTTTTTGAAAAGTTTGAGACATGCGAACCATGTCTATTGGTGTATATGCATGAAGAAACTCCATGCAAATGGATCGTTCGGACTCACTTGATTTTGAATCACTTGAGATATGCAAATCATACCACATGGGCAAGATGACTGAAAAGCCTCATTTTCAGTAAGATGGAACAAGATAGCAACTTGTTGGAAGTAACACATTTTGATGTGTGCAGTCGAATGAGTGCTGAGGCATGCAGTGAATATCATTATGTTCTTACTTCACAGATGATTCGAGTAAATGTTGAGTATATTTACTTGATGAAACACAAGTCTGAATTATTGAATGGTTCAAGTAATTTCAGAGTGAAGTAGCAGATCATTGTGACAAGAGGATAAAATGTCTATGATATGATCATAGAGATAAATATCTGAGTTACGAGTTTTGGCACACAATTAAGACATTGTGGAAATTGTTTCGCAATTAATACCGCCTGGAACACCATAATGTGATGGTGTGTCCGAACATCATAGTTGCACCCTATTGGATATGGTGCGTACCATGATGTCTCTTATCGAATTACCACTATCGTTCATGGGTTAGGCATTAGAGACAACCACATTCACTTTAAATAGGGCACCACGTAATTCCGATGAGATGACACCGTATGAATTATGGTTTAGAGAAACCTAAGTTGTCGTTTCTTAAAAGTTTGGGGCTGCGACGCTTATATGAAATAGTTTCAGGTTGATAAGCTCGAACCCAAAGCGGATAAAATGCATCTTCATAGGAAACCCAAAACAGTTGGGTATACCTCCTAATTCAGATCCGAAAGCAATATGGATTGTTTCTAGAATCGGGTCCTTTCTTGAGGAAAAGTTTCTCTCAAAAGAATTGAGTGGGAGGATGGTGGAGACTTGATGAGGTTATTGAACCGTCTCTTCAACTAGTGTGTGACAGGGCACAGGGAGTTGTTCCTGTGGCACCTACACCAATTGAAGTGGACGCTTATGATATTGATCGTGAAACTTCGGATCAAGTCACTCCCAAACCTCGTAGGATGACAAGGATGCGTACTACTTTAGAGTGGTACGTAATCATGTCTTGAAGGTCATGTTGCTAGACAACAATGAACCTACGAGCTATGGAGAACCGATGGTGGGCCCGAATTCCGACAAATGGTTAGAAGCCATGAAATCCGAGATAGTATCCATATATCAGAACAAAGCATGGACTTTGATGGACTTGCCCGATGGTCGGCAATCCATTGAGATAAATGGATCTTTTAAGAAGAAGACGGACGTGGATGGTAATGTCACCATCTATGAAGCTCGACTTGTGGCGAAGTGTTTTCCGACAAGTTCAAGGAGTTCACTACGATGAGATTTTCTCACTCGTAGCGATGCTTAAAGTCCGTCGGAATCATGTTAGCATTAGCTGCATTTATGAAATCTGGCAGATGGATGTCAAAACGAGTTTCCTTACCGGTTTTCGTGAGGGAAGGTTGTATGTAATGCAATCAGAAAGTTTTTGTCGATCCTAAGGATGCTAAAAGGTATGCTGGCTCCAGTGATCCTTCTAAGGACTGGAGTAGGCATCTCGGAGTTGGAATGTACGCTTTGATAAGATGATCAAAGATTTTGGATCTATACAAAGTTTATGAGAAACTTGTATTTTCCAAAGAAGTGAGTGGGAGCACTATAGAATTTCTGATGAGTATATGTTGTTGACATATTGTTGATCAGAAATGACGTAGAATTTCTAGAAAGCATATAGGGTTATTTTGAAAGTGTTTTTCAATGGAAAGCCTGGATTAAGCTGCTTGAGCATTGAGCATCAAGATCTATAAGGATAGATCAAAACGCTTAATGGTACTTTCAAATGAGCACATACCTTGACATGATCTTGAAGGTGTTCAAGATGGACCAGTCAAAGAAGGAGTTCTTGCCTGAGTTGTAAGGTACGGAGTTAAGACTTAAAGCTCGACCACGGCAGAATAGAGAGAAAGGACGAAGGTCGTCCCCTATGCTTGAGACGTAGGCTCTTCAGTATGCTATGCTGTGTACCGCACCTGAAGTGTGCCTTGCCATGAGTCAGTCAAGGGGTACAAGAGTGATCCATGAATGGATCACAGGACAGCGGTCAAAGTTATCCTTAGTAACTAGTGGACTAAGGAATTTTCTCGATTATGGAGGTGGTAAAAGAGTTCGTCGTAAAGGGTTACGTCGATGCAAGCTTAACACCTATCCGGATAGCTCTGAGTAGAGATACCGGATACGTATAATGGAGCAACAATTTAGAATAGCTCCAAGTAGAACAGTTATTTGGAATAGCTCCAAATAGAACGTGGGAGCTACATCTAGGAGATGACATAGAGATTTGTAAAGCACACACGGATCTGAAAGGTTCAGACCCGTTGACTAAAACCTCTCTCACAAGCAGAACATGACCAAACCCCAGATCTCATTGAGTCTTGATCACATGATGATATGAACTAGTTTAGTGACACTAGTAAACTCTTTGGATGTTGGTCACATGGTGATGTGACCTGTCAGTGTTAATCACATGGTGATGTGAACTAGATTATTGACTCTAGTGCAAGTGGGAGACTGTTGGAAATATGCCCTAGAGGCAATAATAAAAGTGTTATTATTATATTTCTTTGTTCATGATAATAGTCTTTTATTCATGCTATAACTGTATTATCCGAAAATCGTAATACACGTGTGAATACATAGACCACAATATGTCCCTAGTGAGCCTCTAGTTGACTAGCTCGTTGTGATCAACAGATAGTCATGGTTTCCTGGCTATGGACATTGGATGTCGTTGATAACGGGATCACATCATTAGGAGAATGATGTGATGGACAAGACCCAATCCTAAGCCTAGCACAAAGATCGTGTAGTTCGTTTGCTAGAGCTTTGCCAATGTCAAGTATCTCTTCCTTTGACCATGAGAGCGTGTAACTCCTGGATACCGTAGGATTGCTTTGGGTGTATCAAACGTCACAACGTAACTGGGTGACTATAAAGGTGCACTACAGGTATCTCCGAAAGTATCTATTGTTTTATGCGGATCGAGACTGGGATTTGTCACTCCGTGTAAACGGAGAGGTATCTCTGGGCCCACTCGGTAGGACATCATCATATGCGCAATGTGACCAAGGAGTTGATCACGGGATGATGTGTTACGGAACGAGTAAAGTGACTTGCCGGTAACGAGATTGAACAAGGTATCGGTATACCGACGATCGAATCTCGGGCAAGTAACATACCGATAGACAAAGGGAATTGTATACGGGATCGATTAAGTCCTTGACATCGTGATTCATCCGATGAGATCATCGTGGAACATGTGGGAGCCAACATGGGTATCCAGATCCCGCTGTTGGTTATTGACCGGAGAACGTCTCGGTCATGTCTGCATGTCTCCCGAACCCGTAGGGTCTACACACTTAAGGTTCGATGACGCTAGGGTTATAAAGGAAGCTTGTATGTGGTTACCGAATGTTGTTCGGAGTCCCGGATGAGATCTCGGACGTCACGAGGAGTTCCGGAATGGTCCGGAGGTAAAGATTTATATATAGGAAGTCCTGTTTCGGCCATCGGGACAAGTTTCGGGGTCATCGGTATTGTACCGGGACCACCGGAAGGGTCCCGGGGGCCCACCGGGTGGGGCCACCTGCCCCGGGGGGGGCCACATGGGCTGTAGGGGGTGCGCCTTGGCCTACATGGGCCAAGGGCACCAGCCCCTAGAGGCCCATGCGCCAAGATATAGGAAAAAGGGGAGAGTCCTAAAGGGGGAAGGCACCTCCGAGGTGCCTTGGGGAGGATGGACTCCTCCCCCCCTCTTAGCCGCACCCCTTCCTTGGAGGAAGGGGCAAGGCTGCGCCTCCCCCCTCTCCCCTGCCCCTATATATAGTGGAGGGGAGGGAGGGCATCCATACCTGAGCCCTTGGCGCCTCCCTCCCTCCCGTGACACCTCCTCCTCTCCCGTAGGTGCTTGGCGAAGCCCTGCAGGATTGCCACGCTCCTCCATCACCACCACGCCGTTGTGCTGCTGCTGGATGGAGTCTTCCTCAACCTCTCCCTCTCTCCTTGCTGGATCAAGGCGTGGGAGACATTGTCGAGCTGTACGTGTGTTGAACGCGGAGGTGCTGTCCGTTCGGCACTAGATCATCGGTGATTTGAATCACGGCGAGTACGACTCCATCAACCCCGTTCACTTGAACGCTTCCGCTTAGCGATCTACAAGGGTATGTAGATGCACTCTCCTTCTACTCGTAGCTGGTTTCTCTATAGATAGATCTTGGTGACGCGTAGGAAAATTTTGAATTTCTGCTACGTTCCCCAACACAATATATATTGAAACATTTGTTCTTTTTGTCTAGGACACACGCAGTCATATTTTTTCAATCCCTCCGTTGGATCAAGTTATATTATAGGTGTGTTGGTTCAGTATTTTTTTCAGGATTTTTGAGAACTTTTACACCGTCGAAAATCTTAACTAGTTCTGTGGCAAGCTATTGTAGATATATATTGGTTTTTGGGTTTTTTAAAACTAACTTGCAACTGAAAACTCGCAAAGGCAAAATAAAAATAAAAAGCAAATAAAAGCAAAGTGTTGGAACAAACCAACATGAGTGTTTTGAAGCTCCTCAAGCTTTAGTACAACCTCATTGACATTCATTCAAATACTGCCACATCTTGATGTAGAAGTGGTGAGAACCTCCCCCAAGCTTAGGCTTTCGCAAGCCCAGACCGGCGAGATCATTGCGGCGGTTGGTCAGGAGCCCACTCATGACTCGAGTTGGAGAAGTTCATGTTCATGTAGGCAGACGTGCCTCGAAGGGATGCCGCGAGGTTGCTCATATCATCAATAGAGCCCTGGAGGCTGCCGAGGTCCACGTAGGTGGTGTAGTCATGTTGGGGTTGCTCCTCTTCTTCGTTGGTGGCGAGTTCTGCTTCATCTACTAGTTCTGGTTCCGGGCCTTCTTGGTCAAAAGTTGCATCTCCTTCCTGTGCAACATAATGCAATTATCCATGCTCGATGGAGAAACGGTCAGGCATAGGAGTAGGCAACAAGTGTGCCACTCCAGGAATTCTAATGCAATGACGGCCAACTACTACCATTCCAGCGCTAGTGAGAACACGAATATTAACAAGGGTGTTACAATAATGAGGCAAAGGTGATTGTACTTGAGACCAAGGGCGTTGGCTAACATGGTGATCACTCCTCCACACACGATATCTCATTGTGCATGATTTGCTTGATGTGCAAGGTGTAGTAGAAGTATTGCCCCTAGGTTGGGCAAATAACCGACGTCAAAATTTGCTGCTTTCCCGAGAACTAGCATGTTCTCCTTATTCACCTTAGAAAATTCTCCTCGTGCCTACAACGAGTTAGTGATAACATAATAGAAACAACGTATAGCAGGACTTTCAAAATGCTACTAGCTCTTGAGCCTGGCGTGCTCACCAGATTAAAGATTTTCCTCGGGTGCGATTCAGTGTAATCATAAACATGGCCGATGTCATCATAATTGTTGGTGAAGCCAAAGTAATGACACCACTGCTAAAAAGTGATGTCAAAGTCTTGGTCCATGAGAAGGAAAGTGATCCTATCTTCCTGATATGCATTGGGCATCGAACCAACATTATGCGACAGAGCACTAAGAAACTCAAGCGTCAAGCGTTCATATATCTCACATCCCTGATAAAAAATGGTGCAACCTGACATTATGACAAAGCAAACTGAAATCATGGGCAATACCTAGCTTGGTGAGTGTTATCACACAAACCCACTTGGTTGCTTTGATCTTCCTCGAGCTTAGTTGCCTAAACTTTCTTCTTGCTTCACGGTCAGTGAAGACGATCCCCTGGGTAAAAAATTGTTGTGCCGGTGCTGTGGATGAACTCAAAGCACCGCGTACGCGAGAAGACCTCATTTTAAACATCTATAAAACAATTTTCCAGTCCAATACATTTAAACAATATTGATCCTATGGCAATCATAATGTCATACTCCTCTAAAAACATCAATGAATCCAAGTCAAATTCAAATTTGGATCAAATATATGCATCTCCTAGTCATGGAAATGCTAGGCATGTAGAACATGGATTCACGAAAAATAACTTGGGGATCGGAGGAGAAACATACCGTAGATCGATCACACGGAAGAATTTGACTGAAATCGAGCGAGTAGAGAGATCGAGCGAAGTTTTGCTAGGGTTTGGAGAGGTCTAGAGGAGGAAGAAGAAGAAACGAGAGACATGTGGGAAAATTACCTTCTTCCTCGGGCTTATTGGGGCCGCCAGGATACGAAACCACCGCTAATGCGGACGCAAGCCCCCGCATGGATTTTCGTCGTTCTTCCTGAAAACTTACCTGCGTCTGTGCTCATTCCATGCGACTGCTTATACGGGCGGCGACGGCCATTTAAAATGTCGTCTTCTTATCTATTGTTTTCTTCTTTTGTTCGAAGGTGTCAAACGACCGCTCAGACGGGCGCACGCACCCGTTTGGAACACCGTCGAACGCTCCAATTTTTTTCTTGATTTTCTACAAAAGAGTTAAATGACCACTCGAATGGGCATCATGCCCTTTTGAAACACCATCTTTGCTCCTGCTGCATCTGGTTGTTTCGCATTGGAACCTCCAACAGGTCATGCGACCACCCATACGACCGCTTGCAGTCGTTTGGAACACCGTCTTTTAATCTGTTTCTTGCGAAACTTTTCTTTTCCTTAGTTCTCCCGCGTGGTTAGTTCCAAAACAATACATAAACATTTTTCCAGGCATCCAAACATCGATTCAATACATAATTTAACTTGCACATCACAAAGCGTTCATTAGAACCACTCTTCCAAACTTACCTCTTCATATAGAACTTCAATCACTCTTTTTGTTGAAACAAAAATAAAAACTTACTTGTCTACTTTATTTTCATGGGTTGCCCCCCACGAAGCGCGTGTGTTCGGTCAGTTAGCTCGACCGTAGTGGTGATCAAGGCGGTGCAAACACATCGATACCATAGCTTCTGGCATTCACAATGATGCCTTTTCTTGAGTAGGTCTTCATTTTCTTTTTCCTGGGAAATGTCTTACAAAAGGATCTTTAGTAGGTAAATCAAATCTAACATTCCCCTCAAACACATTTATCACAGCTTTGATAGTCTTTAGAAAAGGTCTATCGAGAATTATAGGAGCAATTGGATCTTCAGGCATATCTACTATAACAAGATCAATCATGACAGGGCAATCATTAATTTGAACTACAACACCATACTTAATGCCTACTGCCCGAGTAAAAGTAGAATTAGCCATATTCAAAATGATCTCGGTATTAGCATAAGGACCGAGATTAAGACTATCATAAAATGATTTGGGAATAGTGGAAACACTTGCGCCAAGATCACATAAAGCACCGAACTTATTCAATCCTATCGCAATTTCTATAGTAGGTTCAAAAGAATCCTCTTGCTTAGCTGGTAACTTACTATAGAGCTTCTTCCTTTCACCATCAAGTTCCCGTACCTAGGTTGCAACTTGTTCAAAAAAGATATTATATGCTTCATTATTATTAGTTACCTTCGGTAGTGGATACTTCATGGATATCATCTTCACAAAATCTGCAATGGTATAGTTGTACTCCAGCACATGTCTTGTGTCAAGCACATCAACTTTCTCTTCCTTTCTTCTTACCATTTTAACTTCTTCAATGGGGTTAGGCTCCGACTTACCTGCAAACTTAGCCAAAATTAGTGTTTGACTCTCTGCTATTTTAGCTACTTGTGCCTTCATATTCTTGAAGTTTTCATTTTGCTCAATCTGACTAGCAATAAAACTTTTAAGAGTTTCTTCAAGAGTATTTCTGTTGCTAGCATTAGCTCTCTTAAAATTATTTGATGCTCCTCCATTACTAGGAGAAGGAAATCTAGGAGCATATCCATTATTTTTCCAATTAGGATTGTAGCTATTACGAGCGATCAAATTCACATCACTAGTTTCTTCACTAGTGATGGCATTCACGTTTACCTCTTCTTTACCCTTTATCACAGAGATAAGTTCATCAAGCTTGGCTGTTGACTCCGTGCTACTTTCTTCCATGGCACTCACCCTTTTAGTGGTGGTTCTTTCAACATGCAATTGGGCATGGTTCTCTTGCATATCATCCAATAGTTTCTTGACATCTTCTATGGGCTTTCCCATGACCGTTCCTCCTGCAGCTGTATCAAGCATAGTTTTTAACATAGCGGAACCTTGGACATCCATATCGATCCCTATTATTACACGAATGTGAACCTTAGGTTATCATGTGATGTTCCCTTTGCTTCACAATACTTTACAAAACCTGAGGTGAGATGTATTCATATCTTCTTAAGTCATACATAGCTCACTATACCGGTCCCCTCGTTACTGATTGCATTCTTGTTTTTCGTTGACATGTTTCGGCATCCATGTGACATAGTCACCCATGTCTGGCCAGACGATGATGGATGCCGCACACCGAGAGGGTCCTACGAATATCTCTCCACCATTGGAGGAGCAAATTCCACTCTTGAGCTATCTTGTCCCTTGTCAAACTTTCTGATGAACCTGTAAGTTGTCATTATGATCACCTAATTATAGATGATGTTTGAGCAACCCCAAAGTCCATCATACGGTAAGAAATGACTGCGATACTCTCATGGTCTAAGGAACTAAATCACACGTTAACACTCCATGTTATAACAAATGACTTCTAATGATTGCATCTCAAAGTATAACAAACAAGTTTGAGTCGATTCAATAGGTCGTTCTTCCAGCGTCATACACTCAATGTTGTTGATCTGGAAAACGTGATCACCAACAATACTTAAGCTAATCTTAGAGGCGAGACTAGGAATCCTATTTTATCGTTTTTCATTCCGCACATGCATATAAGTTTTCCACTGAATCACATGTTCCAGGATCATAGCAGTTATAACATAGAATATAAACTCTTAATTATAAACATGGAAATATAATAATACAACATTATTGCCTCCATGTCATATTTCTAACACGCATCACAATTCCACCGCGACGGAGGTGCAGCCTGCGCTGGCACCTATGTCGTCGTTCCAGCAGCCTGCGTCAGCGCCTATGTCGGTGTTCCATCAGGTGCAGGAGGAACAACAGTACAACTTTGTTCCTCCTGGAGCAGCACCGACTAGCGGAGGGCCAGATCTACGGCGAGCGCACGAGCGAGGTGGCTGTGGCGGCCATGGCCGCAGTGAACCCCAACTTTGTTGCGGAGCAGCGTGCCATTTATCATGCCTTCCGCGCTCAAGCCGCCGCTCGCTAGGAAGTGACCGTCGCGGAAGCGCAACACCAAACGATCACAGAGGATAACAACGCCAGCTGCGCCTCCTGTGCGCTGCCGACGAACTATCTGGTGGCCCGATGTGATGACGACAGCGCGAGCGCCACCATTTCCATCATGGACCTCACTTCCACCAGCGACACGGACTCCTCCAAGAATGAGCAGGGCACGGGAGGCGTCAGGGCCTTGTGTTCCATGTGGGCTAGCCCGTCTCCACTCTCCAGTGTTCTACTCTTCCTCGCCGAAGACCGTACTTTCACTTCACGGATCTTATCGCCGGTGCTCATGGAGACGATGGATGGAAGAGACGGTCCTAAGGAAGGGAGCAACAAGGGCTTGGATGCCGATGGCCGCCGTAGTTTTTCTTTATCTAAATGTTTGAAATGTAATGACAAGACGCTGTGTTTGCATGAATGGCGTTTGTTTATGTAAATTATATCCGAACTTGAATGAAATCTGGCCGTATTTGCACAAATTTTGTTAGATTAGTTAAAATCATAGTTGAAATGTATGCAGAGAGTGTTGGATGACAGCCTCCCGCATCCATGTCCGCGGACAGAATCAGGAGAAAATTTGCGGGTCGCCGTTGAAGATGCCCTTAGGACCTAGCCCCCTTGCCTTCTAGCTGCTTAGAAATCATTTGTTTTATATTTTTTTTGACCTGCTTAGAAATCATTGTTTTATATTTGCCCTGCATGCATTTGTCATTTAGTTTGACCAAAGAACATGTGCTTCAACGATCCAATTGGGTTTCAAACTTGGTGACCGAGTCCTTCGTTAGGCACTATAAGAAAGTCTTGCTTTTATGATTTATTAAAATTCAAGCTAATTATTTACTCACCCACTTGTGGCGTGCAGCCAAGAAAGAGAGAGAAGCTTACTTGCAAGATGCACGCTCCTGTACCTAGATATGATCGTCATAATTTAACAAGACTTTCTGGCGAGACATTTCGAACTTGTCCTACTCCAGAGCGCGGCCTTTTCCCTTGTTGAGCATCCGTCTTATTTTTTTCCCGTCTGATCCGACGGCTCCAAACGAGTTTCGGGCGCCCGCCACGGCACCGCGCGTCTCCATCGTTCCCACGCGCGCGCGCGCACACACACACACGCAGCACCCAAACCCTTGGCCCCACAGCTCAGCCGCCTCTGGTTAGAAACTGCTTTAAGCAACACGAAGTCCAGCATTGTCTTAGCTAAGCAGCCAGATATTGACGCGGCGATAATACAAGAAAGAAACCGTTTGGATTGGAGCCTCCGCCCCGCCGCCGGGTCGCAGCTGTTCCTGAACCCGCCCCATACGCCGGCCGCCCATCGACGCGCCCAATCGAGCCGGGTCGCAGCTGCTCCCGAACCCACGGCCTCGGGTGCACCAGCCAGGCGCCACTCGTAGCCGAGCCGCGCCGATGCCGGCGGCTCCTGCGGTACCTATATCTGCGCGTGGGGTTAGACTGACAGCTGGGACCGGCGGCTCGCAGGGTGGAGCGGAGCGGAGCTCTAGGAGGCCACCACCCCAAATCCCCTTCCTCTGCACATCGCCAGTTTCACCGCCGCTGCGCCCGCACGACGCTGCAGGTGGCGCAGCCGCCATGGACGAGGAGGCCAGCACCAAGGCCGCCGCCGCTGCTGCCGTCGCCACTGCAGCCAAGGCGGCCACTCCGCCGACGCCCTCGGGCTCGGGGTCGCCGGAGGGGGGGAAGGAGGAGGTGGGCGATTTGGTGGAGAGGGTTGCGGAGCTGGTGGACGAGATCGCGGTGGTCTCCGACTTCAGGAACGCCTACCGGAGGCAGTTCTGCAATCTGTCGCGGCGGATCCGCCTGCTCGCGCCCATGATGGAGGAGGTCAAGGAAGGACCACGCCCGTTGCCGGAGGCGTCAGTGGCCGCGCTCAGGCAGCTCAGGGACGCGCTCGCCGGCGCCCGGGAGCTGCTCCGCCTCGGCAGCAACGGTAGCAAGATCTTCCTGGTGGGATTTCTCGACTATAGCTCATTGTTTTCTTGTCTTGTTTATACGGTGCATCCGAAATTGCCCATATTCTTGCACCTCTTGCGCTAGATAAGGTTGTATCTCTGGAGTTGAAGAAAATTTCGCCTGACGAATTAGATTGTATTTTACCGTGCTGTGCTGCAGAATTAGAATTTCTCGCTAATTACTTTGCAACATGTTACCTTTTTTTGCCTGTGTAAAAGCTTATCCTTAAAAATTGCTGAGGTTGGACCAGGTTTTGAATTCCCGGGTGTCAAATCAATGCCGGGCCAGAGTAGTTGACAACTTGACATTCTTTAGTGGTGTTGAATAAGTCTGCCAATACCCTAGGTTATTATTGGTTTTGTATACACAACATGGGTGAGCCTAGGAAAAACCAAGGTATAATTACTGAATTCTATACTTTCTAATTTTGGCATGACCAATATTGTAGTTCTAAATATGGAAGTTTGAGAGACTAGTAGTAATCCGTGTAACCGCAGGATTGTACAAGAGTAAAAGATAGCTGTGACTTTACTCCAAAAGAACTAGTTATTCACCACTATTGCTATTTAATCACTGTATCTAGGTCACACTAGCATTGCTCACAAAATGCATATTTGCAGCTGAAAAGCTGATAGGACTTGTTCAGGTGTGTGTGTTTTTGGGTGCAGTTGAAAGCAATTGCTCTCAATGCTAGTCTTTAGTCGTATCTATATGTCAGTTATTGGTGGCGGTCTGTTCACCTCATACCCCCTCCTGATACCAGCCGTTAGATCTGTTGCAAATGGGTGAGATGGTGGTCATGTTCGCTACCAAAGTTGTGATAAAATTACCGGCAAGTGCCACTTATATGTAACTAGCATAATGCCCATGTGTCGCTACGGTACCAAAAAGTGGACGAAGCACAGAGACTGAGGAGGAGGGGTGGTTGGAGAATGCATATTGGGGAGGAGCGGCTGCAGGAAAAAAATTAGTTGTCGGATTGACTGGCTGGTTCTTGTCGTGGAAAAAAATTACGTACTGTCATGTACTTTTAAAATACTTTCCCATGCAAGACATGAGTAAGGCGGGTGGCTTGTTGGACCAGAAGGGATCGAGTAGGTTCTGGATGGATCAGGAAGATTGGGATGAAGTGGGGAGGGTGTACTCGACGCCATCACCACCAACTCCAATTTATATACGATAGTTACGTGATAGGAAAGTCCAATTTATATAAGATAGTTATGTAATATAATAGGAAACAACGAGGGTATCACATAGGATAAGTTTAGCATCACCAGTTTTTGTGGCTCAACCTGTGGGTGCTTAATTTGTTTTGTCCATAGCAACTCACTGGAAGGAAACCTCCAATGTGGCCAGGACACTGGCTGAGATTCTCAGCCGTAGTATAAGTCTTCTTCCTTTTGCTGCATCTTGGGCCAGGGCCCAGGACTATTAGTCTATTACTATGATTTTTCTGTTGCTCAGCCCTGGTCTTGTTTATTTAAACAATATTTATGCACTGGAGCTGGACGACTCAGATATCTAGAGACTTTGATCAGCATGTTGTAACATTCATTTATGATGATTTTGTCGATTAGTTAGTTATGGAAGTTTAATATCTGCAAACCTCTTTTTTCTCTGGGGCGAGGGTGGGACATGACTTTGCGGCATGGATTGATCATGTTGCACTGAGATTCTGTGCCAATTTATTGGTGATACTGATTTCAAAAAGTGAAAAAAAATAATTCCTGCGAACTTCAAATGTGCCCTGCGATGTTACATGTTAGGCATGGATAGATGTGGACATGGCGGTGATAAGGATGGAGTACTATTGCTAGTTGCTCGATACAAGGAATACCTGATAACTCAAAGTTGTTCATCACTGAGGATAGTATATATACTTAGCTTACGTCTGTGGTCCGGGGATGTGGTGAATTTAGTTTGAATCGTCTGTCATAATCGCATTTGGCGGATCATGATTGTTGCAAATTATCATCAGCTGCATCGGGCAGCTGCACTACTGTGATAGGTGTTTCGGAGGGTATAGGTAGGTAGTTTCTGGAGCTCCATATTGATGGTGCAACTGATGGACTATTATACACTAGTAATTTGTACGTGCTTTGCATGTCAGCTTATTATGTATATGCATGGTACTAAATTAATTATAAAACTAAAGCACACATATTATGGTAAATTTTTCATAGAAGCTTCAAATGGGAAATATCCAGTAGGCATTTTTGGTATCATTTTTGGGCTTCGCAAGGAACGCATAACAACTATTCCCCCAAGAAACATAGTACAATGATTTTCTTTAGGAAACATAAGATAGAGTCTTCGCCCTTTTTATATAAAAATATATGTTTATGAAGTCCGTTAGTTTATTGGACTCATACTCAAATTTTTTGAGAAAAATGAAGTGAAAAGAAGAAGTACAATTAATAATAAATTTTGAGCTTCTCAATCCCATGTCAGCTAAGAAAAAAAAAGTGTCAAAACGTACTATTTCATAGGTTCTTTGCACATTTTTTTTCTCATTCTATTTTTCCTAGGTACCTTACTACTTGTTTCAAATAAAAGAAAATGGAATATATTGCAATTCTAGGCTCGCATGCACGCTTTCCTGAGATAGTTCTACTGGTTCAGTACTATCTCTTGTGAACATGTAGCCAGGTAGGACTAAAATAATTTAGAGGAGCAAGTGTGTAGTCCACCTCATAGTGGAAAGATCTAGAGCATGGTCAGATGACAGGGTCAGATGGTGGTGGGTCACATAGTGAATCCTAGAAATAGCAGCCATAGGTTTGGAGGCAGCTCCTGTTGATGCGAATCCCACTGCCCCCAACCGTTAGATTGAGGGTACCAACGATCAGGATTGATGCTCTAGATCCATTCGAAACTTGTACACTATATAGTAGTATAGAAATAATGAGACCGAGGGTACTAGAACTGTTGGTACACTTGCAAGAATAAGCAAGAAGATGCACTGGTATATTAGTCCCACGAAATAAGCAATGAGATTGAGTCTGCTCCTTATGGGTCAAAGCCAGGTCACATGGGGATGCCATTGCACTCTGATCACTGGGATATTGCCCAGTCCTCGGATGGACTGATTATATGAGGAAAAATGGAAACACCAGAAGGATCTGAATCGCACTTTAATGGGAATAATTCTCCACAAGGTTTCATCCACGGAAGGAGAGCCAGGGCTCAAGGGCAGGTGAAAAGGCGTAGTTAATAGACAGTTTATTTTAGCCATAGCTGCTAAGCCACTATAAGTGTTTAAGGGGGTAAAAAGATCTAGTAATATATTTGGAGTCATGTTTGTGATGCAGTTTTACAGGGTAAAAAACTAGTGTCTCAGTGCGAAATATTTTAGGTTGAAGGCTACGTGCTGTCTGAATTGCACTGCATAGGATAACTTTAAAATAGTTTTAGTTATAATTTTTACGTGATTACATTTGAGAAATAACGACACTATGTTGCTCTGTTCTGATGAGGTATGTGATGGTCAATCAAGCACTTCTATATGTTTGCACGGGTGTGTTCATTAAAAAGTAGCGAGGCTGTGTAGTTGAGTGGGCTAATATTTCTTGATCCGTGTACCTTGATGAACACTAAAATACTGTTAGTCAGCAGATCTTGTGGTTAATTTTTGCTGTATAAATTTGCAACTGCTTTCCATACATATTTAAATCACGACCATTTTCCAACAATTAGTGGTTTCCCCATTTGCAGGTTCTCGAGAGAGAGAAGATAATGCAGACTTTCCAGGACATTACCTCGAGGCTTGAGCAAGCCTTAGCTGGTATCTCGTTTGATGAGCTTGGCATATCAGATGAAGTAAGGGAACAGGTAATTTTTCTCACTCTTGAGTTTCTTTGTCAGTGAAACCTTTTAGATTTTTTGCTTTGATTTGTTTTGTTTGGCTTTTCTTGCTTATCTGCAGCTGAAACACTTGCAATGTTGTGCAGGTTGAACTGGTGCATGCTCAATTCAAAAGAGCAAAAGAACGACCAGATACATCGGATGACATTCTCTTTAATGATCTAATTTCTGCCTATAATTCAAGCACCAATGATAATGCTGATCCAGATATCATTCAAAGGTTATCTGAGAAGTTGCAGCTTGTCACCATATATGACCTCAATCAAGAATCATTGGCCTTGCATGAGATGGCTAGTGGAGGGGATCCTGGTGCAGTTGTTGAGAATATGTCAATGCTGCTGAAAAAGATCAAGGATTTTGTGCAGACCCAGGATCCTATAGGCATCCCAGCAAGTACAACAAACCCTTCCCGAGATGACAACTTGACATCTCCTGTTGTCCCGGATGATTTTCGTTGCCCAATATCACTGGATTTAATGAAAGACCCAGTTATTGTCTCCACTGGCCAGGTCTCTGCCTAACTTTTATCTTTTGTTTCCTATCAATCTGCAGACTTCCATTTATATTTCAGCTCACAAGAATTTCTTCAAAATGTTTGTATTCAGACTTACGAGCGAGGTTGCATAGAGAGATGGTTGGAGGCAGGGCACGACACCTGTCCTAAGACGCAGCAGAAGCTTCCAAATAAATCTCTAACTCCAAACTATGTGCTCCGTAGCCTCATAGCTCAATGGTGTGAAGCGAATGGTGTAGAGCCGCCAAAGCGCCCTGCTCAGCCTAATACTACACCAGCAACATGTACCGCCTCTGAGCATAGTAAAGTTATTGAGCTCCTGCAGAAACTATCATCCCAGAACCTTGCAGATCAACGTGGAGCTGCAGGTATGCTTCGTCAGCTTGCCAAGCGTAGCGCTGAAAATCGTGCTTGTATAGGAGAAGCTGGTGCTATTCCTATCCTTGTGAGCCTTCTACCAACCACCGATGTTAGCACCCAGGAACATGTGGTTACTGCTCTCCTGAATCTTTCTATTTATGAAGAGAACAAAGCAAGAATAATTACCTCTGGAGCTGTTCCTGGAATTGTACATGTGCTAAAGAGAGGCAGCATGGAGGCTCGGGAGAATTCAGCTGCCACACTGTTTAGCCTATCACTTGTGGATGAGAACAAGGTGACGATAGGGGCTTCTGGGGCAATTCCAGCTTTGGTGCTGCTATTGGGTAATGGAAGTCAACGGGGTAAAAAGGATGCAGCAACAGCACTATTTAACTTGTGTATCTATCAGGGCAACAAGGGTAAAGCTGTTAGAGCTGGATTGGTCCCTATACTACTTGAGCTTCTAACAGAGACTGAAAGTGGAATGGTTGATGAGGCCCTGGCTATACTGGCAATTCTCTCGAGCCATCCTGAGGGAAAGGCAGCCATCAGCGCTGCCGCCGCCATACCAATTCTAGTTGGAGTTATCAGGAATGGATCCTCGAGGAACAAGGAGAATGCTGCGGCTGTTCTGGTGCATCTCTGTAATGGCGAACAGCAGCAACAGCATCTTGCAGAAGCACAGGAGCAGGGCATCGTGACCTTGCTGGAGGAGCTAGCAGAAAGCGGCACAGACAGGGGGAAGAGAAAAGCGATCCAGTTGCTTGAACGGATGAATAGGTTTCTAAAGCAGCAGAGCCAAGCCCAGGGAGACGCGATGGCACAGGCGCACACTCAGTCCCAAACCCTGTCCCAGGTTCTGGTTCAAGCTCAAGCAGATACTCAGCTAGAGGAATCACTGCCTCCTACTTCATCCCATCTTCCAGAAAGATGAGGTGAATAATCATTAGCTTCTCATTCTAGGTAGTGGTTTGTTTTTGGGCCGTCTGCCAGGTGGAAGACCTCCTGCAATTCTTGCTCTGCAGGTGTGCGTTTTGGCTGTACAATGTTGTCAGGAATAGGAAGGCCCGGCAGCGCAGCGTGATTTAGGGATTTAGGGCTGTGAGCATGTTGACAGGTCAGTTTTGCAACCATGGTTGGTGCTGTTAACCCGTGTTTGTTTGTAGTTGGTACAATGTGTCCGGTGATTCAAGGTAGGATCCTCGAGTTTTAGGGAGGTATATCGTCATATGCTTGTACTGGGTGCCTGGTACATGACTAATTTGTGGCTTCCTAGGGTGATAATTTTACCTGCCTGAGAAAGAGAGCTTGAGTAAAGCCTTCGTTCAAGTTTTTGTGTTCAGCTAAGCTTCTGCTCTGGATATTTTCTAAGACAATAGCTGGAGCATGGACTGTTCTTCGCGTGTAACTCGAAAGAAATCCATGTGGGTGTGGGCATGTTCCGATCACTGTCCGCATGTTGTTGCCATTGAAATTCGCCCCGGAATACTGTACCCTCCTCAGAGTTACTAGATTTTTCGTTTCTTTCGGCTGTTCTCCTGGTCCGGGGCAATGTAGCTGGATTCTTGATGAAATTGCCCTGGCATTTCCCAACCTGATATGATGATACGAGAGGCGGCGATGGTTCCAATTGGAAGACGTCACGCTCGCCACACTAGCTTGTGTCCCAGACACACTTAACTGTCATGGCGAATCGGCGCAGCCGAAAGGGGAGAGGGGCACGCCGGTGACTCGGGCCACATGCGCGTGCCTCCTACGTACCTTTCCCTTCCGTCAACGGTGGGTAGGACTTAGGAGCGAGGGAGAGATCGGGCCGGCCTCAATTATGTGCAGATCGATCGGCACGACCGCGAAGAAAGTGAGCTTGGCTTGCTGTTAGACTCGAGTCGGAGCCTGATGCGACTGGCGATGTAAATGCATGTGGTGGCACTTCATGACACTGTTCCTGCCCGGTTCCTTTTCACGAACAGATTCGGGCAGATGCCAGCGCCACCATCTTATTTATAAGCCACAGTGGTACGCGCCTTTCCAACTCGAGCCCACGACCAAATGCCTCGCGCGCCGTCGAGTTATTCCGGCGTTCCTTCCACAACGGCATGCTTGATCTTCCCTGCTCATCGCATCGCATCGCATTATTGCCGCCTGATTGGTTGGTTGCACCCGGTCGACAACCACCCTATCAATCAAATCAAGAAAAAGAATTAAGCTGCTGCTTGCATTATTAAGAAAATTAAGCTAGCAAGCACTCAATCCCTCCCCTAAGAAAAGCTTAAAGCTCATGCATTATGCCATAGTCTATGCTACATGTGGTGACCTCGTGGCTGATCTGCGAATTAGTGCGATATGATGACGCTGATACGCGACGAATCATCGCTCAGAACCAACACGTACGGGGAGAAACATTGTTTATTAGCACCCTGTATCGATCTGTGTCCACTAGCATTCACTTATCTAGTCGCAGGTTTGGCGTCGTTGTCTTGTAACAACTAACAACGACTAGTTCGTCGACGAGTCGTTTGGTTCTGGCCAACGGAGCCGAATATCTTGAGCTCGAATCGCTTCAGGCGTAGAATAGACGCCGCGACCTTTGACAACGTTGGCATTTTGCAATCTTACCTTAAGAGTAAAATGAATTCGAAGTAGTACCATATATACCAGAGCCCATGTTAACGTTCCTCACAGTTCAGGAGCAGGAAAATAAGAGTTTACCCATGCAGCTAGTTAGCGATGCCACAGCATCGCCTACCGCGGATTCGAGGAAATTGCACAAAACACCTACTTTTGGTGGTAGTTTTGCACAAAACACCTACTTTACGGGTTTGTTGCACAAAACATCACATTTTTTTGAGGGGCCACTACTAGAAAAAGGGCTATAACTAATATGAACATTAATAACGCACCACGTATGTGGTGCGCTGACATTTTATTTATTTATTTATTTAAAACTAGTAATGGCGCACTACGCCATTACTAGTTTTAACTAGTAATGACGCACCACGGACTGTGCGCCGCTACTAACAATTTTATTTTTCAAAACTTGTAATGGCGCACCAGGGGATAGTGCGCCATTACTAGTTCAAACTAGTAATGGCGCATCACAACCACGGTGCGCCACTACTAACAATTTTTTTTCTTTCAAAACTAGTAATGACGCACCATATACAGGTGCGCCATTAGTAACTAGGGTTACTAATGGCGCATTATTAGGTGGTGCGCCATTGGTAACCTGTGAGCAGCTAGATATTTTGGACAACCACCTACCACACTCACTTTTCCCACTTTATTCTCTCCACCTCCTCCTCCAAGCTTGTCTCGGCTGCCTCCTCCTTCTCACCTCATTTGCACCATAGATTCACCCAAATTAAGTGGTTAAATTTCCTTTTTTTGATAGGTAAGTAAGGGGAAAGCTTTCTTTATGTTCTAGATCTACTTTTTTCTCCCTCCAACAACGTGCACATGCACTTTCTATGGCCTAGATCTACGTATGTTTGTGGTATTGCATATGTTTGTGTTTGCAGGTACCGGTATTTGAAATGTAACAGTTGCCAATAATTTGCCGGAATGTTGATTCATTTCCGTTTCGGCGAGAATTTGGCACTATGCATTCTTTTTGGTCCTATTTTTAGGCAAAATCATGCCAGATTTTTTTGGTTCTAAAATATCGTTTTGCTCTACCCCGCAGGCGACCATGGTCCGCACGATGACCGAAGGCATCGTGAATAGGTTTTTGAGCTCCGCGAAGGCCGAGATGCTTCAAAAGAACGAGACGGAGATAAGATGTCTGTGTCGAAGATGCAATCTGAAGAGCCTTATGGACCTGGATTCCGTACAGGTGCGGGACCACCTCCTCTTGCGTGGTTTAATGGATGGCTATCGGTGGCAAGGTGATGAAGATGATTATGAAGTCATCCATGGGGGCCGGGCAAGAAATGAGGAAGGGCAGCAATACAACCACGGCGAGGGCGGGCGAGAAGACGAAGAATCTCCAGGACATGATCACAAAGTAGATGCAGTACACAGTCATCATGTAGAAGATGCCAGACATGATGATGAGGAAGATCAAGACGAAGGGCATGATCATGAAGATGAAGATGCCAGAGCAGACGATGATGGACCATCGATGAGCTGGGTGCAGGACCCTCATATTCAAGAGCTGCTTCTCAAGCAAACGGATAACGCAAGAGCTGCCGCCCAAGAGAAAGCCAGGCTGGATCAACTGGAGATAGACGCAGTTACTCCATTGTATGAAGGATGCAGGCCCGAGGATACCCGCCTGAAAGTTATGCTCATGGCTCTGGAGATGAAGGTAAAACACAAAATGACCGACACATGCTTCGACGAGAACATGGCATTCTGGCACAAACGTTGATACGTCTCCAACGTATCTACTTTTCCAAACACGTTTGCCCTTGTTTTGGACTCCAACTTGCATGATTTGAATGAAACTAACCCGGACTGACGTTGTTTTCAGCAGAATTGCCATGATATTGTTTCATGTGTAGAAAACAAAAGTTCTTGGAATGTCCTGAAAATCGACGGAGGCACTTTTTGGAAAATAGAAAAAATACTGGAGAAAGAATCAAGACCAGGGGACCCACACCCTGTCCACGAGGGTGGGGGGCGCGCCCTCCCCCTGGGCACGCCCCCTGTCTCGTGGGCCCCCTGAGGCTCCGCCGACCTCAACTCCAACTCCATATATTCCGTCTCGCGGAGAAAAAAATCAGAGAGAAAGTTTCATCGCGTTTTACGATACGGAGCCGCCACCAAGCCCTAATCTCTCTTGGGAGGGCTGATCTGGAGTCCGTTCGGGGCTCCGGAGAGAGGGATTCGTCGCCGTCGTCATCATCAACCATCCTCCATCACCAATTTCATGACGCTCACCGCCGTGCGTGAGTAATTCCATCGTAGGCTTGCTGGACGGTGATGGGCTGGATGAGATTTACCATGTAATCAAGTTAGTTTTGTTAGGGTTTGATCCCTAGTATCCACTATGTTCTGAGATTGATGTTGCTATGACTTTGCTATGCTTAATGCTTGTCACTAGGGACCGAGTGCCATGATTTCAGATCTGAACCTATTATGTTTTCATGAATATATGTGTGTTCTTGATCCTATATTGCAAGTCTATAGTCACCTATTATGTGTTATGATCCGACAACCCCGAAGTGACAATAATCGGGATACTTCTCGGTGATGACCATAGTTTGAGGAGTTCATGTATTCAGTATGTGCTAATGCTTTGTTCCGGTTCTCTATTAAAAGGAGGCCTTAATATCCCTTAGTTTCCGCTAGGACCCGCTGCCACGGGAGGGTAGGACAAAACATGTCATGCAAGTTCTTTTCCATAAGCACGTATGACTATTTACGGAATACATGCCTACATTACATTGATGAACTGGAGCTAGTTCTGTGTCACCCTATGTTATAACTATTACATGAGGAATCGCATCCGACATAATTATCCATCACTGATCCATTGCCTATGAGCTTTTCACATCTTGTGCTTCGCTTATTTACTTTTCCGTTGCTATTGTTACAATCACTACAAAACCCAAAAACATTACTTTTGCTACATTACCTTTATTATCATACTACTTTGCTACTAAATACTTTGCTGCAGATACTAAGTTATCCAGGTGTGGTTGAATTGACAACTCAACTGCTAATACTCAAGAATATTCTTTGGCTCCCCTTGTGTCGAATCAATAAATTTGGGTTGAATACTTTACCCTTGAAAGCTGTTGCGAACCCCTACACTTGTGGGTTATCAAGACTAATTTCTGGCACCATTGCTGGGGAGCATAGCTCTATTCTCCGAGTCACTTGGGATTTATATCTGTTGATCACTATGAAGAACTTGAAAGACGATAAAAACAAGATTTTGCCCTCAACTACGAGGGGAGGTAAGGAACTGCCATCTAGCTCTGCAGTAGATTCTCCTTCTGTTATGAGTAAGCTTGCAACACCTAAACCTGTTACTGCTATGAATTCTGATATGTCGCATGTTATTGATGATGCCACTTCTGCTTTGCATGATACTTATGATGAAACTACTTCTGTGCGTGATACTACTTTGCCATTAGGTGAATTTCCTGATAAATAACTTTCTAGGGCTAGAGAGAATGAAATTATTAAAGATGCTATTATTGATGATAGTGATGATGAAAATTCTCCCAATGATTATGAATTGCCTGTTGTTCCTGAGGGTTATGTTATGAATGAAGAAGCTGCTAGAGCTATCTTTGCTTGCAATGATAGATATGATCTTAAAAAGTTATTAGCTAAATGGAAGCAGCAGTCTCTTAATGCTAGAATGAAACCTGACCCTGCTTTTGCCACTTCACCTATTTGTGTTACTGATAAGGATTAAGAATTCTCTGTTGATCCTGAGATTATTACTTTAGTTGAATCTGATCCTTTTTATGGCCTTGAATCTGAAACTGTTGTGGCACATCTTACCAAGTTGAATGATATAGCTACCCTGTTTACTCATGATGATAAATCTCGCTATTTTTATATCCTTAAGATATTTCCGTTCTCGTTAAAGGGTGATGCTAAGACTTGGTATAATTCTCTTGCTCCTGGTTGTGTGTGTAGTCCCCAGGATATGATTTATTACTTCCCTAAATATTTCCCTGCTCATAAGAAACAAGCTGCCTTGCGGGAAATATATAATTTTGTGAAAATCAAAGAAGAGAGTCTCCCACAAGCTTGGGGGAGGCTTCTCCGGTTACTTAATGCTTTGCCTGATCATCCTCTCAAGAAAAATGAAATACTTGATATCTTTTATAATGGACTAACCGATGCTTCCAAGGACTACTTGGATAGTTGTGCTGGTTGTGTTTTCAGGGAAAGAACAGTCGACGAAGCTGAATTACTATTGAATAATATGTTGACTAATGAAAATAATTGGGCTCTTCCCGAGCCAATTCCTGAGGCAATTCCTGAACCAATTGAGCCAACTCCCGAGCCTATTCCTAAACCCACTCCAAAGAAGAGAAGTGTTTTATTTCTCAGTCCTGAAGATATGCAAGAGGCAAAGAAATCAATGAAAGAAAAAGGTATTAAAGTTGAAGATGTTAAGAATTTACCACCTATTAAAGAAATACATGGTCTTAATATACCGCCTGTCGAAGAACTACATTGTCTTGATAACCCGACACAGGTAGTAAAGGTAAATTCTCTCTATAGATATGATAAAGTTGAAATTCCCTCTACTAAATTTCATAGCCCATGCTTAGATGAATTTGATGACTTTATGGCTAGATAAGAAAGTTTTAATGCTTATGTTGGTAGAGAGTTAAAGAATAATGCTTTCGAGATAGGACGCGTGAGCGATAATATGGCTAGAGTTAAAGGTGAACTTAAACTCCTTAGCAAATATGCGTCTATGGTTGCTACTTAAGCTGAGCAAGTACTTAAAGCTCAAAATGATTTGCTTGATGAATTAAATAATAAAAATGACTTTGTTGTTAGAGTGGCTACTAGAACTGGTAGAATGACTCAGGAACCTTTCTATCCTGAACGCCACCCTAAGAGAATCGAGCAAGATTCTCAGAGAAATAATTTAGAAGCACCTAGTTCTTCCAAAAAGAAGAAAAAGAAAGACGATAGGACTTTGCATGCTTCTAGTGAACCTACTATAGACACACCTGAGAATCCTAATGATATTTCTATCTCTGATGCTGAAACACAATCAGGTGATGAACATGAACCTAGTGATAATGTTAATGATAATGTTCATGTTGATGCTCAACCTAGCAAAAGTAATGAAGTAGAAGCTGAACCTACTGTTGATCTTGATAACCCACAATCAAATAATCAACGTTATGATAAGAAAGATTTTGTTGCTAGGAAGCATGGTAGAGAAAGAGAACCATGGGTTCAGAAACCCATGCCCTTTCCTCATAAACCATCCAAGACAAAGGATGATGAGGATTTTGAGCGCTTTGCTGAAATGATTAGACCTATTTTCTTACGTATGCGTTTAACTGATATGCTAAAGTAAATCCTTATGCCAAATATATGAAGGATATCATTACAAATAAAAGAAAGATACCGGAAGCTGAAATTTCCACCATGCTTGCTAATTACACTTTTAGGGTGGAATACCAAAGAAACTTGGAGATCCAGGGGTACCAACTATACCATGCTCCATTAAAAGAAACTATGTTAGAACTGCTTTATGTGATCTTGGAGTCGGTGTTAGTGTTATGCCTCTCTCTTTATATCGTAGACTCGAATTGAATAAGTTGACACCTACTGAAATATCTTTGCAAATGGCCGATAAATCAACTGATATACCTGCCGGTATTTGTGAGGATGTGCCTGTTGTGGTTGCAAACGTCACTATCTTAACGAACTTTGTTATTCTTGATATTCCCGAGGACGATAGTATGTCGATTATCCTTGGTAGACCTTTTTTGAACACTGTAGGGACTGTTATTGATTGCAACAAAGGCAATGTCACTTTTCATGTTAATGGTAATGAGCATACGGTACACTTTCCGAAGAAACAATCTCAAGTTCATAGCATCAATTCTATTGGGAAAGTTCCAACTATCATTATTGGAGGTTTTGAATTTCCTCTCCCTACTGTCAAGAAAAAGTATGATATTCTTATTGTTGGGGATTTTCGTATCCCCGTTGAGGTAACTTAGTGTTATTCGAAATTTCTCCAATTCCGTGTTATTCGGAATGAGTTTGTTAACAAGACTTGATCAACCTTGTTAGTGGATTCATTCTGATGATCACGAGAAGGATGAAACTAGAAGGCACAACCTTCTGTACCCTCTTTTTACTTTCTGTTATTTAGAATAAATAAAGCAAAAATAGTATTATCTGTCTGTTTTCTGAATTATCCGTGCATTAAAAAATATCCCAAAAATAAAAGTGCTCCAAATGCCCTGCAAATTTAGTATGATTTTTTGGAATATTTGAGGATTTAGGCATTGAAATCACTGCAGGAGGGGCAAGCACCAGGCCACGAGAGTGGAGGGCGCGCCCACCCCACCTGGGCGCGCCCCCTGTCTTGTGGGCCCCTGGTGCCCCCCTCCACTTATGCCAGCACCCACACACTCCATCTTCTACCCAAAAAAAATCCCCATCCAGCTCAAGCACGAGTTCTAGCTCATTTTGCTGCGATTTTCGATCTCCTTCCTCAAAGCTCCATTCACAAAACTACTTTGGGAGATTGTTGCTTGGTATGTGACTCCTCCATTGGTCCAAATAGTTTTTGTTCTAGTGCTTTATTCATTGCAAATTTTTGCTGCATAGGTGACCATGTTCTTGAGCTTGCATGTTAAATTTATGAGGTCCCAAGCAATTCTAATGCATGATATAGGCTCTAGGCACTTGTAGAAGTAGTTGCTACCAATCTTGTTTAGTTTTATTCACTTTTATTTTGAAGTTACTAAAATTTCAGAAATTTTTCAGAAAAAGAATTATGTCTAGGAGAATGTACCAAGGTGGTTCCTCGATAAAGAAAGGACCCAAGATTGCTATGCGTGAGCAAGATGTTGAATTACCGAGGGACGCGGATGTACGAGCTTGTGAGTGGCCATCCGATGATTTTATGGTCAGAGCAGGCTTTAAGGAGGAATTTGACGCGTATGAGCGTAATGCTAAGCTGGAGGACTTCTTACAAGATAAGTGTCCTCAGTACTATCAATTGACTGATTCCTTTGTGCGGAGGTTCAAATATAACTGTACACGTAATTCTCCTAGTGTCCTATTTGATATTTATAATACATCTTACACCATGGACTTAGAGGATTTTACAATTGCTTGCAAACTTCCGCAGTGGGGTAATATTAATGATCCTCACAAATCTGAATTTAGAGACTTCCTTGCTAGTATTACCGTGGAAGAATCCAGGGACATAGCACAAGCTACCATAGGGAGCATTCGTTTTCCTGCCTATACATTATTTTGCTCTCTTCATTGGTAGATGCATTAACGGTAAAGATGAAGCATGTCATATGTGTGTCCCCGATCTTTGTGTCCTCAAGAGTGCTGTGTTAGGTTATAAATGTTATAACTTGGGGGTAATAGTTGCATGGAGGTTGCAGAATAATGGTAGAGCTGGAGATTTATTTGGAGAAATTTATGCAACCCGTGTGGCTAATTATCTTGGTATAGCCCCACGAGAGGGGGATATGATGATACCTCCTGCTTATTTAGATTATGACGCTATGGTCAATCATCATTTTCTTAGGAGGAATGAACAATTCCTCCATTATTGACTAATCTATAATAGACGCAACGTCATCCATGTTACTCTTCCTGCTCCCCTCCTTTTTGATTATCAGGCAAAAGGAAGATATGTTGTTACCATGGAGGAAGCAGATGAACACGAGGGGAGAGCGGAGGCAGCTCACCAACATGCCACAGCGCAGGAGGCGGTTGCTGCTGCATCTCAGTACGACCCCAGCTACAACTATGGATATCAGCCAGGCGGTCCCTGGTACTAGACCAACTTAGGCCAAAAGCCTAAGCTTGGGGGAGTACGTATTTCTCACTGACTTTACATTAATGTTCACACACTAGTCGTCGGTGCTCATACTCTTTCATTGTATTATCCATGTTAGTTTAATTTTCTTTTTCGCTTTCTTCTTGTGTGTTTGATAAACCTTAAGAAAAAACCAAAAAAAATAGTTAGTTTAATTTCCATGCTTGTAGTAGAATTAAAATGAAAACCCAAAAAGATTTCTTGTTCTTTTTCTACTTGTTGGGAGCTTTCCCGTGTAAATAGTTTTATTTTCTTTTCTTTCCTTTGGGGGTCGAGAAGACCATATTGAAAATGCTTAGTGGCTCTCATATGCATGATTGTTTATTTAACTTAGAGCCCATATTACCTTGTCTTCTCTTTTGAGTTGAATGCTTGCAGATTCCATCTTAGTCCAATGCACGTGCACTATTATTATTATACACATCGTTCGGTCGTGCAAGTGAAAGGCAATAATGATGATATATGATGGACTTATTGAGATGAGAAAAGCTGGTATGAACTCGACCTCTCTTATTTTTGTAAATATGATGAGTTCATCGTTTCTGATTCAGCTTACTATAAAGTAAACATATTTGCAATGACATTTAGAGATTATAGTTGCTTGTGCCATGCTTGATTAGCTATGAGTTATAATGGTTTACCTTGCGTGCCAACATGCTATTAGAATGATTATGATGTGGTATGATGGGATGGTATCCTCCTTTGAATGAATTGAGTGACTCGACTTGGCACATGTTCACGCATGTAGTTGAAACAAATCAACATAACCTTCACGATATTTATGTTCATGGTAGATTATATCCTACTCATGCTTGTACTCGGTGTGAATTAATTTTAATGCATGTTTATGACTGTTGTCGCTCTCTCAGTTGGTCGCTTCCCAGTCTTTTGCTAGCCTTCACCTGTACTAAGTGGGAATACTGCTTGTGCATCCAAACTCCTTAAACCCCAAAGTTGTTCCATATGAGTCCACCATACCTACCTATATGCGGTATTTACCTGCCGTTCCAAGTAAATTTGTATGTGCCAAACTCTAAACCTTCAAATGAAATTCTGTTTTGTATGCTCGAGCAGCTCATGTTACAACTAGGGCTGCCTATATCTTCCATGCTAGGTGGGTTATTCTCAAGAGGAGTGGACTCTGCTCCTCATTCACGAGAAAGGGCCGGTAACCGGGATGCCCAGTCCCATGATCCAAAAAGATCAAAGCAAATCAAAATAATTAAACAAAACTCCCCCAGGGCTCTTGTTAGTTGGAGGCACTCATTGTTTCGAGAAAGCCATGGATTGATGCTTGTTGGTGGTTGGTGTTGGGATCTACGGTAGGGTGCGTCGATTGCAAATTTAAATTTCCTACGCGCAGAACAACCAAGAACATGCTACGGGGAGATGGATCACAGTTCGTTACCACTAGACGCGCAGTGCCGTGCAGCGGAAGAAGAGTTGGGGCAGCGCGTCCACGTGGATCGTGTCCTCCTCATCCGATCTCCCTCGAACAGCCGGTCGTCCAATCCCACGTACAAGTTCGCCGGAGCGGCACAAGTGCACCGCCTCTAACGGTATCCGCGCGTGTAGGAGGAACACCGTGCGGTGGACTGCTAGGTCTGATCACACAGTCGGCGGTGAGTGGAGGTGGCTATTCGCAACACATGCAAACCCTAGTCACAGCACCGAAGCGATCAACCGCATGAGTGTGCCGCACCTCCACTTTATATAGGCGTCCGTCGCGGGCTCAACACTTGGGCCTCGCATGGACCCTAAAGCCCACAAGTCTACTCGGCCACAATCCGAATACAGATCGGATCACATCCGACCAGTGTCCTCGTATCCGACCTCGTAGGTTCCTTCCCTTAAGCGCGCGACCCCTTAGGTTCAAGTCAGCTTGGTCGCAGTTCGTATCACTTCCGACCTGCACGGTTGGTAGCGGCCTCTAGCAAGGCGTGCCGACCACCAAGCAGGCTATGAAGCTGGTTAGGCGTACCTGTACAACATGTCACACTTCTATTCCCTCTGCCTCACGATATATGTTGTCGGGCTCAAGGCGAGACTGTCATCCTTGTGCTAGCCTGACCTCTTTCTCGTTCCAGTGATACGGACCACAAACCGAATTTTCTCATAATCCCTGTTGCATGGCCATGCTTATCCTGGTAGGATCACACGAGGGGCCCAGAGTATATCTCTCCTGATCGGAGGGGCAAATCCCATCTTGCTCGACCATGTCTCGCAGCATGGGACTGGACAAACCCGAAACCTACCTTTGTAACTACCCAGTCACGGAGTAGCGTTTGGTCGGCCCAAAGCAAGTCTGTCACCATCCCGAGTACATGCGTCAGCTCAGGTCTTAGGACATAGAATGTATGTTGTACTAGAGACTCACAAATGACATATCGCTGCGTCTCATAGTTGGGTCTGTCCGACTCGGACCTTATCTCGAATCGGATCTGACTACGTCGAATCCGAACAGACCTTTCCAAGTCCATATTATCCGGTTAGCATCCAATGCTCCATGGCTAGTGAGACCGAGCCATCGACCGTGTCATATGCTAGTCTAGTCGGCTGCGCGTCCACACAGACCTTTCGACTAGGGACCTTTTAGGACAGTCATCATACAATGCATAGTCCCACAAACAAGTCACGTACTTGTTGATACACATCATTGATAATGTCCAAGGACTATCTTTATTCATAAACACATAGGAAATATCATCATACATGATTGCCTCTAGGGCATATCTCCAACAGTCTCCCACTTGCACTAGAGTCAATCAAATAGACATCGAATGCCCATAGCTCTAACATGCCCCTCATGCTTGGGTTGTGGAAGCGGTTTAGTCAACAGATCTGCAACATTTGCATCCGTGTGAATCTTGCATAACTCTACATCACCATTCTTTACGATCTTTCGTATCAGGTGATATTTCTGGTCTATGTGCCTGACCTTGTGGTGATTCCTCGGCTCCTTGGATTGTGCGATGGCACCAGAATTATCACAATAAAGGTCCAATGGTTTCACCGAGGCTGGGAAAATACCAAGATCATCCAGAAAATGCCAGATCCAAACACCTTCCTTTGCAGCTTCACAAGCCGCAATGTATTCGGCTTCTGTGGTAGAATCGGCCACCGTATCCTGCTTGGAACTCATCTAGTGCACTGCTCCTCCATTCAGGACGTACACGAATCGGGACTGTGATTGACAATCATCTCTGTCGGTTCGGAAACTAGCATCGGCGTAACCCCTTACGACGAGCTCTTCCTCACCTCCATAAAGTAGGAACATCTCTTTAGTCCTTTTCAAGTACTTCAAAATAATCTTTACTGCTGCCCAGTGACTCTCACCCGGGTTGGCCTGGTATCTACTTGTTATGCTTATTGCAAAAGCAACGTCAGGCCTTGTACATATCATGGCATACATGATGGATCCAATTGCCGAGGCATACGGAATCCTACTCATCCTGCTTCGCTCATCAGATGTCGAAGGACTCTGAGTCTCGCTTAGCCTTATACCATGTGAGAGTGGCAAGAACCCTTTCTTCGCCTCACTCATGTTGAACCGCTTCAACACTTTATCTATGTACGTGCTCTGGCTTAAGCCAAGCAGCCTCCTCGATCTATCTCTATAGATCTTAATGCCTAAAATATACACTTCCTCACCAAGGTCTTTCATTGAAAACTTGCCATTCAATGATCCCTTGACCGAGTTCAACATCGAAACATTGTTTCCGATCAGTAGTATGTCATCCACATACAAGATCAAAAACACTATCGAGCTCCCACTTAACTTCTTGTATAAACAAGAGTCCTCTTCGCTTTTGATGAAACCGAGACCAGTGACGACCTCATCAAAACGAATGTTCCAACTCCGAGATGCTTGCTTCAACCCATAAATGGATCTCTTGAGCTTGCATACCTTACTAGTGCTATTCAGATCGACAAAACCCTCGGGTTGTATCATATACACATCCTCGGTTAAATTTCCGTGAAGGAAAGCCATTTTGACATCCATCTGCCATATCTTGTAATCAAAATATGCAGCTATAGCTAGTATGATCCTCACCGACTTTAGCATTGCTACCGGCGAGTAAGTCTCGTTGTAGTCAATTCCTTGAACTTGCCGATGACCTTTAGCGACAAGCCGAGCTTTATGGATCTGAACATTTCCATCCACATCGGTTTTCTTCTTAAAGACCCATTTGCAACCAATGGCAGTTACGCCAGGTGGCGGATCAACCAAGTCCCAGACTTGATTCTCATCCATGGACTTTAACTCGGATCTCATGGCCTCCAGCCATGCCTCGGAATCTGGGCTCACCATTGCTTCTGCATATGTGGCCGGCTTGTCGCTTTCTAGCAACAATACATCGCGCACTCTGCGCAATCTTTCCGACCTCCATGGTTCCGGTGCCGCTTCCACTACAGGTTCCCTGACTGACTCCGGTATGATCTCATCACCAGCCGAGCCGTCCCCGAGTGGTCCTCGAATTTCTTCGAGTCGAACCGTCCTCCCACTAGCCTCCCGACTGAGAAACTCTTTCTCAAGGAAAACCCCATTCCGAGCAACAAACACTTTGTTCTCTTCCCGGTTGTAGAAGCTATATCCCAAGGTTTCCCTCGGATATCCCACGAATATGCATTTATTCGATTTAGGTGTAAGCTTGTCTGACATAAGTCGCTTGACAAATGCTTCACAACCCCAAATCTTTAGAAAAGACAAACTGGGACTCTTCCCGGTCCACATCTCATGTGGTGTCTTGTCTACGAATTTTGATGGTACACTGTTAAGTGTGAAAGCTGCAGTTTCTAGAGCGTATCCCCAAAATGACAAGGGTAAATCCGATTTGCTCATCATAGACCAGACCATGTCCAACAAGGTCCTATTCCTCCATTCCGACACGCCGTTTCTCTATGGCGTACCCGGAGGTGTGAGCTGAGGTACAATACCTCGGCTTTTCAGATGATCATCAAACTCCTGGCTCATGTACTCACCTCCACGATCAGATCGCAGAAGCTTTATAGTCTTGCCGAGCTGATTTTCAACCTGATTCTGAAACTCTTTGAACTTTTCAAAAGTCTCCGACTTGTGCCTCATCAAATAGATATATCCATATCTACTCAAGTCGTCGGTAAAAGTCACGAAGTACTGATAGCCACCTCTGGCAGTTGTGCTCATTGGACCACACACATCACTATGTATGAGTTCCAGTAGCTCAGACGCCCTCTCACAACTCTTTGCGAAAGGAGACTTAGTCATCTTGCCGAGCAAGCATGATTCACATGTCTCGAACGACCCAAAGTCGGACGAAGTTAGGAGCCCATCATCATGGAGCTTCTTCATGCGTTTCAGACTAATGTGTCCAAGCTGGCAATGCTAGAAGTATGTCGGATTTATCTCATTAGGCTTATGCCTCTTGACATTCACGTTATAGACCGGTTCCTATTCTAGATTCAATATAAATAGCCCATCAACAATGGGTGCATAGCCGTGGAACATACCATTCAAAAATATCGAACAACCATTGTCCTTTAAATTGAATTCATAACCTTGACTCATCAAACATGAGGCAGAAATAATGTTACGACTAAGTGAAGGAATGTAATAACAATTATTCAATTCCATTATGAATCCAGAAGGAAGCTGGAGCTGCATCGTGCCGACCTCCAACGCAGCAACTCTTGCTTTGTTGCCGACCCTGATGTCAATCTCCCCTTGTGCCACACGCCTAGTTCTTACCAGCCCCTGCATCGAGTTGCAAATATGAACAACCGATCCGGTATCAAATACCCAAGAGCTACTAGGTATGTTAGCAAGGTAAATGTCTATAACATATGCAACAAGTGTACCTTTGCCTGAAGAAGCATTTCCGGCCTTCTTGCCATGCTCTGCAAGCCACTTGCTACAGTTCCTCTTCCAGTGACCGGTCTCCTTGCAGTGAAAGCAATCGGTCTTCGAGTCCGGTCCAGACTTTGGCGCAGCGGCGGAGGTTACCGTCTCCGTGCCCTTTGCCTTAGCCTTTTTCTTGGACCAACTCTTCTTGAACTTAGCCGATTTCTGCACCATCAACACTTGATGCGTGCCTTTCTTAATATCCTGCTCTGCCACTTTGAGCATCCCGTGCAATTCAGTGAGCTTCTTATCCATGCCATGCATATGATAGTTCGAGATGAACGTCCCATAGTTGGGCAGAAGAGAACCCAGAACAACATCAGTAGCCAGCTAATCCAAGAGCGGGAAGCCCAAACGATCCAAAGCTTGCACATACCCGATCATCTTGATCACATGTGGGATCAGTGGATCACCTTCCTTCAGCTTGTAATCCATCAAGGATCGCCAGACGTTGAACCTTTTGGTCCTAGCCTGTGTCTGAAACATGCTCTTGAGACTCTCGATCATATCGTAAGCCTCAACATTTTCGAAATGCTGTTGCAAATCGGGCTCCATACAAGCCAGCATCAGACAGCTGATCTCCGTTGATTCATCAACGAGTTTCTGGTAGGCATTCTTAGTTGTGGCATTAGCATTATCAGCAGGTTCCGCTGGAAGTGGATCCTCTAGAACATGTTCCTTTTTATCGTGCTTGAGAACAATTCTCAGATTTCTAAACCAGGCGGTAAAGTTTGTTCCATTCAGTTTATCCTTTTCTAGAATTGATTTCAATGCAAAGTTGGGTTGAGCAGGAGGTGCCATTGATCTACAACAGAAAATATGCAATCACTAAGCAATGTGTTTATGTAGAGTAATTCTAGCCTACACAGAAATACTCCCACTGAAGTCAGCATCCCTCCGCAAACTCTCAGTGATTCAGGATCCGACTAGCGCATGCGACTAGTGAGGTTTAGCATCACTGCTAGCCAACATACCTATCCGGTAAGCAACTCCTTGCTAATCGTATCTCTATACGACTCCTATCGGTCGGGAAGGTATCTCATACCCCGGCTCCCAACCTTATTTGCCACAAGGCCCAAAACCGTTTTGATAGCCTTGTCAAGTTAACTTGATGCAGTGCATGTCCGTGTCCGACACGAACCCTTCAGTTCAAGGACACCCAGCAGCGCCCCAATTTTATGAGCCCACTACTAGACGTACTTGACGTGTGAAGGTGCAACATCGGGGATGGCAATTCGCTTGATATTCATGAGGGATCTTTCTACCATTCTAACATGCATAGAAACAAAGAAGCATAACATTCACAAATAAACACATATTGTGAAATAGTATGGCTCCTTCATGGACGTTCTTCCAGGTCAGCTCCGACTCCGATGACCATCTAGGAACTCCATCTTGTTTGTCACGCCGGGACGCCAAGCCACCAACCTGATCTCTATTATCCAACTACTACAACTAGTAATGAATTTTACGTAGATAATCACAAGTCGACAATCAGGTCGTTATACAATATAATGACAGCACTTTGGCTCCTGCCGGCTGACAAACATGACACACATGCCACATATAAATTACACACATGCATCACATACACATGAGCCATACTATTCACATCAAACCTGCAAAACAAAGTTATGCATAGAATCGCATTCTACCGGTTTGTGTGTCGGGTACGAAATACACGGCGCTACACACACATTTTCGAAAATCACAGATCACATCTGAACTCCGATCATGCCAAATTTTCTGATCTGACCGATCTTATCGATCATCGTGAGTCCGATTCGGGTTTACGTTTCACTGTTGACCCTGATGGCGGATGACCGACCGGTAGGGGTAGATCGTGTCACGACCTCATCGACTCCGATCATCAGAAAACATAGCCTCTTCAATCCCCATGTGCAATTGATCTCATCAACCATGCACATAGCCTATCCCATCAAGGACAACAGATCTCATCTGCTGTCTCCACATATCTAATATGCATACGATCTGAATCCAAATCCTATAGCAGAGGCTCTGATACCACTGTTGGGATCTACGGTCGGGTGCGTCGACTTCAATTTTAAATTTCCTATGCGCAGAACAACCAAGAACATGCTACGGGAGATGGATCACAGTTCGTTACCACTAGACGTGCAGTGCTGTGCAGCGGAAGAAGAGTTGGGGCAGCGCGTCCGTGTGGATCGTCTCCTCCTCGTCCGATCTCCCTTGAACAGCCGATCGTCCGATCCCACGTACAAGTTCGCCCGAGCAGCGCAAGTGCACTGCCTCTAACGATATCCGCGCGTGCAGGAGGAACACTGTGCGGCGGACTGCTAGGTCTGATCACACAGTCGACGGTGAGTGGAGGTGGCTATTCGCAACACATGCAAACCCTAGTCACAGCGCCGAAGCGATCAACCGCATGAGTGTGCCGCACCTCCACTTTATATAGGCGTCCGTCGCGGGCTCAACACTTGGGCCTCGCACGAACCCTAAAGCCCACAAGTCTACTCGGCCACAATCCGAATACAGATCGGATCACATCCGACCAGTGTACTCGTATCCGACCTCGTAGGTTCCTTCCCTTAAGCGCGCGACCCCTTAGGTTCAAGTCGGCTTGGTCGCAGTTCGGATTACCTCCGACCTGCATGGTTGGTAGCAGCCTCTAGCAAGGCGTGCCGACCATTAAGCAGACTATGAAGTTAGTTAGGCGAACCTGTACAACATGTCACACTTCTATTCCCTTTGCCTCACGATATATGTTGTCAGGCTCAAGGCGAGACTGTCATCCTTGTGCTAGCCCGACCTCTTTCTCGTTCTAGTGATACGGACCACAAACCGGATTATCTCATAATCCCTGTCGCATGGCCATGCTTATCCTGGTCGGATCACACGAGGGGCCCAGAGTATATCTCTCCTGATCAGAGGGGCAAATCCCATCTTGCTCGACCATGTCTCGCAGCATGGGACTGGACAAACCCGAAACCTACCTTTGTAACTACCCAGTCACGGAGTAGCGTTTGGTTGGCCCAAAGCAAGTCTGTCACCATCCCGAGTACATGCGTCAGCTCAGGTCTTAGGACATAGAATGTATGTTGTACTAGAGACTCACAGATGACATATCGCTGCGTCTCATAGTTGGGTCTGTCCGACTCGGACCTTATCTCGACTCGGATCCGACTACGTCGAATCCGAACAGACCTTTCCAAGTCCATATTATCCGGTTAGCATCCAATGCTCCATGGCTAGTGAGATCGAGCCATCGACTGTGTCATATGCTAGTCTAGTCGGCTGCGCATCCACACAGACCTTTCGACTAGGGACCTTTTAGGACAGTCATCATACAATGCATAGTCCCACAAACAAGTCACGTACTTGTTGATACACATCATTGATAATGTCCAAGGACTATCTTTATTCATAAACACATAGGAAATATCATCATACATGATTGCCTCTAGGACATATCTCCAATAGTTGGGGGAGTATAAACCTTTACCATTCTGTTTGGGAACTGCCTATAATGCATATAGTATGGAAGATAGAGCCATCTCATAGTTGTTGCATTGACAGTGAAAGTATGCCGCTCAAAATGTTATTCAATCTCTATTTTAAAATCGAGCTCTGGCACCTCTGCAAATGCCTGCTTCCCTCTGCGAAGGGATTATCTATTTACTTTTATGTTGAGTCATCACCTTCTTATTAAAAAGCACCGCTGGAGGGCACACTGTCATTTGCATTCATTATTGTTGGTTTATAATGGGTATTACTTGACTGGATCTCTTTTACCATGAATTATAATGTTTAGTCAGTCCTTGATCTTTAAAGGTGCTCTGCATTTATGTTTTGCGGTCTCAGAAAGGGCTAGCAAGATACCATTTTGTTATATCATGTTATGATTGTTTTGAGAAAGTGTTGTCATCCGAGTTTTATTATTATGGCTCGCTAGCTGATTATGCTATTGATATGAGTAATTATGAGACCTAAGTGTTATTGTGAGTATTGTTAGTTCATAATATATGCTGAAACCTGAATGCTGGCTTTGCATGTTTACAACAACAAGAGCACACAGAGTTTATGAAAGTTTTTCTTTATCACTTTCAGTTTATCAACTGAATTGCTTGAGGACAAGCAAAGTTTTAAGCTTGGGGGAGTTGATACGTCTCCAACGTATCTACTTTTCCAAATACTTTTGCCCTTGTTTTGGACTCTAACTTGCATGATTTGAATGAAACTAACCCGGACTGACGCTGTTTTCAGCAGAATTGCCATGATGTTGTTTCATGTGTAGAAAACAAAAGTTCTCGGAATGTCCTGAAAATCCACAAAGGCACTTTTTGGAAAATATGAAAAATACTGGAGAAAGAATCAAGACCAGGGGGGCCACACCCTGTCCACGAGGGTGGGGGGCGCGCCCTCCCCCCTGGGCGCGCCCCCTGTCTCGTGGGCCCCCTGAGGCTCCGCCGACCTCAACTCCAACTCCATATATTCCGTCTCGCAGAGAAAAAAATGAGAGAGAAAGTTTCATCGTGTTTTACGATACGGAGCCGCTGCCAAGCCCTAATCTCTCTCGGGAGGGCTGATCTGGAGTCCGTTCGGGGCTCCGGAGAGGGGGATTCATCACCGTCGTCATCATCAACCATCCTCCATCACCAATTTCATGATGCTCACCGCCGTGCGTGAGTAATTCCATCGTAGGCTTGCTGGACGGTGATGGGTTGGATGAGATTTACCATGTAATCAAGTTAGTTTTGTTAGGGTTTGATCCCTAGTATCCACTATGTTCTGAGATTGATGTTGCTATGACTTTGCTATGCTTAATGCTTGTCACTAGGGCCCGAGTGCCATGATTTTTTCAGATCTGAACCTGTTATGTTTTCATGAATATATGTGTGTTCTTGATCCTATCTTGCAAGTCTATAGTCACCTATTATGTGTTATGATCTGACAACCCCGAATGACAATAATCGGGATACTTCTCGGTGATGACCATAGTTTGAGGAGTTCATGTATTCACTATGTGCTAATGCTTTGTTCCGGTTCTCTATTAGAAGGAGGCCTTAATATCCCTTAGTTTCCGCTAGGACCCCGCTGCCACGGGAGGGTAGGACAAAAGATGTCATGCAAGTTCTTTTCCATAAGCACGTATGACTATTTACGGAATACATGCCTACATTACATTGATGAACTGGAACTAGTTCTGTGTCACCCTATGTTATAACTATTACACGAGGAATCACATCCAACATAATTATCCATCACTGATCCATTGCCTACGAGCTTTTCCCATCTTGTGCTTCGCTTATTTACTTTTTCGTTGCTATTGTTACAATCACTACAAAACCCAAAAACATTACTTTTGCTACTGTTACCTTTATTATCATACTACTTTGCTACTAAATACTTTGCTGCAGATACTAAGTTATCCAGGTGTGGTTGAATTGACAACTCAACTGCTCATACTCAAGAATATTCTTTGGCTCCCCTTGTGTCGAATCGATAAATTTGGGTTGAATACTTTACCCTCGAAAGCTGTTGCGATCCCCTACACTTGTGGGTTATCAAACGTCTTCCCGAGGGGAACAAGTGCCCGACCAGTTTCGAGGAGGCGAGGAAAATCGTGTGTCCTCTGGATTTACCGCACGTGTAATACCATGTGTGCATGAACAATTGCATCATTTATTGGGACGAGCACGCGGAGTCTACCATATGTCCAGTGTGCGGCGTCACTCGATACAAGAAGAGGAAGAAAGCTCCTCGAAAAGTGGTGTGGTACTTTCCGATCACTCCTCGTCTGCAGCGGTATTTCACGGACCCTAAGGTAGCAAAGCTCCTGTGTTGGCACGAAGATAGGGAGGAGAAGAAGCAAGAAGATGACGGAAATGATTCGGAGATAAATAAAAAAGACAAGATGCTGAGTCACCTTAAGGATGCGAGCCAGTGGCAAGCGTTGAACTTCGAACACCCAGAATTTGGGGACGATCCAAGGAACATCGTGTTGGGCGCGAGCACCGATGGAGTCAATCCTTTTGGCAGCCAGAGAAGCACACATAGCACCTGGCCTGTGTTTGTGTGGATGTACAACCTTCCCCCCTAGTTGTGCATGAAGAGGAAGTACATTCACATGAGTAGGCTAATTGAAGGGCGGAAACAACTAGGGAACGACATCAATCTGTATCTGGGGCTGCTGAAAGAGGAGCTAGACACGCGGTGGAAAACGCCAGCCAATACGTGGGACGCCGTAGAGAAAGAATATTTCCCTATGAGAGCCGCACTGCTCACAACGGTGCACGACTATCTCGGTTACGAATATGTCGCGGGGCAGGTGGTCCGTGGATTTTCTGGATGTGTCAGGTGCATGGATGACACAACGTATCGCTAGCTAGATAGAGATCCCAGGTCTTCAAAAACCGTGTTCATGGGACATCAAAGGTGGCTTCGCGATGATGACTCATGGAGAAAATGCAAGGATCTGTTCGATGGTGAAACCGAACCCCGAAGACGCCCGCATATGAGGAGCGGCAAGGAAATAGACGAGCTGTTGAAAAATTGGAAAGAGTGCTCGGAGCCGGGAAAGAAGCGAAAGGTGCTAGAGCCGCTGCCAAAGGTATGGAAAACAAGGTCTGTTTTCTGGGACTCGCCGTACTTGAAGATCCTCCGTGTGCCTCACAACCTTGATGTCATGCATATCATGAATAACGTGTGCAAGAGTCTGCTTGGTACCCTGCTCAACATGCCAGAGAGGACCAAAGATGGGCCGAAAGCAAGGGCAAACTTGAAATCAATGGACATCAGGGAGGAGCTTCACGCTAATGATGATGATGATGATGATGAGGCAAAGGACAGGGAAAGTCATCGCAAAGGCAAAAAGGCCAAGAAGATCGGAAATGACTGCCCTCCCGCGTGCTTCACTCTAAGTCAGGAGGAGATCGAGCCGTTTTTCACCTGCCTCATAGGAGTAAAACTTCCTTACGGTTACGCAGGGAAGATAAGCAGATACCTAGACTCAGCGAAGCAGAAGTTCAGCGGGATGAAGTCTCATGACTGTCACGTGCTGATGATGCAGATACTTCCAGTTACAATCCATGGGATCATGGACGCGCACGTCCGTGAAATGCTATTTGGCCTATGCAACTTTTTCGACGTCATCTCTCGGAAGTCGGTTGGCGTGAGGCAACTCAGAAGTCTATAGGAAGAGATCATGGTGATACTATGCGAGCTTGAGATGTACTTCCCGCCCGCATTCTTCGATGTTATGGTGCATCTGCTGGTCCATATCGTGGAGGATATCATCCAACTCGGGCCGACGTTCCGACACAGCATGATGCCGTTCGAAAGGATGAATGGTGTCATCAAAGGATACATTCGCAACATGTCACGTCCAGAGGGAAGCATAGCCAAGGGCTTTCTGAGCGAAGAGTGCATCTCCTACTACATGAATTATCTAGGCATCGAGAACCCCGTTGGTCTGCCCGTCAACAGGCACCTCGGCAGGCTCGCTGGATGGGGTCACGGCGAGGGTCACCGCGAAATGCATGTTGACTTCAAGGGTCGACTCACCGATTCTGAAAGAGCAAACCTAGTCACGCTACAACACATAGACGTGGTCGATACTTGGGTGGTAGAGCACAAAACCTTTATTGAGAAGACGTACAATGACCGAGGCCAACAGAGGACGGATGGAGATATAATCAAAGAGCACAACTCATGTTTCATGCATTGGTTCAAGGAGAAGCTTCTATCGTACCCTTTACATGAGGATTCTTCCGCGGAAGAAAAACTCATATTTGCCTTGTCGTAGGGCGCCGAGCATAACCTGATGACCTATGAGGCGTACGATATCAACGGCTACACATTCTACACCTAGGAAAAGGACATGAAGAGCGATGATTATCAGAACTCCAGGGTAATGATGGAATCCTACACCGGTAACGACAAGGAACAGATACTACAGAAGGATCGAGGAGATCTGGGAGCTGAGCTACGCTGGAGAGGATGTCCCGATGTTCCGTGTCAGATGGGCCAAGAGCGTCCTAAAAGAAGACCGGTATTTCACCACCATGGTTATACCCGAAGCCAAATCCAAGACCGCAGGCGCAAACGTCATCGCAAAAAATGAGCCATGGGTACTGGCTTCCCAAGTGGACCAATGCTTCTTCATTACCGACCCGTCAAAGCCCAGTCGTGTTGTCGTGAGGAGAGGCAAAAGGAAGATCATAGGAATGGACGGAGTCGCCAATGAGTAAGACTTCGACAAGTACGGCGACCCGAAGATGGAACATGACGACGACGATGAAGTACCATACACCACAAGAAGAAGCAGGACCATCCTACCTAAAGGACGTCCGTTCAAGAGAAGAGCTCCATTTGCGAAAAAGAAGGGCAAGAAGATTGTGAAAAGATAGCTAAGATCGATTGCATTTAAATTATAGTCTTCATTTCTTGATTGTATTTCAACATATGGAAATGGTACCTTTTGGATTGTAGTCTTCATCTCCCAAGTGGAAGTATCGACCACTTTCTTCTTGGATTTGTAATTTTTGTTCTTCTCCCTCTTGTTTTGTTGCAAATCATCATTTACAGGCACCTTGGGCTTTTTTGTGTTTTCTTCTGGTGTTTTAATTGTTTTTATTTATGTTTATTCTGGTAAAAAAAGATACCAATGGCGCACCAGAAGAAGGTGCGCCATTGCTATCAAGGTATTTATGGCGCACCCCTAGGAGGTGCGCCATTGATATACCAATTTACTTATATCGTAACATTTTTAAAATTTAGCAACTAAAAAAACTTATTAGATGCAACTAAAAAATAAGCATTTGCATCTAATTAGATGCAAATAATTATGGACATCACCTCCTAACTAAAAATGGTATATCGATAATTAGATGCAACCTACCTAAAAAATAATTAGATACAACTAAAAATCCAAAAAAATAATTAGATGCAACTAAAATCCAAAAAATGGTTAGTAATGGCGCACCAGGGGATGGTGCGCCATTGCTATCACGGTATTTATGGCGCACCCCTAGGTGGTGCGCCATTGATATACCAATTTACTTATATCGTAACATTTTAAAATTTAGCAACTAAAAAAAGTTATTAGATGCAACTAAAAAATAAGCATTTGCATCTAATTAGATGCAAATAATTATGGACATCACCTCCTAACTAAAAATGGTATATCGATAATTAGATGCAACCTACCTAAAAAATAATTAGATACAACTAAAAATCCAAAAAAATAATTAGATGCAACTAAAAATCCAAAAAATGGTTAGTAATGGCGCACCAGGGGATGGTGCGCCATTGCTATCACGGTATTTATGGCGCACCCCTAGGTGGTGCGCCATTGATATACCAATTTACTTATATCGTAACATTTTAAAATTTAGCAACTAAAAAAAGTTATTAGATGCAACTAAAAAATAAGCATTTGCATCTAATTAGATGCAAATAATTATGGACAGCACATTCTAACTAAAAATGGTATATCAATAATTAGATGCAACCTACCTAAAAAAATAATTAGATGCAACTAAAAATCCCAAAAAAAGTTAGTAATGGCGCACCAGGGGATGGTGCGCCATTGCTATCACGGTGTTTATGGCGCACCCCTAGAAGGTGCGCCATTGCTAACCTTCCCCCCACTAAAATATCCAAGTCGTTCCATCTCGCCAGCCATTCGTCCTTCTCCCATCTCGCCCCTTGCCTCTCGCCACCGCCGCCGATCCCCTTCCACCACCACGGCCGCCCCCACCCACCGGCGACCTCGCTCCCAGGCTCCTCTCCCCCAGAGCCCAGAAAGCCTCGCCGTCGCCCGACTCCTCCCCTAGACGCTGCCGCCTCCCGCCGCCTCCCCAAAACACCGCCGCCACCGCCGCCCGATGCCTCGACGTCGTCAATCTCCTCCGGCAGACTGGACTTCTCCCAGACGGTAACTCTTCGCCTCGCCTCCCCTCCTTTCCCCTCCTCGTCTAGGGTTTTCTATCCGCCCGGCCATGGCGGCTGCCTGTCTCTCCCCAGCGACACCGTCTCGAGGTGCCCCGCCATGTCCAAACTGGCCGTCACCAAGTTCTCCCCCTCCCGGTGACCAATGTTGATCCCGGAGAAGGAGGAGAAGAAGTGATGAGATGCTTAAGGCAGCTAGTGGGTTCTGTTATTATCAAGTGCTAGTTTCTAAATTTCTGTTTTGGCACTGGTGGAATGGAATGTTAAGCTTGCTCCTGAGAATTCAAATGTTTCATGTAGCTCATATGATAATGAAATTGATGCATGGAAGAAAGGTTTTAATTTTCAATATATCTCTAGTGTTGAATTGCATTATTGGGGCCAATAATGCACAATTTAGGTTGATGGTACAAAATCAAAATGAATCGAATATTGCATTTTTAGAGTTTTAAAGATTTGTGCTATTTACACATCACAAATATGTGGAATACGGGCACCATCTCAGAAGAACGACATAAGCATGTTAACCCAGATTCATGAAACTGTTATATAAAAGGCATTGTAATCTGTTTTTTCGTTTGAGCTAGATATTACCACCAATCTAGAACCTCTTCTCGCTGGCCCTCACACTGCTTGAAGGAGCTCATGTGTACTCCTACTAACTTGACCCTTGAAGTTCTCACCATGCCAAAACTTGTGGGTTAGATCCGCAAAGCGATGAACCAGTGGGAATACTCATTGATATTTTACATAAGCATCATCTCAGAAAGCACAATTAATACTAGCGATGATTAGTTCTTGCTATGTTATTGCTATGATTAGTTCCGCAAAGAGATGGTTAGTTCTTGCTATGTACTCCTACTAATCATCTGCAAAGCGATGATTAGTTCTTGCCATGTTCAGTTCATCATATGTTCAGTTCAGATCGATGGTTCTCTGTAATTAGGCTGGGCTATTTTGTCTATCACGTGTTTAGCAACCAACATTGATGAGGATAGCTTGCTGCTGTACTATTTGTCAATTGATCTTGCTGGGAGGTTGCCTACTAACAACAGCAAAAAGCCCAAAACTTAAAAGAAACTCCAAGGTTCATTGTTGAGGATAGCTTGCTGCTGTACTATTCATAGGTTTATTTCCTCATACTCCATGTTGAGATTGTGGTTGTATGTTGCAAAGATTAATTCTGAGAGTAGTAATAGGTGAGCAAGTAGCACCATTATGCATTTGCTGTTTGCTCAATTTTGTTTGTTGGTTCGAGGGAGCTAGAGTTGCATCTGCACATCAAGGAGCTGGAGCTGCATCTGCACGTCAAGGAGCTGGAGCTGCATCTGTTGTAGGTGGTCTAGTGCTGCCCATCTACTGCCCATTTCCTTTGGTACTGGAGTTGGAGTTTAGTGTACTGGACACTTTCATAAATTGCTAGGGTACTTCCTCTCCTTTCTCTGTTGTACTACTTGTGATGCTGCTGCTACTTGTGATTTTGCTGCTGCTGTACTACTTGTGATTTTGCTGCTACTTGTGATGATGCTGCTGTACTACTTGTGATGATGCTGCCGTACTACTTGTGATGATGATGCTGCTGTACTACTTGTGATGTGCTACCTCTTGAGCACTGCGTTGGATTTCCCCGAAGAGTAGAGGATGATGCAGCAAAGTAGCGTAAGTATTTCCCTCAGTTTTTGAGAACCAAGGTATCAATCCAGTAGGAGGCCACGCAGAAGTCCCTCGTACCTGCACAAAACGATAGCTACTCGCAACCAACGTGATTAGGGGTTGTCAATCCCTTCACAGTCACTTACAAGGGTGAGATCTGATAGAGATGATAAATAATATTTTTGGTATTTCTGATATAGAGATGCAAAGTGAAAAGTAAAAGGCAAAGTAAAAACAAAGCAAGTATTAAAGTAATGGAGATTGATATGATGAAAATAGACCCGGGGGCCATAGGTTTCACTAGTGGCTTCTCTCAAGAGCATAAGTATTCTACGGTGGGTGAACAAATTACTGTTGAGCAATTGATAGAATTGAGCATAATTATGAGTATATCTAGGTATGATCATGTATATAGGCATCACGTCCGAGACAAGTAAACCAAAACGATTCTGCATCTACTACTATTACTCCACTCATCGACCGCTATCCAGCATGCATCTAGAGTATTAAGTTAAAAACAGAGTAACGCCTTAAGCAAGATGACATGATGTAGAGGGATAAATTCATGCAATATGATAAAAACCCCATCTTGTTATCCTCGATGGCAACAATACAATACATGCCTTGCAACCCTTTCTGTCACTGGGTAAGGACACCACAAGATCGAACCCAAAGCTAAGCACTTCTCCCATTGCAAGAACTACCAATCTAGTTGGCCAAACCAAACGGATAATTCGAAGAGACTTGCAAAGATAACTCAATCATACATAAAATAATTCAGAGAAGATTCAAATATTATTCATAGATAAGATGGATCATAAACCCACAATTCATTGGTCTCAACAAACACACCGCAAAAAGGAGATTACATCGAATAGATCTCCACAAGAGAGGGGGAGAACATTGTATTGAGATCCAAAAAGAGAGAAGAAGCCATCTAGCTACTAACTATGGACCCGAAGGTCTGAGGTAAACTACTCACACTTCATCGGAGGGGCTATGGTGTTGATGTAGAAGCCCTCCATGGTGGATGTCCCTCCGGCGGAGCTCCGGAACAGGCCCCAAGATGGGATCTCGTGGATACAGAAAGTTGCGGCGGTGGAATTAGGTTTTTGGCTCCATATTTGATCGGTCGGGGGTACGTAGGTATATATAGGAGGAAGGAGTACGTCGGTGGAGCCACAGGGGGCCCACGAGGCAGGGGGGCGCGCCCAGGGGGCGCGCCCCACCCTCGTGACCGCCTATTTTGTTCCTTGGAGTAGGGTCCAAGTCTCCTGGATCACGTTCGGTGAGAAAATCACATTCCCGAAGGTTTCATTCTGTTTGGACTCTGTTTGATATTCTGTTTCTTCGAAACACTGAAATAGGCAAAAAAACAACAATTCTAGGCTGGGTCTCCGGTTAATAGGTTAGTCCCAAAAATAATATAAAAGTGGAAAATAAATCCCAATATAGTCCAAAACAATAGCTAAAGTAGCATGGACCAATCAAAAATTATAGATACGTTGGAGACGTATCAGGCATCCCCAAGCTTAATTCCTGCTCGTCCTCGAGTAGGTAAATGATAAAAAGAGAATTTTTGATGCGGAGTGATACTTTGGCATAATTTCAATGTAAATCTTCTTAATTGTGGTATGAATATTCAGATCCGAAAGATTCAAGACAAAAGTTCATATTGACATAAAAATAATAATACTTCAAGCATACTAACTAAGCTATTATGTCTTCTCAAAATAGCATGGTAAAAGAAAGTTCATCCCTACAAAATCATATAGTTAGGCTATGCTTCATTTTCGTCACACAAAGATGTTCCCAACTTTTATACCCCCGATGAGAAGCCAAGCAATTGTTTCATACTTAAATGATCTCAAACTTTTCAATCTTCACGCAATACATGAGCGTGAGCCATGGATATAGCACTATGGGTGGAATAGAATATGATGATGGGGATTGTTTGGAGAAGACAAAAAAGGAGAAAGTCTCACATTAACGAGGATAATCAACGGACTATGGAGATACCCATCAATTGATGTCAACATGAGGAGTAGGGATTGCCATGCAACGGATGCACTAGAGCTATGAATACTCAACAAAAGAAAACTAGTGGGTGTGCATCCAACTTGCTTGCTCACGAAGACCTAGGGCATTTGAGGAAGCCCATCGTAGGAATATACAAGCCAAGTTCTGTAATGAAAAATTCCCACTAGTATAAAAAAGACAACTTATGAGACTCACTACATGAAGAAGAAGGTGCTACTTTGAAGCACAACTTATGAGACTCACTATATGAAGAACAAGGTGTTACTTTGAAGCACAAGTGTGGAAAAAGAGATAGTTGCATTGCCCTTTTTAATTATTTTCTTTTTTTGGGGGCCTTTCTTTTTTTTCTTTTTTTGGCCTTTCTTTTTTCTTGATTGGGTAATGCTCTAATAATGATGATCATCACACTTCTATTGATTACAACATAATGATTACAACTCGAAACTAGAACAAGATATGACTCTATATGAATGCCTCTGGCGGTGTACCGGGATGGTGCAATGAATCAAGAGTGACATGTATGAAAAATAATGCATGGTGGCTTTGCCACAAATACGATGTCAACTACATGATCATGCAATGGCAACATGACAAAAGTAATGTATGTCATGATGATGATGAATGAAACGGTGGAAAGTTGCATGGCAATATATCTCAGAATGACTATGGAAATGCCATAATAGGTAGGTATGGTGGCTGTTTTGAGGAAGATATAAGGAGGTTTATGTGTGATAGAGAGTATCATATCACGGGGTTTGGATGCACCGGCGAAGTTTGCACCAACTCTCAAGGTGAGAAAGGGCAATGCACGGTACCGAAGAGGCTAGCAAAGGCGGAAAGGTAAAAGTGCGTATTATCCATGGACTCAACATTAGTCAAAAGAACTCATATACTTATTACAAAAATTTAGAAGTCATCAAAAATTAAGTACTACGCGCATGCTCCTAGGGGGATAGATTGGTAGGAAAAATACCATCGCTCATCCCCGACCGCCACTCATAAGGATGCACACGCGAGGTACACTTCATGTTTCAAATTTGTTACACAACTTTAACCATATGTGCATGCTACGGGACTTGCAAACTTCAACACAAGCATTTCTCAAATTCACAACTACTCAACTAGCATGACTTTGATATTATCACCTCCATATCTCAAAATAATTATCAAGCATCAAACTTATCTTAGTATTCAACGCACTCAAAAGAAAGTTTCACATATCTTGAATACCAAGTATATTAATATTAAGCAAATTACCATGCTATTAATGACTCTCAAAATAATCTAAGTGAAGCATGAGATCAATAGTTTCTTTAAAAAAAATCCACCACCGTGCTCTAAAAGATCTAAGTGAAGCACTAGAGCAAGAATTATCACGCTCAAAAGATATAAGTGAAGCACTATGAGCAAAACTATCAAGCTCAAAAGATATAAGTGAAGCACATAGAGTATTCTAGAAAATTCCAATTTGTGTATGGCTCTCCCAAAAGGTGTGTACAGCAAGGATGATTGCGGTAAACTAACAAGCAAAGACGCAAATAATACAAGACGCTCCAAGCAAAACACATATCATGTGGTGAATAAAAATATAGCTCCAAGTAAATTACCGATGGAAGTAGACGAAAGAGGGGATGCCTTCCGGGGCATCCCCCAGCTTTGACTTTTTGGTGTCCTTGGATTATCTTGGGGGTGCCATGGGCATCCCCAAGCTTAGGCTCTTTCCACTCCTTGTTCCATAATCCATCAAAAGAATTCACCCAAAACTTGAAAACTTCACAACACAAAACTCAATAGAAATCTCGTGAGCTCCGTTAGAGAAAGAAAACAAATGACTACTTTAAGGTACTATAATTAACTCATTCTTTATTTATATTGGTGTTAAACCTACTGTATTCCAACTTCTCTATGGATTATAAACTATTTTACTAGCCCTAGATTCATCAAAATAAGCAAACAACACACGCAAAACAGAATCTGTGAAAAACAGAACAGTCTGTAGTAATTTATAACTAACGCAAACTTCTGGAACTCTAAAAATCCTATCAAAATAGGAAGTCCTGTACAATTTATCTATTGAACAGAAGCAAAAAGAATCAATGCAAAATAACGTTCCTGTGATTTAACAAAATTATATTCGTGCGCGCAAAGTTTCTGTTTTTCAGCAGAATCAAATCAACTATCATCGTAGGTTATCCTATAGGTTCTACTTGGACAAACACTAATTAAAACATAAAACCACATCTAACCAGAGGCTAGATTGATTATTTATTCCTAAACAGAAGCAAAAACAAAAAAATAAAATAAAATTGGGTTGCCTCCCAACAAGCGCTATCGTTTAACGCCCCTAGCTAGGCATTGATATTTCAATGACGCTCACAAGGAAGACAAGAATTGAAGCACAAAGAGAGCATCATAAAACACATGATAAACACATATAAGTCTAACATACTTCCTATGCATAGGCATCTTATAGGCAAACAAATTATCAAGGCAAGCAAAAACTAGCATATGCAAGGAGGCGGAAAGAAACAATAGCAATCTCAACATAACGAGAGGTAATTTATCAGCATGAAAATTTCTATGACCATATTTTACTCTCTCATAATAATTACATGTGGGATCATAAGCAAATTCAACAAAATATATATCACATAAAATATTTTCAACATGATCCACATGCATGCAAAGTTGACACTCTTCCGAAATAGTGGGATTAACATTAACTAAAGTCATGACCTCTCCAAACCCACTTTTATCAAAAATTTCATAAGATTGAATATTCTCCAAATATGTGGGATCTAGAGTTGACACTCTTCCAAACCCACTTTCAATATTATTGCAAACAATATTATCAATCTCATATTCATCATGGGGATTAAATAAATTTTCAAGATCATAAGAAGAATCACCCCAATCATGATCATTACAACAAGTAGTAGACATAGCAAAACTAGCATCCCCAAGCTTAGGGTTTTGCATATTATTAGCAAAATTGACATCAAGAGAATTTATAGTAAAATCATTTAAATCATGCTTTTCGTTGAGGGAGCTATCAAGCATGGGTGCAATAGCAACGATCTCATTTTTAACATAAGGAACTATAGCAAATTCGTCTTCATAAATATTCGCTTCATGGCCACAAGAATAGCAAGCATTATGTTCATCAAGGGATATTTCAATCAAATCATCGTAATCATCATTATCTATAGATTCATGCACATCATTATTTTCTTTCAAAGCAACGGTCATTCTTTCAATAAATTCTTGGAAATAGACATTATGAGCAAGGTTTTCATTGCAATATTTAAGTATGACGGAATTTTCAGATTTGTTGAGAGTAAAATCATACTTTTCAATCAAAGAAGCAACTTCATGAGCACCCTTAAAAATGACAAATTCTTCAATTTGTTCTTATCATAGTAACTATAAACACCCTTTGCATAAGAAGATAAGATTTCATTACCATTGAACTCACATAGGTAGGGAAGGTGTTTTTAGGGTTCTTAGAGCAACAAGTAAAATCACACATTTCACAAAGATTCCAAGCATAGCAGAGCAAACTATTTATATGATACCGTAAGAGTCTCCCTTTTTTAGATAAACGATGACGCACAAAATGAGCATGCTCATCTAAAGATTTCCCATCAACTAGGCTAGTTGGGGTTTCATCACGAGCGCATAAGGATCGAAGATGATCCAAGTAGAACACTTTAAGAGGATCCATATCAATAGATTTTTAGCAAGCAAAGATGCAGGCATATAGAATGCACAAGGAAACACAAACAAAGATACATACGGGAAGAAGGCGAACGAAAAAGAGAGGGCGAATAAAACGGCAAGGGTGAAGTGGGGGAGAGGAAAACGAGAGGCAAATGGCAAATAATGTAATGCGAGAGATAGGGATTGTGATGGGTACTTGGTATGGTTGACTTGCTCTTGCGTGAGCCTCCCCGGCAACGGCGCCAGAAATTCTTCTTGCTACCTCTTGAGCACTGCTACCTCTTGAGCACTGCGTTGGATTTCCCCGAAGAGGAGAGGATGATGCAGCAAAGTAGCGTAAGTATTTCCCTCAGTTTTTGAGAACCAAGGTATCAATCCAGTAGGAGGCCATGCACAAGTCCCTCGTACATGCACAAAACGATAGCTACTCGCAACCAATGCGATTAGGGGTTGTCAATCCCTTCACGGTCACTTACGAGGGTGAGATCTGATAGAGATGATAAATAATATTTTTGGTATTTTTGATATAGAGATGCAAAGTGAAAAGTAAAAGGCAAAGTAAAAACAAAGCAAGTATTAAAGTAATGGAGATTGATATGATGAAAATAGACCCAGGGGCCATAGGTTTCACTAGTGGCTTCTCTCAAGAGCATAAGTATTCTACGGTGGGTGAACAAATTACTGTTGAGCAATTGACAGAATTGAGCATAGTTATGAGTATATCTAGGTATGATCATGTATATAGGCATCACGTCCGAGACAAGTAAACCGAAACAATTCTGCATCTACTACTATTACTCCAATCATCGACCGCTATCCAGCATGCATCTAGAGTATTAAGTTAAAAACAGAGTAACGCCGTAAGCAAGATGACATGATGTAGAGGGATAAATTCATGCAATATGATAAAAACCCCATCTTGTTATCCTCGATGGCAACAATACAATACGTGCCTTGCAACCCTTTCTGTCACTGGGTAAGGACACCGCAAGATCGAACCCAAAGCTAAGCACTTCTCTCATTGCAAGAACTACCAATCTAGTTGGCCAAATCAAACGGATAATTCGAAGGGACTTGCAAAGACAACTCAATCATACATAAAAGAATTTAGAGAAGATTCAAATATTATTCATAGATAAGCTAGATCATAAGCCCACAATTCATCGGTCTCAACAAACACAACGCAAAAAGAAGATTACATCAAATAGATCTCCACAAGAGAGGGGGAGAACATTGTATTGAGATCCAAAAAGAGAGAAGAAGCCATCTAGCTACTAACTATGGACCCAAAGGTCTGAGGTAAACTACTCACACTTCATTGGAGGGGCTATGGTGTTGATGTAGAAGCCCTCCGTGGTGGATGCCCCCTCCGGTGGAGCTCCGGAACAGGCCCCAAGATGGGATCTCGTGGATACAGAAAGTTGCGGCAGTGGAATTAGGTTTTTGGCTCCGTATTTGATCTGTCGGGGGTACGTAGTTATATATAGGAGGAAGGAGTACGTCGGTGGAACAACAGGGGGCCCACGAGGTAGGGGGCGCGCCCCCACCATCGTGACCGCCTCTTTTGTTCCTTGGAGTAGGGTCCAAGTCTCCTGGATCACGTTTGGTGAGAAAATCACATTCCCGAAGGTTTCATTCCGTTTGGACTCCATTTGATATTCTGTTTCTTCGTAACACTGAAATAGGCAAAAAACAGCAATTCTGGGCTGGGCCTCTGGTTAATAGGTTAGTCCCAAAAATAATATAAAATGGAAAACAAAGCCCAATATAGTCCAAAACAGTAGCTAAAGTAGCATGGAGCAATCAAAAATTATAGATACGTTGGAGACGTATCAGGCATCCCCAAGCTTAATTCCTGCTCGTCCTCGAGTAGGTAAATGATAAAAAGAGATTTTTTGATGCGGAGTGATACTTTGGCATAATTTCAATGTAAATCTTCTTAATTGTGGTATGAATATTCGGATCCAAAAGATTCAAGACAAAAGTTCATATTGACATAAAAATAATAATACTTCAAGCATACTAATTAAGCAATTATGTCTTCTCAAAATAGCATGGCAAAATAAAGTTCATCCCTACAAAATCATATAGTTAGGCTATGCTTCATTTTTGTCACACAAAGATGTTCCCAACTTCTATACCCCCGATTACAAGCCAAGCAATTGTTTCATACTTAAATAATCTCAAACTTTTTCAATCTTCACGCAATACATGAGCGTGAGCCATGGATATAGCACTATGGGTGGAATAGAATATGATGATGGGGATTGTATGGAGAAGACAAAAAAGGAGAAAGTCTCACATTGACGAGGATAATCAACGGGCTATGGAGATGCCCATCAATTGATGTCAACATGAGGAGTAGGGATTGCCATGCAACGGATGCACTAGAGCTATGAATGCTCAACAAAAGAAAACTAGTGGGTGTGCATCCAACTTGCTTGCTCACGAAGACCTAGGGCATTTGAGGAAGCCCATCGTAGGAATATACAAGCCAAGTTCTATAATGAAAAATTCCCACTAGTATAAAAAAGACAACTTATGAGACTCACTACATGAAGAACAAGGTGCTACTTTGAAGCACAACTTATGAGACTCACTATATGAAGAACAAGGTGCTACTTTGAAGCACAAGTGTGGAAAAAGAGATAGTAGCATTGCCCTTTTTATTTATTTTCTTTTTTTTGGGCCTTTCTTTTTTTGGCCTTTTTTTGATTGGGCAATGCTCTAATAATGATGATCATCACACTTCTATTGATTACAACATAAGGATTACAACTCAAAACTAGAACAAGATATGACTCTATATGAATGCCTCTGGCGCTATACCGGGATGGTGCAATGAATCAAGAGTGACATGTATGAAAAATAATGCATGGTGGCTTTGCCAATACGATGTCAACTACATGATCATGCAATGGCAATATGACAAAAGTAATGTATGTCATGATGATGATGAATGGAACGATGGAAAGTTGCATGGCAATATATCTCGGAATGGCTCTGAAAATGCCATAATAGGTAGGTATGGTGGTTGTTTTGAGGAAGATATAAGGAGATTTATGTGTGATAGAGCATATCATATCATGGGGTTTGGATGCACCGGCGAAGTTTGCACCAACTCTCAAGGTGAGAAAGGGCAATGCACGGTACTGAAGAGGCTAGCAAAGGCGGAAAGATAAAAGTGCGTATAATCCATGGACTCAACATTAGTCAAAAGAACTCATATACTTATTGCAAAAATTTAGAAGTCATAAAAAATCAAGTACTACGTGCATGCTCCTAGGGGGATAGATTGGTAGGAAAAAGACCATCGCTCGTCCCCGACCGCCACTCATAAGGATGCACAAGCCAGGTACACTTCATGTTTCAAATTTGTTACACAACTTTAACCATACGTGCATGCTATGGGACTTGCAAACTTCAACACAAGAATTTCTCAAATTCACAACTACTCAACTAGCACGACTTTGATATTATCACCTCCATATCTCAAAACAATTATCAAGCATCAAACTTATCTTAGTATTCAACACACTCAAAAGAAAGTTTCACATATCTTGAATACCAAGTATATTAATATTAAGCAAATTACCATGCTATTAACGACTCTCAAAATAATCTAAGTGAAGCATGAGAGATCAATAGTTTATTTAAAACAAATCCACCACCGTGCTCTAAAAGACCTAAGTGAAGCACTAGAGCAAGAATTATCACGCTCAAAAGATATAAGTGAAGCACTATGAGCAAACTATCAAGCTCAAAAGATATAAGTGAAGCACATAGAGTATTCTAACAAATTCCAATTTGTGTATGGCTCTCTCAAAAGGTGTGTACAGCAAGGATGATTGCGGTAAACTAACAAGCAAAGACGAAAATAATACAAGACGCTCCAAGCAAAACACATATCATGTGGTGAATAAAAATATAGCTCCAAGTAAATTACCGATGGAAGTAGACGAAAGAGGGGATGCCTTCCGGGGCATCCCCAAGCATTGACTTTTTGGTGTCCTTGGATTATCTTGGGGGTGCCATGGGCATCCCCAAGCTTAGGCTCTTGCCACTCCTTGTTCCATAATCCATCAAAAGAATTCACCCAAAACTTGAAAACTTCACAACACAAAACTCAATAGAAATCTCGTGAGCTCCGTTAGAGAAAGAAAACAAAAGACTACTTTAAGGTACTGTAATGAACTCATTATTTATTTATATTGGTGTTAAACCTACTGTATTCCAAATTCTCTATGGATTATAAACTATTTTACTAGCCATAGATTCATCAAAATAAGCAAACAACACACGCAAAACAGAATCTGTCAAAAACAGAACAGTCTGTAGTAATCTGTGACTAACGCAAACTTCTAGAACTCTAAAAATCCTACCAAAATAAGAAGTCCTGGACAATTTGCCTATTGAACAGAATAAAAAAGAATGAATGCAAAATCACGTTTCTGTGATTTAACACAATTATATTCGTGCGTGCAAAGTTTCTGTTTTTCAGCAGAATCAAATCAACTATCATCGTAGGTTATCCTATAGGTTCTACTTGGCACAAACACTAATTAAAACATAAAACCACATCTAACCAGAGTCTAGATTAATTATTTATTCATAAACAGAAGCAAAAATAAAAAACAAAAAATAAAATTGGGTTGCCTCCCAACAAGCGCTATCGTTTAACGCCCCTAGCTAGGCATAAAAGCAAGGATAGATCTAGGTATTGCCATCTTTGGTAGGCAATCCTTAAGTGGCTCTAATGATAGATTCATATGGTAATTTTATTTTCTTTCTAGGGAAGTATTCATGCCCTTCTTTAAGGGAAATTGGAAACTAATATTCCCTTCCTTCATATCAATAATTGCACCAATCGTTCTAAGGAAAGGTCTACCAAGAATAATAGGACATGAAGGATTGCAATCTATATCAGGAACGATAAAATCTACGGGCACATAATTCCTATTTGCAACAATAAGAACATGATTAATTCTCTCCATAGGCTTTTTAATAGTGGAATCCGCAAGATGCAAGTTTAGAGAGCAATCATCAAAGTTACGGAAATCTAGCAAATCACACAAAGTTTTGGGAATAGTGGAGACACTAGCACCCAAATCACACAAGGCATGAAACTCATAATTTTTAATTTTAATTTTAATAGTAGGTTCCCACTCATCATAGAGTTTTCTAGGGATATAAACTTTCAACTCAAGTTTTTCTTCATAAGATTGCATCAAGGCATCAACAATGTGTTCGGTAAAGGCCTTATTTTGACTATAAGCATGAGGAGAATTTAGCACGGATTGCAACAAGGAAATACAATCAATTAGAGAGCAATTTTCATAATTAAATTCCTTGAGATCCAAAATAGTGGGTTTAGCAACATCTAGGTTTTTATTTCTTTCAATCCCACTTTCATCAATTTCATCATCAAGGTCTAAAAACTCCGAATTCTTAGAACACCTTCTAGGTAAAGGAAGATCATATTCAGTTTCATCAAGATTCATATTGCAAAACAAAGATTTAATGGGGGACACATCAATAATTTTTAGATCTTCATCTTGATTTTCATAGGAATTGGAAGAACACGCTTTAATAAAGGCATCTTTGGAAGCACGCATCCTAGCGGTTCTTTCTTTGCACTCATCAATGGAAATTCTCATAGCTTTGAGAGACTCATTGATATCATGTTTAGGAGGAATAGATCTAAGCTTTAAAGAATCAATTTCAAGAGAAATTCTATCAACGTTCCTAGCCAAATCATCAACTTTAAGCAATTTCTCTTCAAGCAAAGCATTAAAATTCTTTTGTGAATTCATAAATTCTTTAACACTACTCTCAAATTCAGAGGGCATCTTATTAAAATTACCATAAGAGTTATTGTAGGAATTTCCATAATTATTAGAAGGATTACTAGGATAAGGCCTAGGATTAAAATTCCCTCTATACACGTTGTTACCAAAACTATTCCTACCAACAAAATTCACATCCATAGATTCATTATTATTCTCAATCAAAGTAGACAAGGGCATATCATTATGATCAGAAGAAACACTCTTAGTAGCAAATAATTTCATAAGTTCATCCATCTTTCCACTCAAAACATTAATTTCTTCTATTGCATGCACTTTTTTATTAGTAGATCTTTCAGTATGCCATTGAGAATAATTTACCATAATATTATCTAGAAGTTTAGTAGCATCTCCTAGAGTGATTTCCATAAAAGTGCCTCCCGTGGCCGAATCTAAAAGATTTCTAGAAGCAAAATTCAATCCGGCATATTTTTTTTGTATAATCATCCACAAGTTCAAACCATGAGTAGGAAAATTACGTATCATTAATTTCATTCTCTCCCAAGCTTGTGCAACATGTTCATGATCAAGTTGCTTAAAATTCATAATATCATTCCTAAGAGAGATAATCTTAGTGGGAGGAAAATACTTAGAGATAAAAGCATCTTTGCATTCGTTCCAAGAATCAATACTATTTTTAGGCAAAGATGAAAACCACGCTTTAGCACGATCTCTAAGCAAAAAAGGAAATAGCTTCAATTTAACGACATCATTATCGACATCTTTTTTCTTTTGCATATCACATAAATCAATGAAGCTATTCAGATGAGTAGCGGCATCTTCACTAGGAAGGCCGGCGAATTGATCTTTCATAACAAGATTCAACAAAGCAGTATTGATTTCACAAGATTCAGTATTGGCAAGAGGAGCAATCGGAGTGCTAAGGAAATCATTATTATTGGTATTGGTGAAGTCACACAATTTGGTAGCATCTTGAGCCATCGTGACAAACAAGCAATCAACACACGAGCAAACAAATGGACGAGGAAAAAGGCAACGGGAAAAAGAGGAGGAGATTGGGAAAGAGAGCGCGAATAAAACGGCAAGGGTGAAGTGGGGGAGAGGAAAATGAGAGGCAAATGACAAATAATGTAATGAGAGAGATAGGGATTGTGATGGGTACTTGGTATGGTTGACTTGCTCTTGCGTGAGCCTCCCCGGCAACGGCGCCAGAAATTCTTCTTGCTACCTCTTGAGCACTGCGTTGGATTTCCTCGAAGAGGAGAGGATGATGCAGCAAAGTAGCGTAAGTATTTCCCTCAGTTTTTGAGAACCAAGGTATCAATCCAGTAGGAGGCCACGCACAAGTCCCTCCTACCTGCACAAAACGATAGCTACTCGCATCCAACGCGATTAGGGGTTGTCAATCCCTTCACGGTCACTTACGAGGGTGAGATCTGATAGAGATGATAAATAATATTTTTGGTATTTTTGATATACAAAGTGAAAAGTAAAAGGCAAAGTAAAAACAAAGCAAGTATTAAAGTAATGGAGATTGATATGATGAAAATAAACCCGGGGGCCATAGGTCTCACTAGTGGCTTCTCTCAAGAGCATAAGTATTCTACGGTGGGTGAACAAATTACTGTTGAGCAATTGATAGAATTGAGCATAGTTATGAGTATATCTAGGTATGATCATGTATATAGGCATCACGTCCGAGACAAGTAAACCGAAACGATTCTGCATCTACTACTATTACTCCACTCATCGACCGCTATCCAGCATGCATCTAGAGTATTAAGTTAAAAACAGAGTAACGCCTTAAGCAAGATGACATGATGTAGAGGGATAAATTCATTCAATATGATAAAAACCCCATCTTGTTATCCTCGATGGCAGCAACACAATACGTGCCTTGCAACCCTTTCTGTCACTGGGTAAGGACACCGCAAGATCGAACCCAAAGCTAAGCACTTCTCCCATTGCAAGAACTACCAATCTAGTTGGCCAAACCAAACGGATAATTCGAATAGACTTGCAAAGATAACTCAATCATACATAAAAGAATTCAGAGAAGATTTAAATATTATTCATAGATAAGCTGGATCATAAACCCACAATTCATCGGTCTCAACAAACACACCGCAAAAAGATGATTACATCGAATAGATCTCCACAAGAGAGGGGGAGAACATTGTATTGAGATCCAAAAAGAGAGAAGAAGTCATCTAGCTACTAACTACGGACCCGAAGGTCTGAGGTAAACTACTCACACTTCATCGGAGGGGCTATGGTGTTGATGTAGAAACCCTCCATGGTGGATGCCCCCTCCGGCGGAGCTCCAGAACAGGCCCCAAGATGGGATCTCATGGATACAGAAAGTTGCGGCGGTGGAATTAGGTTTTTGGCTCTGTATTTGATCTATCGGGGTACGTAGGTATATATAGGAGGAAGGAGTATGTCGGTGCAGCAACAGGGGGCCCACAAGGTAA